>NC_136061.1:1267277457-1267737457 GCF_964261635.1 Lissotriton helveticus | reverse complement strand
GAACATGCACTTACACCGGGGCAGAGAAGGACATTCCGGGCTCTGATTGGGCAATACTCCGTTCCACTCAATTCTATCTCTATAGATCGGAAATGAAATCCTTTCAGGTAGAATTTGGCAGAACTCTGTTTTTTCAGCTAGTTTTAATTTGTGACTCCAGAAAGGAAGACCTAGCTCAACCAGAGAAAGACTTCTATGTTGTGTCCTGGCCTGGAAATTGCCATTAAATGTATTAAAATGTAAATGTTTGCGAATTGATAAATTGAAATCATATGAGCCACTGGAGTACTTAGATTGATACTTAGAAGCTTAATCGAAGTAAGAGATGCTGAGTAAGGAGATGTGAATGCCCATTCTCCAGTCAGGTGTCACCAAAGCATCTGTCTGGGGGAGAATAACCAATGCAAAAGAAAACTGGCGATCCTCCCCTCTTTTGGGGAGTAGGGTATTTGCATACACAGGACTCCATATTAGCATAGAAACCATGTTGTCAAGCCTGAGCCAATCCCACTCAGCATCCTAAGATTTCAAGTTGCACATTCCCACTATACATGTGGGCGTAAAGATCCCAGCATGCTTTGTGGTATTTGCTTAAAATACATGACTGGTTGTAAGTAATTTTCATGACATGGGCTAGTTAACACTTTTGTGTAGGTACTGTTGGATGTGAGTTGCCGAAGTTAAATGAGGTGATTGCAAAATAAAAGTTTGAGAAACTGACCTAGTTTAATCTGTGGAGGTCTCGTGCTGCATTGGGTAAATTTCTATCAAACTGAGTTCTCAGTGTGGTGCAGTTGCATGATGGCAGTCATTTTGCTCCAGTGAAAACTGGGGCATGCATGTGTTCAAAGATCAGAGAGATGGAACTTTGTTGAAACGTTTGCATCCCTGTCAGAGCCCGTATGCCTCCACCCATGCACGCCTCTGCCCCGGAAGGAGGCGTGGATGCTCCTACCCATCCAAACTTCCCCAAACTGCCCGTTGCCCAGCTTCTTCATCAGCTGCAGTGACTCGCGGGGTATCTCCCACACATCCTTGGTTTTGACAGAGAGGTCTGCCAACTTGGGCATCCCCTTGTGGCATGGCACGACCAGGCGGCAGCAAAGCCCAGCGGCTCGCTCTGGAAGGAGCGCAGAAAGAAAATGCAAAAAGACAGGCAACACAGGGGATGGGGAAAAGGGAAGAGAAGAAGCAAAGCTAGTTAGATTAAAAGAAATAATCCATGAAACTGGGACGGCCAATAGGAAGATACCTAGGTTTCAAGGTGGTTCATCTCATCCATCACACATTCCGCCAGTCCTCTTTAGCCAACAGTAGTCTGGCACTTGTAGAGTCGAATGTAAGGGCCTACAAGTTCCAGCATGCTAGATTCTGATAGGTAAAAAGACAGGACTGACTGAACTGGTACCATGACCTGGGGTCACTTGGCATCTATGGGGATATTCCCCAGCAAGTACTGCTTAAATGTCTGAACGGCTCATGAAAGCAATGTCACATGCAAGGCTTGGCAAGACATGTGAAGTATTCTGTTCCAGTCCTTCTGCCACAACAACCTCTATTAAAACCTGTCATTTCCATATAGGCTTATTTTCCACCAGTGCAAACTCACACAGGCTGAGCACATATTCAAAGCAAATACAGAGCCCATGCAAAGTAGATGTGCTGCTAGCTTTCTGACACTGAGCCAGACATTGCACCCACACCTCCATCCTCCCTACAATGAACACAGATTTGCCTTGCGTGAAGCCCTTGCAAACCCTGCTCAGGACATGCTTTATGAAGAGTGCCCTTGACGTTTAGATTCAGTGAGTCAGAATATGCCCTGAGTGAATGTCTGAAAAAAGTGCACATCTTTTATTTTTACCATGCCATTTTTTGAGATTGGTTTGTGTTTGAGTGACAGGCTCTTGTACTTAATGGTCATGCCACTGGAGTTTTCACAGTGCACACTATGCTAACACAATAGCATACAAGAGTACTTATTGGTATACATGCTGCAGCAAATGGACAGTGGTGTGTTGTGGTTGAAACATATATACTGGGGGTGGTGATCAGAAGATGTTACTTTGCTACTTTTCTCTCTTTCCCGCAGTTCCCTAGGGCTCCTATCTCCTTAACATTACTTGGTGCATCGAATGTGAGGACAGGCCAGGTCCATACTACATTTTCAAGCTAGCATCATCAAGTAAATTCAGTTACAATTAACTTAAATGGAACTGATTTACATAGTCAGTGGTTATCCTTAAAATATGACCTGGATCCTGTCCTCCTAGACCTGCGTTGAGGTCCGTAACCTAATGAATCAGACTGCCCAGTTTCCCCATGTTCATTATGCTAAGCCAGAAGGATCTGTTCTCTTCTCTGCACTATGATGGATGGTTTTGTTCGGGTGTGGTACGCACTATCCCTTGCATGGATGACACAAGGCATTGTACGACATATAAAATAGACTAGCTGCACAGTGCAAAGTGCAAACAACATGTAGAATCTCTCCACCTCATCTCGAACACTAAAATGTTTCCTTTTTCGCAGGTTACTGCCAGTGTCCGAATCACAGTCACCTGCTAGTGAACTTGCCTTTCAAGGGGCCCCATCCGAGGATGCAGTTTGCATTTCAAGGTATTAACAGTCCACACACCAGCCTCCTCTGCTATCACTCGTTGACTTTATGCTGGTCTTTGACCCTGTACAGCGCTTCGCTGCCTTGTGGCTAGCTTGCACCTGCATAGATATTTATCTAACATACCAGTACACACCGTTGAAAGTACCAATAAGGCACTGTTGCACTGTTGTACAATTCACACTCAATCAAAAACTCACAGTCACAAAATGCATTCTTCATTTCCACACACTGGCACACATTTGAAGTAAGCTGCAAGACAAGTCTAGGAAATAACTCACAACTAAAGTAAGCAGACGGATAGCCAGGGCGCTCACAGGGAACAAGAGCAAGGGGGCATGACTGCCAACTACGCCTTAATGGTAGGCACAGAATTCACACCTGACCAATGGAGACCTTGCATGCAGGATCAAAGACCCCAGTCTAATGGACGGGCTTACTCATCACCGAGACACTAAAGCAAGAGCGCCAAGCTGACATTCAAAGTCATGGTTGGTCACAATATATAGCTATATAACATAACATATAACATAACATAACATTAAATAACATATCAAGGAGATCAGTCATCATCATTAGCCATTTCAGAGGGATGTGGGGCTACATCTATCCTTTCTCTGGAATCTTGCTGGATCACTTTTATCCATTTTATGACTCTGATTAAAGAGTGGGTTGGGCTAACGGGAAAGTTTGAAAAACGGATTTTATTTTGAGAATGCATACTGACTAGGGTTTTTTTTACCCCTAGCAAATACATTCTCAATCTAGAATGCATTTATCATTTGCAGCATTCTTTTCTGTTTCTGTCAGTGTTGGGATACTTTATACTGTTTCTACAATGGGGTAGTGGTAATGTCTTTGGGAAATTTGGGTGTAATTATATCTAGCTCAGAGGATTAGAACTTGAAATCATCCTCATGTATATTCTTAACCAAACAAAATCCTCGCTAAAGACCCCAAAAAAGCCTAGAATTAAAAGTAAATTGGAAAAGGTGGACCTTGCATTGGTGGAATATATATTTACTGGCATATATATTTGATACCATCTTGGTGTGACTGTGGGTGCACTTCTCAGGCAAGTGACGGGTGAGTACCTCTAAAAGAGTGATCGGGTGGTGGAAGAGTCAGCCATATTGGTCACATGCCTGTCCCTGCCTAACAAACAAGTTACAATGTCCAAGCTAGTCCTACATATCTATCTTAACCATAATATTGACTCCGAAATATTGTCACTGTAGAGTTAATACCAGTAAATGCACTTTTATCTAGGAGATTTTTTCAAAGTCAATACCATATTTACAATAAATGTGTAGGTCGATATATTGGAACAATGTGACACCCTGGCCCACGCTCTGTCACCATATTGGCTTCAGAGCCAGGGCCTCCGGCAGACCCCTTACACGTCCAAGAGGCTACATGTGCTACCTGTGTAGTGTTGCACCAGTTCTTGCACAGTGTCAAACTGGGCTCTGGTGGTGATGTAATAGCCTCCGCTGTCCAGCTTCCGGATCTTGTAATGCTTCACGTGGTCTCCTTTCACATCGTCCCAGTCTCGGATAGAGAGGGAGTAGGCACCTGTGTAAAGGGATGGAGACAGACTGTCAATCACAGGGGCCTATGTGACTATGAAGTATAGACTAGCTGCAGATGGGGAGTGACTGTCAAACACAAGGGATGGGGAGAGAAATCAAGCAAAGGCTAGCTATAGATTGGGGCGATCAGCAAACCTTGGGAAGGGAAAACCCATCAATGTCAGACTAACAGGAGACTGCACAGATGAGGTGGGACCATCCAACAAATGGATTTGGAAAAGAAGTCACACACAAGGGAGAGACCATAAAATATAGGCTACAGTGGACTAAGTATACACATCCACAAGGAAAGCACCATAACATACGAAGCAACATGGTTTAAGGGAGACTGACAGACAAATGGGTAGTGAGAGACCATCAAATATAGACCATCACAAGATGGCGGAGATGGGGGGGATCAGACAAACACAGGGGGTTTTGAGAGACGTAAATAAAGACGAGGTGGGAGAGATCAGTATTTGGTACGAGGAGTAACCATCAAATACAAACCAACAGGAAACCTGCAGCAGATGAGATGAGACTGTCAAGTACATAGACAGGGAGACATAGTCAAATACAACGTAGAGACCATAAATACAGACCATGAGGCATAAAATACAGAGTAGGCCAACAAGGATGCTACGAAACACAGCATAGTAGAGAGGGGTGAGACTGGCAAACACATGAGGTAGGGACCAGTCAAACAGCGACCATTAGGAAGTGAGAGGTATTGTCAAACACAGAGGATGAGGAGAGACCATACAATACAGGTCTGAAGGAGATATGGAGAAACCATCAAGCACACGGAGAGACCACAGACCAGTAGGACATGTGGAGAGACCACCGCATGTGGACGAACAATTGAATACATATAGGCAGGAGATGGGAGTGACTGTCACACAAAGGAATCAGGAGCGACTGTCAAATACAGATTATCAGGAGACGAAAAAGATAATCAAGCACAAAAGAATGGAAAAGACCGTACATTGCCATGAGATGGGGAGATCCACAAACATATGGGATGGGCTGAAACTCTCAGATACAAACTAGCATGAGACTGGTGAGGTAACGTACAGCGGGGTCAGGGAGACACCATCAAAAACAAACCCTCAGGAGATGCGAAACGACTATCAAAGACTGAGGCTGGTGAGTGGCTGAAAAACTGATATGCACCAACCTCATGCTGGCTAGGGGCTTTTTGGGACAGGGTCAGGGGTCTGCAACCATGACAGCATCGACCATCTCTGAGTGGCAAGGGAACTCCTACCTTTGGTGGTCTCGCTCTCGCGTACAAGAAAGGTTCCTCGTGGGTTCCCGTGACAGAGGAGCTGTCTCTCTGTGTCTTTCCTGCCAAGCTTCCCAAAGTACCACCTATTGGGAATTGAGTCAGACAGAGATTTTATGACTGAGAGAACAAGGGAGAGTGCTAGTGAGAGAGAGGAAAAGAAGGAACGAGGAGTTGTAAGAGGCAGTAAAAAATTGGAGGAGTGAGAGAGAGAAGAAAATGAGGCTAAGCGAGCAAGAGCCGCAATGTAAGAAAAAGAGTGCAAGAAAGGGAGATGAAAAAGATGGAGAAAGAATGAGAGTGGGGTGCAGCAAGAAAGAAGGAAGAAAGGAGAAGGAGAACAAGTGGAAGAGGTGAAGAGTTTCAGGGATAGGAAGAGGAGTGGGACAGTGAGGAGGGTGAGAACCAGGCCAACAGAGAGAAAGAAATATGAGAAAGAAAAGAAAATATAAGTGTGGGTCAGGGAAAATTAATTCAATGTAAGAGGAATTGAGAGTGCATGGGACAGTGAGGATCAGAGATAAGAAAGGAAAAGGAAAACATGAGAAAGTGAGAGAATGAAATTGAAAACAAGAGAGACTCACAGAAAGAAGACCACTCATGCAGCACTGATCTGCACTCAGGACAACTCAAATCCCACTTCACTGCTCCAGTACTCACACAAGCACAGTTTGCACCACAACTCACACAACCAATCTCTCCCAGCACCTACAAAAAACACTGCTGACAGATCTCTCACCTCAATTCACTAGCAATCAAAATATTCCACAATATTCAACTACACATCTATGCCTTAGTCATCAGCGTTCCTACAGAACCGAACAAATCAAAGAGTAATGCGTTACAGAGTCTGACTGACCCATCTATCTTCCATGTGTATATGTACAACCTCCAGCAAACAAACCTTTCAATGATGCCCATGCCGCTTGTCTGCAGGTATAGCTCCAGCTTATGCGTGTATACCACTTCATCGATCCATAGGCGGAGCATGTCTCATGCATCTCCCAAACACCAGATGTAGAGGTCGAACTTCTTCCACAAGCTCTTTTTACCATGCCCCCGGTAAAGGCTTACCAGGACACCGCCTTGTGGCCTCCTTTGTAGTCTGAAGCACAATATACATTCTGCAACATGGCACACTACACTTCCATGACTAAAATCCTGGTTCCAGTCCTTTACCATCCCACCTGTGAACTGGAGGCTCCTCGTGAGGGTGTTATGCTGGCCCTGTTCTGCATTTCAGCATATTCTCTGCACTCTTCTCTTCCCACGGTCGTCGGCATTCAAGGGGTTTGGGCTCACAGTGTTATCTTAGACAGGTCTGCTCCATCAGCTGCTCTTATCATTCGCCAGCACTCCAAGGATACCGTTCTATCCATTTTACCAATAGCGTCCTCGCCTAAAGGGCTCAACTTACTTCATCCCCACCGCATTGTACAGCGCCAATGTCATCTTCATCCCACAGCACTCATTTAGTTCTATTTCTTCGTCACAAGACCAGTGATTAATTTGTGCTGGTGGTTGAAGGGGATGGGCATCAGCTCTTATTTGTGGGATAGTGACTTAATTTTTATCGAAAGACCATGAGAAAGGCAGAGAAGGGAGAAAAAAGGAGGACGTGAAAGACAGGAATACAGTGACTAACGGAAAAACGGGGAAGAAGAGAAAGACAGGATACCAGTGGCAAGAAGGAGGGAGAAAAAGATCCTGCTATGTGGGAGAAGGGGACAATGTGGTAGAAGAAAGACGCATGAGGTGGAATCAAGACTACATAGGATTGGAATCTGGCAACTTAATCTGGCTGCAAATAAAAACTCTGGACCCCGGTACTGTTTTGTGCTAATTGCGCAGTTCTCTTGACTCGACTGCTCCAATACCCACCACACAGAGCTCAAGAAAATCCCATCCACCTCACAGTAGTCAACCAATCACACTTCCTGTCCCAAGCCTACATGAGCTCAATGCACTCCGCAAATCAAACCTCGTATGACAGGGCTCAACCAATTGAAGATGGACCTCAGAGAACGCGTCCGCCCGTGCATTCAGTACTCAAGCAACCCCTTGCTTCCAATACTCAACCAATCCCACTGCTGCCTACCCGTCCTAACCCAGTCCCACCCTACCACGGCTGTTCACCAATGCCGTTACACTGAGACAGATACTCACTCTTCTGCTTGGATGGAATCAACAGGGGCCACATAGTTGCTGGGAATGTATCCAGTGGCCCCAGAGGTCAGCGACCGAGCCTCCCACCAATCTCCTTCTCTGCAGAGGACAAGAGAAAGAAAGGAGTCAGTCTGAGAAGTGTCAGCCCACCCAGTGCCCACCAGCGTGCCTTGAGCATCCCATCAGTAGGCCCTGCAATTGCTAATAACATGTCCGCCATTGTGTGTGTGTGTCTGTAACAGTGGGTTGAGCGCATCTGCGGGTCCTGCTACAGACTGCCATCATCTCCTGTTGTCTGCAGCCTGTCACCCGCATTACGACAGCCTACTAGCCACCTTGCTGCAGCCTGTCACCCACCCTGCTGCAGCATGTCACCTGCCTTACAACAGCCTACTACCCACCCTGGTGCAGCCTGTCACCCACCTTACAACAGTGTATCACCCACCCTACTGCAGCCTGTCTCCCGCCTTGCAACCACCTACCACCCGCCCTGCTGCAGCCTGTCACCCGACATGCAACAGCCAACCGCCCACCCTACTGCAGCCTGTCACCCACCTTGCAACAGCCTACCACCTGTCCTGCTGCAGACTGTCACCCGCCTTGCAATAGCCTACCACCCGCCAACAGCCTACAACTTGCCCTGCTGTAGCCTGTCACCCGCCTTGTAACAGCCTACCTTCCGTCCTACTGCAAACGGTCACCGGCCTTGCAATGGCATACCACCTGCCCTGCTGCAGAAAAGTCAATGGCCTTACAAAAGCATAACACCCGCCCTGCTGCAGCCTGTCACTCGCCTTGCAACAGCTTATCACCTGCCCTGCTGCAGCCTGTCACCCACCTTGCAATAGCCTACCACCTGCCCTGCTGCAGCCTGTCACTCATCTTGCAATAACCTACAACCCACCCTGCTGCAGACTGTTCTCCACCTTGTAACAGCCTACAACCCACCCTACTGCAGCCTGTCTCCCGCCTTGCAACCACCTACCACCCACCCTACTGCAGCCTGTCACCCGACATGCAACAGCCAACCGCCCACCCTACTGCAGCCTGTCACCCGCCTTGCAACAGCCTACCACCCGCCAACAGCCTACTACCTGCCCTGCTGTAGTCTGTCACCCGCCTTGCAACAGCTTATCACCTGCCCTGCTGCAGCCTGTCACTCACCTTGCAATAACCTACAACCCACCCTGCTGCAGACTGTTCACCTTGCAACAGCCTACAACCCACCCTGCTGCAGCCTGTCACCCGCCTTGAAACTGCCTACCACCCGCCCTGCTGCAGCCTGTCACCAGCCTGCCACCCACCCTGCTGCAGCCTGACACCCGCCTTGCAACGGCCTACCTCACGCCCTACTGCAGCCTGTCACCCGCCTTACAACAGCGTATCACCCACCCTGCTGCAGTCTGTCACCCGACATGCAACAGCCAACCGCCCACCCTGCTGCAGCCTGTCACCCACCTTGCAATAGCCTACCTACCGCCCTACTGCAGCCTGCCACCCGCCTTGCAATAGCCTATCACCCACCCTACTGCAGACGGTCACCGGCCTTGCAACGGCATACCACCTTTCCTGCTGCAGACTGTCACCCATCTTGCAACAGCCTACCACCCGCCAACAGCCTACAACTTGCCCTGCTGTAGCCTGTCACCCGCCTTGCAACAGCCTACCTTCCGTCCTACTGCAAACGGTCACCGGCCTTGCAATGGCATACCACCTGCCCTGCTGCAGAAAAGTCAATGGCCTTACAAAAGCATAACACCCGCCCTGCTGCAGCCTGTCACTCGCCTTGCAACAGCTTATCACCTGCCCTGCTGCAGCCTGTCACCCACCTTGCAATAGCCTACCACCTGCCCTGCTGCAGCCTGTCACTCATCTTGCAATAACCTACAACCCACCCTGCTGCAGACTGTTCTCCACCTTGTAACAGCCTACAACCCACCCTGCTGCAGCCTGTCACCTGCCTTGAAACTGCCAACCACCCGCCCTGCTGCAGCCTGTCACCCGCCTTGCAACAGCCTGCCGCCCGCCTTGTAACGGCCTACCTCACACCCTACTGCAGCCTGTCACCCGCCTTACAACAGCATATCACCCACCCTACTGCAGCCTGTCTCCCGCCCTGCTGCAGCCTGTCACCCGACATGCAACAGCCTACCACCCGCCCTGCTGCAATCTGTCACCCACCTTGCAACAGCCTACCTCACACCCTACTGCAGCCTGTCACCCGCCTTGCAACAGCCTACCTTCCATCCTACTGCAAACGGTCACAGGCCTTGCAATGGCATACCACCTGCCCTGCTGCAGAAAAGTCAATGGCCTTACAAAAGCATAACACCCGCCCTGCTGCAGCCTGTCACTCGCCTTGCAACAGCTTATCACCTGCCCTGCTGCAGCAGCTTGTCACTCACCTTGCAATAGCCTACCACCTGCCCTGCTGCAGCCTGTCACTCACCGTGCAATAACCTACAACCCACCCTGCTGCAGCCTGTCACCCGCCTTGAAACTGCCTACCACCCGCCCTGCTGCAGCCTGTCACCCGCCTTGCAACAGCCTGCCGTCCACCCTGCTGTAGCCTGACACCCGCATTGCAACAGCCTGCCAGCCGCCTTGCTACAGCCTGTCACCTACCTTGCAGCAGCCTAAATCCGCCCTGCTGCAGAGTCACCTGTCTTACAACAGCCTATCACCCACCCTACTGCAGACTGTCACCCGCCTTGCAACTGTATATCATCTGCCCTGCAGCAGAAAAGTCACTGGCCTTACAAAAGCCTACCACCCGCCCTGCTACAGTCTGTCCCCCACCTTGCAACAGCCTACCTCCCGCCCTACTGCAGCCTGTCACCCACCTTGCAATAGCTTACCACCTGCCCTGCTGCAGCCTGTCACTCACCTTGCAATAACCTACAACCCACCCTGCTGCCGACTGTTCACCTTGCAACAGCCTACAACCCACCCTGCTGCAGCCTGTCACCCGCCTTGCAACGGCCTACCTCACGCCCTACTGCAGCCTGTCACCCGCCTTACAACAGCGTATCACCCACCCTACTGCAGCCCGTCACCCAACATGTAACAGCCTACCACCCGTCCTGCTGCAACCTGTCACCCACCTTGCAACAGCCTACTTCACACCCTACTGCAGCCTGTCACCCACATTGCAATAGCCTACCACCCACCAACAGCCTACAACTTGCCCTGCTGTAGCCTGTCACCCGCCTTGCAACAGCTTACCTTCCGTCCTACTGCAAACGGTCACCGGCCTTGCAATGGCATACCACCTGCCCTGCTGCAGATAAGTCACTGGCCTTACAAAAGCCTACCACCCGCCCTGCTGCAGTCTGTCCCCCACGTTGCAACAGCCTACCTCCTGCCCTACTGCAGCCTGCCACCCACATTGCAATAGCCTACAACCCACCCTGCAGCAGCCTGTCACCCGCCCTGCTGCAGCCTGCCACCCACCTTGCAACAGCCTGCCACATGCCCTGCTGCAGCCTGTCACCTGCCTTGCAACAGCATACCACCCGCCCTGCTGCAGCCCGTCACCCGCCTTGCAACAGCCTGCCACCCACCCTGCTGCAGTCTGTTCCCCACCTTGCAACAGCCTACAACACACCCTGCTGCAGCCCGTCACCCGCCTTGCAACAGCCTACAACACACCCTGCTGCAGCCTGTCACCCGCCTTGAAACTGCCTACCACCCGCCCTGCTGCAGCCTGTCACCCGCCTTGCAACAGCCTGCCACCCACCCTGCTGCAGCCTGTCACCTGCCTTGCAACAGCCTATTGCCCACCCTGCAGCAGTCTGTCACCCGCCTTGCAACAGCCTATCACCCGCCCTGCTGCAGCCTGTCACCATCCTCCTATGGCAGCCCATCAGTGAGCCCTTCTGCGAACCATATGCTCCTTTGCTTCAGCCTGCAAGCATATATGGTTATATTTATAATCAATTATTAGAATATCGCAGGTGTGTTGTGTGTGCACAGTATTCAGTCTAAAGCGTTCTGATTGATTTGGTCTGCCTGTTATTTAGTGGAAACAGCAACTTCTAAGTGATAATCAGCCTGTCACTATACTCTGCTGCAGCCTCTGCCGCTGCTCGTTTCCGGACTGTACCACAGCCTGGCGGTGCATCCCGTGGCAGCAGTTCAGTGCCCCTCTGATGACCTTGCCTCAGCTTGTTCGCATAGCCGGCAGCTCACTGGTCACCATCTGCTCCTACCTTCCCCAATATGTGTAAATCAGGCGGGTGGAAGAAGAGCAAGTGCAGTGCTGACGATGGCTGGTGCATGGGGAGGAAAACCGCTTCCCTAATAGCATCGAGGCAAGCACTTTCACAGTGTGATGAGCACATGACCATATTTAGACATTTAACAAGGCTGGGGGAGGAGAGACCTGGGTATCTTTTCTCTGGTGTCAAGGTCCGTTGCCGCCTGTGTTGTTTTAGCGTTCATTTTTACTTCATTCCCAGCATTTAAACGTGGCAATATTAAAAAAACAAGCATTTGCAATGCAATAGGTCTCGCATTAGGAAAGTTTGAGCTATTGGTGTTGTAAATGACACATTTTTTATTTATATGTTAGTTTTGAAAATAGCTAAATTAATAGCTTAGTCATTTACAATGCCAATAGTTTTAACTTTCGCAAAAGTGACACCAATAGCATTTGTATTGACATTACAAATAACAATAGATTTTAATTTTTTTAAAATAATGAATACTTAAATAAAAGTTATTGTAATTTATAATGGCAAAGCTTAAACTTTTGTAAATAACTTTTTTGAAGATTATGTTCAGTGTATTTTATTGTGACGAAAATCCAAGAACAGAAGTGAAATATTAACATCTTTTTGTGACATTTGTAATAAAGCTTGAAATATTGAGAGAACATATTTGAACCAGTTGTTGTTGAATGGTTGCACAGATTGAGGCTGTGGTGCCGCTGAGCGATGTTGTGGTGGCGACGAGTGATGCTGTGGCGCTCAGTGATGCTGTGGTAGCGCATAGTGATGTTGTTGTGCCCCTGAGTGATGCTGTGGTGGTGCTCAGTGATGTTGTGGTGATGCGATAGATAGAGTGAGTGTGATAGATAGAGTGAGGTCGATAGATAGATAGAGGGAGGGCGCTAGATAGATAGAGTGAGGGCGATAGACAGATAGATAGACTGAGGGTGATAGATAGGTTAGATAGAGAGAGGGTGATAGATAGAGTGAGGGCGATAGATGGATAGAGTGAGGGCGATAGATGGATAGAGTGAGGGCGATAGATGGATAGAGTGAGGGCGATAGATGGATAGAGTGAGGGCGATAGATGGATAGAGTGAGGGCGATAGATGGATAGAGTGAGGGCGATAGATGGATAGAGTGAGGGCGATAGAAGGAGGGCGATAGATGGATAGAAGGAGGGCGATAGATGGATAGAAGGAGGGCGATAGATGGATAGAAGGAGGGCGATAGATGGATAGAAGGAGGGCGATAGATGGATAGAAGGAGGGCGATAGATGGATAGAAGGAGGGCGATAGATGGATAGAAGGAGGGCGATAGATGGATAGAAGGAGGGCGATAGATGGATAGAAGGAGGGCGATAGATGGATAGAAGGAGGGCGATAGATGGATAGAAGGAGGGCGATAGATGGATAGAAGGAGGGCGATAGATGGATAGAAGGAGGGCGATAGATGGATAGATAGAGTGAGGGCGATAGATGGATAGATAGAGTGAGGGCGATAGATGGATAGACAGAGTGAGGGCGATAGATGGATAGACAGAGTGAGGGCGATAGATGGATAGACAGAGTGAGGGCGATAGATGGATAGACAGAGTGAGGGCGATAGATGGATAGACAGAGTGAGGGCGATAGATGGGAGGGAGTCCGATAGATAGATAGATAGATAGATAGATAGAGTGAGGGCAATAGATCGAGTGAGGGCGAGAGTGAGTCCGATGGATAGAGTGAGGGTGAGAGATAGCTAGATAGAGTGAGGGTGATAGATAGATAGATAAGATAGAGTGAGGGTGATAGATGGATAGAGTGAGGGCGATAGATGGATAGAGTGAGGGCGATAGATGGATAGAGTGAGGGCGATAGATGGATAGAGTGAGGGCGATAGATGGATAGAGTGAGGGCGATAGATGGATAGAGTGAGGGCGATAGATGGATAGAGTGAGGGCGATAGATGGATAGAAGGAGGGCGATAGATGGATAGAGTGAGGGCGATAGATGGATAGAGTGAGGGCGATAGAGTGAGGTCGATAGATAGATAGATAGAGTGAGGGCGATAGATGGATAGAGTGAGGGCGATAGAGTGAGGTCGATAGATAGACAGATAGAGTGAGGGCGATAGAGTGAGGGCGATAGATAGAGTGAGGGCGATAGAGTGAGGGCGATAGATAGATAGAGTGAGGGCGATAGATGGATAGACAGAGTGAGGGCGATAGATGGATAGACAGAGTGAGGGCGATAGATGGATAGACAGAGTGAGGGCGATAGATGGATAGACAGAGTGAGGGCGATAGATGGATAGACAGAGTGAGGGCGATAGATGGATAGAGTGAGGGCGATAGATGGATAGAGTGAGGGCGATAGATGGATAGAGTGAGGGCGATAGATGGATAGAGTGAGGGCGATAGATGGATAGACAGAGTGAGGGCGATAGATGGATAGAGTGAGGGTGATAGATATATAGAGTGAGTCCGATAGATAGATAGATAGATAGAGTGAGGGCAATAGATCGAGTGAGGGCGAGAGTGAGTCCGATGGATAGAGTGAGGGTGAGAGATAGCTAGATAGATAGAGTGAGGGTGAGAGATAGCTAGATAGATAGAGTGAGGGTGATAGATAGATGAGATAGACTGAGGGTGATAGAGTGAGGGCGATAGATGGATAGATAGAGTGAGGGCGATAGATGGATAGAGTGAGGGCGATAGATGGATAGAGTGAGGGCGATAGATGGATAGAGTGAGGGCGATAGATGGATAGAGTGAGGGCGATAGATGGATAGATAGAGTGAGGGCAATAGATGGATAGATAGAGTGAGGGCGATAGATGGATAGATAGAGTGAGGGCGATAGATGGATAGAGTGAGGGCGATAGATGGATAGAGTGAGGGCGATAGATGGATAGAAGGAGGGCGATAGATGGATAGAAGGAGGGCGATAGATGGATAGAAGGAGGGCGATAGATGGATAGAAGGAGGGCGATAGATGGATAGAAGGAGGGCGATAGATGGATAGAAGGAGGGCGATAGATGGATAGAAGGAGGGCGATAGATGGATAGAAGGAGGGCGATAGATGGATAGAAGGAGGGCGATAGATGGATAGAAGGAGGGCGATAGATGGATAGAAGGAGGGCGATAGCTGGATAGAAGGAGGGCGATAGCTGGATAGAAGGAGGGCGATAGCTGGATAGAAGGAGGGCGATAGCTGGATAGAAGGAGGGCGATAGCTGGATAGAAGGAGGGCGATAGCTGGATAGAAGGAGGGCGATAGCTGGATAGAAGGAGGGCGATAGATGGATAGAAGGAGGGCGATAGATGGATAGAAGGAGGGCGATAGATGGATAGAAGGAGGGCGATACATGGATAGAAGGAGGGCGATACATGGATAGAAGGAGGGCGATAGATGGATAGAAGGAGGGCGATAGATGGATAGAAGGAGGGCGATAGATGGATAGAAGGAGGGCGATAGATGGATAGAAGGAGGGCGATACATGGATAGAAGGAGGGCGATACATGGATAGAAGGAGGGCGATACATGGATAGAAGGAGGGCGATAGATGGATAGATAGAGTGAGGGCGATAGATGGATAGATAGAGTGAGGGCGATAGATGGATAGAGTGAGGGCGATAGATGGATAGAGTGAGGGCGATAGATGGATAGAGTGAGGGCGATAGATGGATAGAGTGAGGGCGATAGATGGATAGATAGAGTGAGGGCGATAGATGGATAGATAGAGTGAGGGCGATAGATAGAGTGAGGGCGATAGATGGATAGATAGAGTGAGGGCGATAGATGGATAGACAGAGTGAGGGCGATAGATGGATAGACAGAGTGAGGGCGATAGATGGATAGATAGAGTGAGGGCGATAGATGGATAGACAGAGTGAGGGCGATAGATGGATAGATAGAGTGAGGGCGATAGATGGATAGATAGAGTGAGGGTGATAGATATATAGAGTGAGTCCGATAGATAGATAGATAGATCGATAGAGTGAGGGCAATAGATCGATAGAGTGAGAGCGATAGATAGAGTGAGGGCGAGAGTGAGTCCGATGGATAGAGTGAGGGTGATAGATAGATAGATAAGATATAGTGCGGGCGATAGATAGAGGGCGATAGATAGATAGAGGGAGGGCGATAGATAGATAGAGGGAGGGCGATAGATGGATAGAGGAAGGGCGATAGATGGATAGAGTGAGGGCGATAGATGGATAGAGTGAGGGCGATAGATGGATAGAGTGAGGGCGATAGATGGATAGAGTGAGGGCGATAGATGGATAGAGTGAGGGCGATAGATGGATAGAGTGAGGGCGATAGATAGAGTGAGGGCGATAGATAGAGTGAGGGCGATGGATAGAGTGCGGGCGATGGATAGAGTGCGGGCGATGGATAGAGTGCGGGCGATGGATATAGTGCGGGCGATGGATATAGTGCGGGCGATGGATATAGTGCGGGCGATAGATAGAGTGAGGGCGATAGAGTGAGGGCGATAGATGGATAGAGTGAGGGCGATAGATGGATAGAGTGAGGGCGATAGATGGATAGAGTGAGGGCGATAGATGGATAGAGTGAGGGCGATAGATGGATAGAGTGAGGGCGATAGATGGATAGAGTGAGGGCGATAGATGGATAGAGTGAGGGCGATAGATGGATAGAGTGAGGGCGATAGATGGATAGAGTGAGGGCGATAGATGGATAGAGTGAGGGCGATAAATAGATAGAGGGCGATAGATAGATAGAGGGCGATAGATAGATAGAGTGAGGGCGATAGATAGATAGAGTGAGGGCGATAAATAGATAGAGGGCGATAGATAGATAGAGTGAGGGCGACAGATGGATAGAGTGAGGGCAATAGATAGATAGAGTGAGTCCGATAGATAGAGTGAGTCCGATAGATAGAGTGAGTCCGATAGATAGAGTCCGACAGATAGATAGAGTGAGAGTGATAGATAGAGTGAGAGTGATAGATAGCTAGATAGATAGAGTGAGGGTGACAGATAGAGAGAGAGCGATAGATAATTAGAGTGAGGGAGATAGATATATAGAGTGAGGGAGATAGATATATAGAGTGAGGGAGATAGATATATAGAGTGAGGGCGATAGATAAATAGAGTGAGTCCGATAGATAGATAGATAGATAGAGTGAGGGCAATAGATCGATGGAGTGAGAGCGATAGATAGAGTGAGGGCGAGAGTGAGTCCGATGGATAGAGTGAGGGTGAGAGATAGCTAGATAGAGTGAGGGTGACAGATAGATAGAGGGCGATAGATAGATAGAGTGAGGGCGATAGATGATAGAGTGAGGGCGATAGATAGATAGCTAGAGTGAGGGCGATAGATAGAGTGAGGGCGATAGATAGAGTGAGGGCGATAGATAGAGTGAGGGCGATTGATAGATAGATAGAGTAAGGGCGATAGAGTGAGGGCGATAGATAGAGTGAGGGCGATAGATAGATAGAGTGAGGGCGATAGATAGATAGAGTGAGGGCGATAGATGGATCGAGTGAGGGCGATAGATGGATCGAGTGAGGGCGATAGATGGATCGAGTGAGGGCGATGTATAGAGTGAGGGCGATAGATAGATAGAGTGAGGGCGATAGATACATAGAGTGAGGGTGATGGATAGAGTGAGGGCGATAGATAGAGTGAGTCCGATAGATAGAGTGAGTCTGATAGATAGATAGAGTGAGGGTGATAGATAGCTAGATAGAGTGAGGGTGACAGATAGATAGAGGGCGATAGATAGATAGAGTGAGGGCGATATATAGATAGATAGAGTGAGGGCGAAAGATAGAGTGAGGGCGATAGATGGATAGAGTGAGGGCGATAGATAGAGGGAGGGCGATAGATAGATAGATAGAATGAGGGCGATAGATAGATAGATAGAATGAGGGTGATAGATAGATAGATAGAGTGAGGGTGATAGATAGATAGAGTGAGTCCGATAGATAGATAGAGTGATGGTGATAGATAGCTAGATAGATAGAGTGGGGGCGATAGATAGATAGAGTGAGGGCGATAGATAGATAGAGTGAGGGCGATAGATGGATAGAGTGAGGGCGATAGATAGATAGAGTGAGGGCGATAGATAGATAGAGTGAGGGCGATAGATAGATAGATAGAGTGAGGGTGATAGATAGATAGATAGAGTGAGGGTGATAGATAGATAGATAGAGTGAGGGTGATAGATAGATAGAGTGAGTACGATAGATAGATAGAGTGAGGGTGATAGATAGCTAGATAGATAGAGTGGGGGCGATAGATAGATAAGATAGAGTGAGGGCGATAGATAGAGTGAGTCCGATAGATAGAGTGAGGGTGATAGATAGATAGCTAGAGTGAGGGCGATAGATAGATAGAGGGAGGGCGATAGATAGATAGAGTGAGGGCGATAGATGGATAGAGTGAGTCCGATAGATGGATAGAGTGAGTCCGATAGATAGAGTGAGGGCGATAGATAGATAGAGTGAGGGCGATAGATGGATTGAATGGTTGCACAGATTGATGCTGTGGTGGCGCTGAGTGATGTTGTGGTGCCCCTGAGTGATGCTGTGGTGGCGACGAGTGATGCTGTGGCGTTCAGTGATGCTGTGGTAGCGCATAGTGATGTTGTGGTACCCCTGAGTGATGCTGTTGTAGCGCATAGTGATGTTGTGGTACCCCTGAGTGATGCTGTGGTGGTGCTCAGTGATGTTGTGGGGATGCGATAGATAGAGTGAGGGTGATAAATAGAGGGAGGGCGACAGATAGCTAGAGGGAGGGCGACAGATAGCTAGAGGGAGGGCGATAGATAGCTAGAGGGAGGGCGATAGATAGCTAGAGGGAGGGCGATAGATAGCTAGAGGGCGATTGATAGATAGAGTAAGGGCGATAGAGTGAGGGCGATGAGTGAGGGCGATAGATAGATAGAGTGAGGGCGATAGATAGCTAGATAGAGTGAGGGTGATAGATAGCTAGATAGAGTGAGGGTGACAGATAGATAGAGGGCGATAGATAGATAGATAGAGTGAGGGCGATAGATAGATAGAGTGAGGGCGATAGATAGATAGAGTGAGGGCGAAAGATAGAGGGAGGGCGATAGATAGATGGATAGATAGATAGATAAGATAGAGTGAGGGCGATAGATAGAGTGAGCCCGATATATAGATAGAGTGAGGGCGATAGATAGATGGATAGATAGATAGATAGATAAGATAGAGTGAGGGCGATAGATAGAGTGAGGGCAATAGATAGATAGAGTGAGTCCGATAGATAGATAGAGTGATGGTGATAGATAGCTAGATAGATAGAGTGGGGGCGATAGATGGATAGAGTGAGGGCGATAGATGGATAGAGTGAGGGCGATAGATGGATAGAGTGAGGGCGATAGATGGATAGAGTGAGGGCGATAGATGGATAGATAGAGTGAGGGCGATAGATAGATAGATAGAGTGAGGGTGATAGATAGATAGATAGATAGAGTGAGGGTGATAGATAGCTAGAGTGAGGGCGATAGATAGATAGAGTGAGGGCGATAGATAGATAGAGTGAGGGCGATAGATAGATAGAGTGAGGGCGATAGATAGATAGAGTGAGGGCGATAGATAGATAGAGTGAGGGCGATAGATAGATAGAGTGAGGGCGATAGATAGATAGAGTGAGGGCGATAGATAGATAGAGTGAGGGCGATAGATAGATAGAGTGAGGGCGATAGATAGATAGAGTGAGGGCGATAGATAGAGTGAGCCCAATAGATGGATAGAGTGAGGGCGATAGATAGATAGAGTGAGGGCGATAGATAGATAGAGTGAGGGCGATAGATAGATAGAGTGAGGGCGATAGATAGATAGAGTGAGGGCGATAGATAGATAGAGTGAGGGCGATAGATAGATAGAGTGAGGGCGATAGATGGATAGAGTGAGGGCGATAGATAGAGTGACGCTGACAGATAGATAGATAGATGGCGATAGATAGATAGAGTGAGGGCGATAGATAGATAGAGTGAGGGCGATAGATGGATAGAGTGAGGGCGATAGATCGATAGAGTGAGGGCGATAGATCGATAGAGTGAGGGCGATAGATCGATAGAGTGAGGGCGATAGATGGATAGAGTGAGGGATAGATGGATAGAGTGAGGGATAGATGGATAGAGTGAGGGCGATAGATGGATAGAGTGAGGGCGATAGATAGATAGAGTGAGGGCGATAGATAGATAGAGGGCGATAGAGTGAGGGCGATAGATAGATAAAGTGAGGGCGATAGATGGATAGAGTGAGGGCAATAGATAGATAGAGTGAGGGCGATAGATAGAGTGAGGGCGATAGATAGATAGATAGATGGATAGATAGATAGAGTGAGGGCGATAGATAGAGTGAGGGCGATAGATAGAGTGAGGGCGATAGATAGAGTGAGGGCGATAGATAGAGTGAGGGCGATAGATAGAGTGAGGGCGATAGATAGAGTGAGGGCGATAGATAGAGTGAGGGCGATAGATAGAGTGAGGGCGATAGATAGAGTGAGGGCGATAGATAGATAGAGTGAGGGCGATAGATAGATAGAGTGAGGGCGATAGATAGATAGAGTGAGGGCGATAGATAGATAGAGGGAGGGCGATAGATAGATAGAGGGAGGGCGATAGATAGATAGAGGGAGGGCGATAGATAGATAGAGTGAGGGTGATAGATAGGTAGATAGAGTGAGGCTGACAGATAGATAGATAGAGTGAGGCTGACAGATAGATAGATAGATGGCGATAGATAGATAGAGTGAGGGCGATAGATAGATGGAAAGAGTGAGGGCGATAGATAGATAGAGTGAGGGCGATAGATAGATAGAGTGAGGGCGATAGATAGAGTGA
Source organism: Lissotriton helveticus (assembly GCF_964261635.1). Taxonomy (NCBI): domain Eukaryota; kingdom Metazoa; phylum Chordata; class Amphibia; order Caudata; family Salamandridae; genus Lissotriton; species Lissotriton helveticus. The sequence continues at coordinate 1,267,716,774 of NC_136061.1, read as the reverse complement.
GCCCGATAGATAGAGTGAGGGTGATAGATAGAGGGAGGGCGACAGATAGCTAGAGGGAGGGCGACACATAGCTAGAGGGAGGGCGATAGATAGCTAGAGGGAGGGCGATAGATAGCTAGAGGGAGGGCGATAGATTGATAGAGTGAGGGCGATAGATTGATAGAGTGAGGGCGATAGATGGATAGAGTGAGGGCGATAGATGGATAGAGTGAGGGCGATAGATGGATAGAGTGAGGGCGATAGATGGATAGAGTGAGGGCGATAGATGGATAGAGTGAGGGCGATAGATGGATAGAGTGAGGGCGATAGATGGATAGAGTGAGGGCGATAGATGGATAGAGTGAGGGCGATAGATGGATAGAGTGAGGGCGATAGATGGATAGAGTGAGGGCGATAGATGGATAGAGTGAGGGCGATAGATGGATAGAGTGAGGTCGATAGGTGGATAGAGTGAGGGCGATAGATAGAGTGAGTCCGATAGATAGAGTGAGGCTGACAGATAGATAGATAGATGGCGATAGATAGATAGAGTGAGGGCGATTGATAGATAGAGTGAGGGCGATGGATAGATAGAGTGAGGGCGATAGATAGATAGAGTGAGGGCGATAGATAGAGTGAGCCCGATAGATAGATAGAGTGAGGGTGATAGATAGAGGGAGGGCGACAGATAGCTAGAGGGAGGGCGACACATAGCTAGAGGGAGGGCGATAGATAGCTAGAGGGAGGGCGATAGATAGCTAGAGGGAGGGCGATAGATGGATAGAGTGAGGGCGATAGATCGATAGAGTGAGGGCAATAGATATGTAGAGTGAGCCCAATAGATGGATAGAGTGAGGGCGATAGATAGAGTGAGGGCGATAGATAGATAGAGTGAGGGCGATAGATAGATAGAGTGAGGGCGATAGATAGAGTGAGCCCAATAGATGGATAGAGTGAGGGCGATAGATAGATAGAGTGAGGGCGATAGATAGATAGAGTGAGGGCGATAGATAGATAGAGTGAGGGCGATAGATAGATAGAGTGAGGGCGATAGATAGATAGAGTGAGGGCGATAGATAGATAGAGTGAGGGCGATAGATAGATAGAGTGAGGGCGATAGATAGATAGAGTGAGGGCGATAGATCGATAGAGTGAGGGCAATAGATAGATAGAGTGAGGGCGATAGATCGATAGAGTGAGGGCAATAGATATGTAGAGTGAGTCCGATAGATAGAGTGAGCCCAATAGATGGATAGAGTGAGGGCGATAGATAGAGTGAGGGCGATAGATAGATAGAGTGAGGGCGATAGATAGATAGAGTGAGGGCGATAGATAGATAGAGTGAGGGCGATAGATAGATAGAGTGAGGGAGATAGATAGAGTGAGGGCGATAGATAGATAGAGTGAGGGCGATAGATAGAGTGAGGGCGATAGATAGAGTGAGGGCGATAGATAGAGTGAGGGCGATAGATAGAGTGAGGGCGATAGATAGAGGGAGGGCGATAGATAGCTAGAGGGAGGGCGATAGATGGATAGAGTGAGGGCGATAGATTGATAGAGTGAGGGCGATAGATTGATAGAGTGAGGGCGATAGATGGATAGAGTGAGGGCGATAGATGGATAGAGTGAGGGCGATTGATGGATAGAGTGAGGGCGATTGATGGATAGAGTGAGGTCGATAGGTGGATAGAGTGAGGGCGATAGATAGAGTGAGTCCGATAGATAGAGTGAGGCTGACAGATAGATAGATAGATGGCGATAGATAGATAGAGTGAGGGCGATTGATAGATAGATAGAGTGAGGGCGATGGATAGATAGATAGAGTGAGGGCGATGGATGGATAGTGAGGGCGATAGATAGATAGATAGAGTGAGGGCGATAGATAGAGTGAGGGCGATAGATAGAGTGAGGGCGATAGATAGAGTGAGGGCGATAGATAGATAGATAGATAGTGAGGGCGATAGATGGATAGAAAGAGTGAGGGCGATAGATAGATAGAGTGAGGGCGATAGATAGATAGAGTGAGGGCGATAGATAGATAGAGTGAGGGCGATAGATAGATAGAGTGAGGGTGATAGATAGAGGGAGGGCGATAGATAGCTAGAGGGAGGGCGACAGATAGCTAGAGGGAGGGCGACAGATAGCTAGAGGGAGGGCGATAGATAGCTAGAGGGAGGGCGATAGATAGCTAGAGGGAGGGCGATAGATGGATAGATAGAGTGAGGGCGATAGATGGATAAAGTGAGGGCGATAGATAGATAGAGTGAGGGCGATAGATAGATAGAGTGAGGGCGATAGATAGATGGATAGAGTGAGGGCGATAGATAGATGGATAGAGTGAGGGCGATAGATGGATAGAGTGAGGGCGATAGATGGATAGAGTGAGGGCGATAGATGGATAGAGTGAGGGCGATAGGTGGATAGAGTGAGGGCGATAGATAGAGTGACGCTGACAGATAGATAGATAGATGGCGATAGATAGATAGAGTGAGGGCGATAGATAGATGGATAGAGTGAGGGCGATAGATAGATGGATAGAGTGAGGGCGATAGATAGATAGATAGATAGTGAGGGCGATAGATAGATAGATAGATAGTGAGGGCGATAGATGGATAGATAGAGTGAGGGCGATAGATGGATAGAGTGAGGGCGATAGATGGATAGAGTGAGGGCGATAGATGGATAGAGTGAGGGCGATAGATGGATAGAGTGAGGGCGATAGGTGGATAGAGTGAGGTCGATAGGTGGATAGAGTGAGGGCGATAGATAGAGTGACGCTGACAGATAGATAGATAGATGGCGATAGATAGATAGAGTGAGGGCGATGGATAGATAGATAGATAGATAGAGTGAGGGCGATAGATGGATAGTGAGGGCGATAGATAGATAGATAGATAGAGTGAGGGCGATAGATAGATAGTGTGAGGGCGATAGATAGATGGATAGAGTGAGGGCGATAGATGGATAGAGTGAGGGCGATAGATGGATAGAGTGAGGGCGATAGATGGATAGAGTGAGGGCGATAGATGGATAGAGTGAGGGCGATAGATGGATAGAGTGAGGGCGATAGATGGATAGAGTGAGGGCGATAGATGGATAGAGTGAGGGCGATAGATGGATAGAGTGAGGGCGATAGATGGATAGAGTGAGGGCGATAGATGGATAGAGTGAGGGCGATAGATGGATAGAGTGAGCCCGATAGATAGATAGAGTGAGCCCGATAGATAGATAGAGTGAGGGCGATAGATAGAGTGAGGGCGATAGATAGAGTGAGGGCGATAGATAGAGTGAGGGCGATAGATAGAGTGAGGGCGATAGATAGATAGAGTGAGGGCGATAGATAGATAGAGTGAGGGCGATAGATAGATAGATAGATAGAGTGAGGGCGATAGATAGATAGATAGATAGAGTGAGGGCGATAGATAGATAGAGTGAGGGCGATAGATAGATAGAGTGAGGGCGAAAGATAGAGTGAGGGCGATAGATAGAGTGAGGGCGATAGATAGAGTGAGGGCGATAGATAGGGTGAGGGCGATAGATAGGGTGAGGGCGATAGATAGGGTGAGGGCGATAGATAGGGTGAGGGCGATAGATAGGGTGAGGGCGATAGATAGGGTGAGGGCGATAGATAGGGTGAGGGCGATAGATAGAGTGAGGGTGATAGATAGATAGAGGGAGGGCGATAGATAGAGTGAGTCCCATAGATAGAGCGAGTCCGATAGATAGATGGATAGATAGATAGAGTGAGGGTGATAGATAGCTAGATAGCTAGAGTGAGGGCGATAGATAGATAGATAGTGAGGGCGATAGATGGATAGAGTGAGGGCGATAGATGGATAGAGTGAGGGCGATAGATGGATAGAGTGAGGGCGATAGATGGATAGAGTGAGGGCGATAGATGGATAGAGTGAGGGCGATAGATAGATAGATAGAGTGAGGGCGATAGATAGATAGATAGATAGAGTGAGGGCGATAGATAGATAGATAGATAGAGTGAGGGCGATAGATAGATAGATAGATAGAGTGAGGGCGATAGATAGATAGAGTGAGGGCGATAGATGGATAGAGTGAGGGCGATAGATGGATAGAGTGAGGGCGATAGATGGATAGAGTGAGGGCGATAGATAGAGTGAGGGCGATAGATAGAGTGAGGGCGATAGATGGATAGAGTGAGGGCGATAGATGGATAGAGTGAGGGCGATAGATGGATAGAGTGAGGGCGATAGATGGATAGAGTGAGGGCGATAGATGGATAGAGTGAGGTCGATAGGTGGATAGAGTGAGGGCGATAGGTGGATAGAGTGAGGGCGATAGATAGAGTGAGTCCGATAGATAGAGTGAGGCTGACAGATAGATAGATAGATGGCGATAGATAGATAGAGTGAGGGCGATAGATAGAGTGAGGGCGATAGATGGATAGAGTGAGGGCGATAGATGGATAGAGTGAGGGCGATAGATGGATAGAGTGAGGGCGATAGATGGATAGAGTGAGGGCGATAGATGGATAGAGTGAGGGCGATAGATAGAGTGAGGGCGATAGATGGATAGAGTGAGGGCGATAGATGGATAGAGTGAGGGCGATATATGGATAGAGTGAGTCCGATAGATAGAGTGAGGGCGATAGATAGAGTGAGGGCGATAGATAGAGTGAGGGCGATAGATAGAGTGAGGGCGATAGATAGAGTGAGGGCGATAGATAGAGTGAGGGCGATAGATAGAGTGAGTCCGATAGATAGAGCGAGTCCGATAGATAGATGGATAGATAGATAGAGTGAGGGCGATAGATAGAGTGAGTCCGATAGATAGAGTGAGGGTGATAGATAGCTAGATAGCTAGAGTGAGGGCGATAGATAGATAGAGTGAGGGCGATAGATAGGGTGAGGGCGATAGATAGGGTGAGGGCGATAGATAGGGTGAGGGCGATAGATAGGGTGAGGGCGATAGATAGGGTGAGGGCAATAGATAGGGTGAGGGCAATAGATAGGGTGAGGGCGATAGATAGATAGAGTGAGGGCGATAGATAGAGTGAGGGCGATAGATAGAGTGAGGGCGATAGATAGAGTGAGGGCGATAGATAGAGTGAGGGCGATAGATAGAGTGAGGGCGATAGATAGAGTGAGGGCGATAGATAGAGTGAGGGCGATAGATAGAGTGAGGGCGATAGATAGGGTGAGGGCGATAGATAGGGTGAGGGCGATAGATAGGGTGAGGGCGATAGATAGGGTGAGGGCGATAGATAGGGTGAGGGCAATAGATAGGGTGAGGGCGATAGATAGGGTGAGGGCGATAGATAGGGTGAGGGCAATAGATAGGGTGAGGGCGATAGATAGGGTGAGGGCGATAGATAGGGTGAGGGCAATAGATAGGGTGAGGGCGATAGATAGGGTGAGGGCGATAGATAGGGTGAGGGCGATAGATAGGGTGAGGGCGATAGATAGAGTGAGGGTGATAGATAGAGGGAGGGCGATAGATAGAGTGAGTCCGATAGATAGAGCGAGTCCGATAGATAGATGGATAGATAGATAGAGTGAGGGCGATAGATAGAGTGAGTCCGATAGATGGATAGAGTGAGGGCGATAGATGGATAGAGTGAGGGCGATAGATGGATAGAGTGAGGGCGATACATGGATAGAGTGAGGGCGATAGATAGATAGAGTGAGGGCGATAGATGGATAGAGGGAGGGCGATAGATAGGGTGAGTCCCATAGATAGAGCGAGTCCGATAGATAGATGGATAGATAGATAGAGTGAGGGTGATAGATAGCTAGATAGCTAGAGTGGGAGCGATAGATAGATAGAGTGAGGGCGATAGATAGAGTGAGGGCGATAGATGGATAGAGTGAGGGCGATAGATGGATAGAGTGAGGGCGATAGATGGATAGAGTGAGGGCAATAGATAGATAGAGTGAGTCCGATAGATAGAGTGAGTCCGATAGATAGATAGAGTGAGGGTGATAGCTAGATAGATAGAGTGGGGGCGATAGATAGATAGAGTGGGGGCGATAGATAGATAGAGTGGGGGCGATAGATAGATAGAGTGGGGGCGATAGATAGATAGAGTGGGGGCGATAGATAGATAGAGTGGGGGCGATAGATAGATAGAGTGAGGGCGATAGATAGATAGAGTGAGGGCGATAGATAGAGTGAGGGCGATAGAGAGAGTGAGGGCGATAGATAGATAGAGGGCGATAGAGTGAGGGCGATAGATAGATAGAGGGCGATAGAGTGAGGGCGATAGATAGATAGAGGGCGATAGAGTGAGGGTGATAGATAGATAGAGGGAGGGCGATAGATAGAGTGAGTCCGATAGATAGATAGATAAAGGGCGATGGATAGATAGAGTGAGGGCGATGGATGGATAGAGTGAGGGCGATGGATCGATAGAGGGAGGGCGATAGATGGATAGAGTGAGGGATAGATGGATAGAGTGAGGGCGATAGATGGATAGAGTGAGGGCGATAGATGGATAGAGTGAGGGCGATAGATGGATAGAGTGAGGGCGATAGATGGATAGAGTGAGGTCGATAGGTGGATAGAGTGAGGGCGATAGATAGAGTGAGTCCGATAGATAGAGTGAGGCTGACAGATAGATAGATAGATGGCGATAGATAGATAGAGTGAGGGCGATAGATAGATAGAGTGAGGGCGATAGATGGATAGAGTGAGGGCGATAGATGGATAGAGTGAGGGCGATAGATGGATAGAGTGAGGGCGATAGATGGATAGAGTGAGGGCGATAGATGGATAGAGTGAGGGCGATAGATGGATAGAGTGAGGGCGATAGATGGATAGAGTGAGTCCGATAGATAGAGTGAGTCCGATAGATAGAGTGAGGGCGATAGATAGAGTGAGGGCGATAGATAGAGTGAGGGCGATAGATAGAGTGAGGGCGATAGATAGAGTGAGGGCGATAGATAGAGTGAGGGCGATAGATAGAGTGAGGGCGATAGATAGAGTGAGGGCGATAGATAGAGTGAGGGCGATAGATAGAGTGAGGGCGATAGATAGAGTGAGGGCGATAGATAGAGTGAGGGCGATAGATAGAGTGAGGGCGATAGATAGAGTGAGGGCGATAGATAGAGTGAGGGCGATAGATAGAGTGAGGGCGATAGATAGAGTGAGGGCGATAGATAGAGTGAGGGCGATAGATAGAGTGAGGGCGATAGATAGAGTGAGGGCGATAGATAGGGTGAGGGCGATAGATAGGGTGAGGGCGATAGATAGGGTGAGGGCGATAGATAGGGTGAGGGCGATAGATAGGGTGAGGGCGATAGATAGAGTGAGGGTGATAGATAGATAGAGGGAGGGCGATAGATAGAGTGAGTCCGATAGATAGATGGATAGATAGATAGAGTGAGGGCGATAGATAGAGTGAGTCCGATAGATAGAGTGAGGGTGATAGATAGATAGAGGGAGGGCGATAGATAGAGTGAGTTCGATAGATAGATAGATAAAGGGCGATGGATAGATAGAGTGAGGGCGATGGATGGATAGAGTGAGGGCGATAGATAGAGTGAGGGCGATAGATAGAGTGAGGGCGATAGATAGAGTGAGGGCGATAGATAGAGTGAGGGCGATAGATAGAGTGAGGGCGATAGATAGAGTGAGGGCGATAGATAGAGTGAGGGCGATAGATAGAGTGAGGGCGATAGATAGAGTGAGGGCGATAGATAGAGTGAGGGCGATAGATAGAGTGAGGGCGATAGATAGCTAGATAGCTAGAGTGAGGGCGATAGATAGATAGAGTGAGGGCGATAGATGGATAGAGTGAGGGCGATAGATGGATAGAGTGAGGGCGATAGATAGATAGAGTGAGGGCGATAGATAGATAGAGTGAGGGCGATAGATAGAGTGAGGGCGATAGATAGATAGAGTGAGGGCGATAGATGGATAGAGTGAGGGCAATAGATGGATAGAGTGAGTCCGATAGATAGATAGAGTCCGATAGATAGATAGAGTCCGATAGATAGATAGAGTCCGATAGATAGATAGAGTCCGATAGATAGATAGAGTCCGATAGATAGATAGAGTCCGATAGATAGATAGAGTGAGGGTGATAGATAGCTAGATAGATAGAGTGATAGATAGCTAGATAGAGTGAGGGTGACAGATAGATAGAGGGCGATAGATAATTAGAGTGAGGGAGATAGATACATAGAGTGAGGGAGATAGATATATAGAGTGAGGGAGATAGATATATAGAGTGAGGGAGATAGATATATAGAGTGAGGGCGATAGATAAATAGAGTGAGTCCGATAGATAGAGTGAGGGCAATAGATCGATAGAGTGAGAGCGATAGATAGAGTGAGGGCGAGAGTGAGTCCGATGGATAGAGTGAGGGTGAGAGATAGCTAGATAGATAGAGTGAGGGTGATAGATAGATAGAGGGCGATAGATAGATAGAGTGAGGGCGAGAGATGGATAGAGTGAGGGCGATAGAGTGAGGGCGATTGATAGATAGATAGAGTAAGGGCGATAGATAGAGTGAGGGCGATAGATAGATAGAGTGAGGGCGATAGATAGATAGAGTGAGGGCGATAGATAGATAGAGTGAGGGCGATAGATAGATAGAGTGAGGGCGATAGATAGAGTGAGGGCGATAGATAGATAGAGTGAGGGCGATAGATAGATAGAGTGAGGGCGATAGATAGATAGAGTGAGGGCGATAGATAGATAGAGTGAGGGCGATAGATAGATAGAGTGAGGGCGATAGATAGATAGAGTGAGGGCGATAGATGGATCGAGTGAGGGCGATTGATAGATAGAGTAAGGGCGATGTATAGAGTGAGGGCGATGTATAGAGTGAGGGCGATGTATAGAGTGAGGGCGATAGATAGAGTGAGGGTGATAGATAGAGTGAGGGAGATAGATACATAGAGTGAGGGTGATGGATAGAGTGAGGGCGATAGATAGAGTGAGTCTGATAGATAGATAGAGTGAGGGTGATAGATAGCTAGATAGAGTGAGGGTGATAGATAGCTAGATAGAGTGAGGGTGACAGATAGATAGAGGGCGATAGATAGATAGAGTGAGGGCGATATATAGATAGAGTGAGGGCGAAAGATAGAGTGAGGGCGATAGATGGATAGAGTGAGGGCGATAGATGGATGGATAGATAGATAGATAGATAAGATAGAGTGAGGGCGACAGATAGATAGAGTGAGGGCGATAGATGGATAGAGTGAGGGCGATAGATGGATAGAGTGAGGGCGATAGATGGATAGATAGAGTGAGGGCGATAGATAGATAGATAGAGTGAGGGTGATAGATAGATAGATAGAGTGAGGGTGATAGATAGATAGAGTGAGTACGATAGATAGATAGAGTGAGGGTGATAGATAGCTAGATAGATAGAGTGGGGGCGATAGATAGATAGAGTGAGGGCGATAGATAGATAGAGTGAGGGCGATAGATAGATAGAGTGAGGGCGATAGATAGATAGAGTGAGGGCGATAGATAGATAGAGTGAGGGCGATAGATAGATAGAGTGAGGGCGATAGATAGATAGAGGGAGGGCGATAGATAGCTAGAGGGAGGGCGATAGATAGCTAGAGGGAGGGCGATAGATAGCTAGAGGGAGGGCGATAGATAGCTAGAGGGAGGGCGATAGATGGATAGAGTGATGGCGATAGATTGATAGAGTGAGGGCGATAGATTGATAGAGTGAGGGCGATAGATTGATAGAGTGAGGGCGATAGATGGATAGAGTGAGGGCGATAGATGGATAGAGTGAGGGCGATAGATGGATAGAGTGAGGGCGATAGATGGATAGAGTGAGGGCGATAGATGGATAGAGTGAGGGCGATAGATGGATAGAGTGAGGGCGATAGATGGATAGAGTGAGGTCGATAGGTGGATAGAGTGAGGGCGATAGATAGAGTGAGTCCGATAGATAGAGTGAGGCTGACAGATAGATAGATAGATGGCGATAGATAGATAGAGTGAGGGCGATGGATAGATAGAGTGAGGGCGATGGATAGATAGAGTGAGGGCGATAGATAGATAGAGTGAGGGCGATAGATAGAGTGAGCCCGATAGATAGATAGAGTGAGGGTGATAGATAGAGGGAGGGCGACAGATAGCTAGAGGGAGGGCGACACATAGCTAGAGGGAGGGCGATAGATAGCTAGAGGGAGGGCGATAGATAGCTAGAGGGAGGGCGATAGATGGATAGAGTGAGGGCGATAGATCGATAGAGTGAGGGCAATAGATATGTAGAGTGAGTCCGATAGATAGAGTGAGCCCAATAGATGGATAGAGTGAGGGCGATAGATAGATAGAGTGAGGGCGATAGATAGATAGAGTGAGGGCGATAGATAGATAGAGTGAGGGCGATAGATAGAGTGAGCCCAATAGATGGATAGAGTGAGGGCGATAGATAGATAGAGTGAGGGCAATAGATATGTAGAGTGAGTCCGATAGATAGAGTGAGCCCAATAGATGGATAGAGTGAGGGCGATAGATAGAGTGAGGGCGATAGATAGATAGAGTGAGGGCGATAGATAGATAGAGTGAGGGCGATAGATAGATAGAGTGAGGGCGATAGATAGATAGAGTGAGGGCGATAGATAGATAGAGTGAGGGCGATAGATAGAGTGAGCCCAATAGATGGATAGAGTGAGGGCGATAGATAGATAGAGTGAGGGCAATAGATATGTAGAGTGAGTCCGATAGATAGAGTGAGCCCAATAGATGGATAGAGTGAGGGCGATAGATAGAGTGAGGGCGATAGATAGATAGAGTGAGGGCGATAGATAGATAGAGTGAGGGCGATAGATAGAGTGAGCCCAATAGATGGATAGAGTGAGGGCGATAGATAGATAGAGTGAGGGCGATAGATAGATAGAGTGAGGGCGATAGATAGATAGAGTGAGGGCGATAGATAGATAGAGTGAGGGCGATAGATAGATAGAGTGAGGGCGATAGATAGATAGAGTGAGGGCGATAGATAGATAGAGTGAGGGCGATAGATAGATAGAGTGAGGGCGATAGATAGATAGAGTGAGGGCGATAGATAGATAGAGTGAGGGCGATAGATAGATAGAGTGAGGGCGATAGATAGATAGAGTGAGGGTGATAGATAGATAGAGTGAGGGCGATAGATCGATAGAGTGAGGGCAATAGATATGTAGAGTGAGTCCGATAGATGGATAGAGTGAGGGCGATAGATAGAGTGAGGGCGATAGATAGATAGAGTGAGGGCGATAGATAGATAGAGTGAGGGCGATAGATAGATAGAGTGAGGGCGATAGATAGATAGAGTGAGGGAGATAGATAGAGTGAGGGCGATAGATAGATAGAGTGAGGGCGATAGATAGATAGAGTGAGGGCGATAGATAGAGTGAGGGCGATAGATAGATAGAGTGAGGGCGATAGATAGATAGAGTGAGGGCGATAGATAGATAGAGTGAGGGCGATAGATAGATAGAGTGAGGGCGATAGATAGAGTGAGCCCGATAGATAGATAGAGTGAGGGTGATAGATAGAGGGAGGGCGACAGATAGCTAGAGGGAGGGCGACAGATAGCTAGAGGGAGGGCGACAGATAGCTAGAGGGAGGGCGATAGATAGCTAGAGGGAGGGCGATAGATAGCTAGAGGGAGGGCGATAGATGGATAGATAGAGTGAGGGCGATAGATGGATAAAGTGAGGGCGATGGATAGATAGAGTGAGGGCGATAGATAGATAGAGTGAGGGCGATAGATAGATGGATAGAGTGAGGGCGATAGATAGATAGAGTGAGGGCGATAGATGGATAGATAGAGTGAGGGCGATAGATGGATAGAGTGAGGGCGATAGATGGATAGAGTGAGGGCGATAGATGGATAGAGTGAGGGCGATAGGTGGATAGAGTGAGGTCGATAGGTGGATAGAGTGAGGGCGATAGATAGAGTGACGCTGACAGATAGATAGATAGATGGCGATAGATAGATAGAGTGAGGGCGATAGATAGATGGATAGAGTGAGGGCGATAGATAGATAGAGTGAGGGCGATAGATAGATAGATAGATAGTGAGGGCGATAGATGGATAGATAGAGTGAGGGCGATAGATAGAGTGAGCCCGATAGATAGATAGAGTGAGGGTGATAGATAGAGGGAGGGCGACAGATAGCTAGAGGGAGGGCGACACATAGCTAGAGGGAGGGCGATAGATAGCTAGAGGGAGGGCGATAGATAGCTAGAGTGAGGGCGATAGATAGAGTGAGGGCGATAGAGTGAGGGCGATTGATAGATAGAGTGAGGGCGATAGATGGATAGAGTGAGGGCGATAGATGGATAGAGTGAGGGCGATAGGTGGATAGAGTGAGGTCGATAGGTGGATAGAGTGAGGGCGATAGATAGAGTGACGCTGACAGATAGATAGATAGATGGCGATAGATAGATAGAGTGAGGGCGATGGATAGATAGATAGATAGATAGATAGAGTGAGGGCGATAGATGGATAGTGAGGGCGATAGATAGATAGATAGATAGATAGTGAGGGCGATAGATGGATAGAAAGAGTGAGGGCGATAGATGGATAGAGTGAGGGCGATAGATAGAGTGAGTCCGATAGATGGATAGAGTGAGGGCGATAGATGGATAGAGTGAGGGCGATAGATGGATAGAGTGAGGGCGATAGATAGGGTGAGGGCGATAGATAGGGTGAGGGCGATAGATAGAGTGAGGGTGATAGATAGATAGAGGGAGGGCGATAGATAGAGTGAGTCCCATAGATAGAGCGAGTCCGATAGATAGATGGATAGATAGATAGAGTGAGGGTGATAGATAGCTAGATAGCTAGAGTGAGGGCGATAGATAGATAGATAGAGTGAGGGCGATAGATAGATAGATAGATAGAGTGAGGGCGATAGATAGATAGATAGATAGAGTGAGGGCGATAGATAGATAGAGTGAGGGCGATAGATAGAGTGAGGCGATAGATGGATAGAGTGAGGGCGATAGATGGATAGAGTGAGGGCGATAGATGGATAGAGTGAGGGCGATAGATGGATAGAGTGAGGTCGATAGGTGGATAGAGTGAGGGCGATAGATAGAGTGAGTCCGATAGATAGAGTGAGGCTGACAGATAGATAGATAGATGGCGATAGATAGATAGAGTGAGGGCGATAGATAGATAGAGTGAGGGCGATAGATAGATAGAGTGAGGGCGATAGATAGATAGAGTGAGGGCGATAGATGGATAGAGTGAGGGCGATAGATGGATAGAGTGAGGGCGATAGATGGATAGAGTGAGGGCGATATATGGATAGAGTGAGTCCGATAGATAGAGTGAGGGCGATAGATAGAGTGAGGGCGATAGATAGGGTGAGGGCGATAGATAGGGTGAGGGCGATAGATAGGGTGAGGGCGATAGATAGGGTGAGGGCGATAGATAGGGTGAGGGCGATAGATAGGGTGAGGGCGATAGATAGGGTGAGGGCGATAGATAGGGTGAGGGCGATAGATAGGGTGAGGGCGATAGATAGGGTGAGGGCAATAGATAGGGTGAGGGCAATAGATAGGGTGAGGGCAATAGATAGGGTGAGGGCAATAGATAGGGTGAGGGCAATAGATAGATAGAGTGAGGGCGATAGATAGATAGAGTGAGGGCGATAGATAGAGTGAGGGCGATAGATAGAGTGAGGGCGATAGATAGAGTGAGGGCGATAGATAGAGTGAGGGCGATAGATAGAGTGAGGGCGATAGATAGGGTGAGGGCGATAGATAGAGTGAGTCCGATAGATAGAGCGAGTCCGATAGATAGATGGATAGATAGATAGAGTGAGGGCGATAGATAGAGTGAGTCCGATAGATAGAGCGAGTCCGATAGATAGATGGATAGATAGATAGAGTGAGGGCGATAGATAGAGTGAGTCCGATAGATAGAGTGAGGGTGATAGATAGCTAGATAGCTAGAGTGAGGGCGATAGATAGATAGAGTGAGGGCGATAGATAGATAGAGTGAGGGCGATAGATAGGGTGAGGGCGATAGATAGGGTGAGGGCGATAGATAGGGTGAGGGCGATAGATAGGGTGAGGGCGATAGATAGGGTGAGGGCGATAGATAGGGTGAGGGCGATAGATAGGGTGAGGGCGATAGATAGGGTGAGGGCAATAGATAGGGTGAGGGCAATAGATAGGGTGAGGGCAATAGATAGATAGAGTGAGGGCGATAGATAGAGTGAGGGCGATAGATAGAGTGAGGGCGATAGATAGGGTGAGGGCGATAGATAGGGTGAGGGCGATAGATAGGGTGAGGGCGATAGATAGGGTGAGGGTGATAGATAGAGGGAGGGCAATAGATAGAGCGAGTCCGATAGATAGAGCGAGTCCGATAGATAGATGGATAGATAGATAGAGTGAGGGCGATAGATAGAGTGAGTCCGATAGATGGATAGAGTGAGGGCGATAGATGGATAGAGTGAGGGCGATAGATGGATAGAGTGAGGGCGATAGATGGATAGAGGGAGGGCGATAGATAGAGCGAGTCCGATAGATAGAGCGAGTCCGATAGATAGAGTGAGTCCGATAGATAGAGTGAGTCCGATAGATAGAGTGAGGGTGATAGATAGCTAGATAGCTAGAGTGAGGGCGATAGATAGATAGAGTGAGGGCGATAGATAGATAGGGTGAGGGCGATAGATAGGGTGAGGGCGATAGATAGGGTGAGGGCGATAGATAGGGTGAGGGCGATAGATAGGGTGAGGGCGATAGATAGGGTGAGGGCGATAGATAGGGTGAGGGCGATAGATAGGGTGAGGGCAATAGATAGGGTGAGGGCAATAGATAGGGTGAGGGCAATAGATAGATAGAGTGAGGGCGATAGATAGATAGAGTGAGGGCGATAGATAGATAGAGTGAGGGCGATAGATAGAGTGAGGGCGATAGATAGAGTGAGGGCGATAGATAGAGTGAGGGCGATAGAGTGAGGGCGATAGATAGAGTGAGGGCGATAGATAGAGTGAGGGCGATAGATAGAGTGAGGGCGATAGATAGAGTGAGGGCGATAGATAGAGTGAGGGCGATAGATAGAGTGAGGGCGATAGATAGAGTGAGGGCGATAGATAGGGTGAGGGCGATAGATAGGGTGAGGGC
Source organism: Lissotriton helveticus (assembly GCF_964261635.1). Taxonomy (NCBI): domain Eukaryota; kingdom Metazoa; phylum Chordata; class Amphibia; order Caudata; family Salamandridae; genus Lissotriton; species Lissotriton helveticus. The sequence continues at coordinate 1,267,701,716 of NC_136061.1, read as the reverse complement.
GATAGATAGGGTGAGGGCGATAGATAGGGTGAGGGCGATAGATAGGGTGAGGGCGATAGATAGGGTGAGGGCGATAGATAGGGTGAGGGCGATAGATAGGGTGAGGGCGATAGATAGAGTGAGGGTGATAGATAGAGGGAGGGCGATAGATAGAGTGAGTCCGATAGATAGAGCGAGTCCGATAGATAGATGGATAGATAGATAGAGTGAGGGCGATAGATAGAGTGAGTCCGATAGATGGATAGAGTGAGGGCGATAGATGGATAGAGTGAGGGCGATAGATGGATAGAGGGAGGGCGATAGATAGAGTGAGTCCCATAGATAGAGCGAGTCCGATAGATAGATGGATAGATAGATAGAGTGAGGGTGATAGATAGCTAGATAGCTAGAGTGAGGGCGATAGATAGATAGAGTGAGGGCGATAGATAGAGTGAGGGTGATAGATAGATAGAGTGAGTCCGATAGATAGAGTGAGTCCGATAGATAGATAGAGTGAGGGTGATAGCTAGATAGATAGAGTGGGGGCGATAGATAGATAGAGTGGGGGCGATAGATAGATAGAGTGAGGGCGATAGATGGATAGAGTGAGGGCGATAGATGGATAGAGTGAGGGCGATAGATGGATAGAGTGAGGGCAATAGATAGATAGAGTGAGTCCGATAGATAGAGTGAGTCCGATAGATAGATAGAGTGAGGGTGATAGCTAGATAGATAGAGTGGGGGCGATAGATAGATAGATAGAGTGGGGGCGATAGATAGATAGAGTGAGGGCGATAGATAGATAGAGTGGGGGCGATAGATAGATAGAGTGGGGGCGATAGATAGATAGAGTGAGGGCGATAGATAGAGTGAGGGCGATAGATAGAGTGAGGGCGATAGAGAGAGTGAGGGCGATAGATAGATAGAGGGCGATAGAGTGAGGGCGATAGATAGATAGAGGGCGATAGAGTGAGGGTGATAGATAGATAGAGGGAGGGCGATAGATAGAGTGAGTCCGATAGATAGATAGATAAAGGGCGATGGATAGATAGAGTGAGGGCGATGGATGGATAGAGTGAGGGCGATGGATCGATAGAGGGAGGGCGATAGATGGATAGAGTGAGGGATAGATGGATAGAGTGAGGGCGATAGATGGATAGAGTGAGGGCGATAGATGGATAGAGTGAGGGCGATAGATGGATAGAGTGAGGTCGATAGGTGGATAGAGTGAGGGCGATAGATAGAGTGAGTCCGATAGATAGAGTGAGGCTGACAGATAGATAGATAGATGGCGATAGATAGATAGAGTGAGGGCGATAGATAGATAGAGTGAGGGCGATAGATGGATAGAGTGAGGGCGATAGATGGATAGAGTGAGGGCGATAGATGGATAGAGTGAGGGCGATAGATGGATAGAGTGAGGGCGATAGATAGATAGAGTGAGTCCGATAGATAGAGTGAGGGCGATAGATAGAGTGAGGGCGATAGATAGAGTGAGGGCGATAGATAGAGTGAGGGCGATAGATAGAGTGAGGGCGATAGATAGAGTGAGGGCGATAGATAGAGTGAGGGCGATAGATAGAGTGAGGGCGATAGATAGAGTGAGGGCGATAGATAGAGTGAGGGCGATGGATAGAGTGAGGGCGATAGATAGATAGAGGGCGATAGAGTGAGGGTGATAGATAGATAGAGGGAGGGCGATAGATAGAGTGAGTCCGATAGATAGATAGATAAAGGGCGATGGATAGATAGAGTGAGGGCGATGGATGGATAGAGTGAGGGCGATGGATCGATAGAGGGAGGGCGATGGATCGATAGAGGGAGGGCGATAGATGGATAGAGTGAGGGATAGATGGATAGAGTGAGGGCGATAGATGGATAGAGTGAGGGCGATAGATGGATAGAGTGAGGGCGATAGATGGATAGAGTGAGGTCGATAGGTGGATAGAGTGAGGGCGATAGATAGAGTGAGTCCGATAGATAGAGTGAGGGCGATAGATAGAGTGAGGGCGATAGATAGGGTGAGGGCGATAGATAGGGTGAGGGCGATAGATAGGGTGAGGGCGATAGATAGGGTGAGGGCGATAGATAGGGTGAGGGCGATAGATAGAGTGAGGGCGATAGATAGAGTGAGGGCGATAGATAGGGTGAGGGCGATAGATAGGGTGAGGGCGATAGATAGGGTGAGGGCGATAGATAGGGTGAGGGCGATAGATAGGGTGAGGGCGATAGATAGGGTGAGGGCGATAGATAGGGTGAGGGCGATAGATAGGGTGAGGGCGATAGATAGAGTGAGGGTGATAGATAGATAGAGGGAGGGCGATAGATAGAGTGAGTCCGATAGATAGATGGATAGATAGATAGAGTGAGGGCGATAGATAGAGTGAGTCCGATAGATAGATAGAGTGAGGGTGATAGCTAGATAGATAGCTAGAGTGAGGGCGATAGATAGATAGAGTGAGGGCGATAGATGGATAGAGTGAGGGCGATAGATGGATAGAGTGAGGGCGATAGATGGATAGAGTGAGGGCGATAGATGGATAGAGTGAGGGCGATAGATGGATAGAGTGAGGGCGATAGATGGATAGAGTGAGGGCGATAGATGGATAGAGTGAGGGCGATAGATGGATAGAGTGAGGGCGATAGATGGATAGAGTGAGGGCGATAGATGGATAGAGTGAGGGCGATAGATGGATAGAGTGAGGGCGATAGATGGATAGAGTGAGGGCGATAAATAGATAGAGGGCGATAGATAGAGTGAGGGCGATAGATAGATAGAGTGAGGGCGATAGATAGATAGAGTGAGGGCGATAGATAGATAGAGTGAGGGCGATAGATAGAGTGAGGGCGATAGATAGATAGAGTGAGGGCGATAGATGGATAGAGTGAGGGCGATAGATGGATAGAGTGAGGGCGATAGATGGATAGAGTGAGTCCGATAGATAGATAGAGTCCGATAGATAGATAGAGTCCGATAGATAGATAGAGTCCGATAGATAGAGTCCGATAGATAGATAGAGTCCGATAGATAGAGTCCGATAGATAGATAGAGTGAGGGTGATAGATAGCTAGATAGATAGAGTGATAGATAGCTAGATAGAGTGAGGGTGACAGATAGATAGAGGGCGATAGATAATTAGAGTGAGGGAGATAGATACATAGAGTGAGGGAGATAGATATATAGAGTGAGGGAGATAGATATATAGAGTGAGGGAGATAGATATATAGAGTGAGGGCGATAGATAAATAGAGTGAGTCCGATAGATAGAGTGAGGGCAATAGATCGATAGAGTGAGAGCGATAGATAGAGTGAGGGCGAGAGTGAGTCCGATGGATAGAGTGAGGGTGATAGATAGCTAGATAGATAGAGTGAGGGTGATAGATAGATAGAGGGCGATAGATAGATAGAGTGAGGGCGAGAGATGGATAGAGTGAGGGCGATAGATAGATAGCTAGAGTGAGGGCGATAGATAGAGTGAGGGCGATAGAGTGAGGGCGATTGATAGATAGATAGAGTAAGGGCGATAGATAGAGTGAGGGCGATAGATAGATAGAGTGAGGGCGATAGATAGATAGAGTGAGGGCGATAGATAGATAGAGTGAGGGCGATAGATAGATAGAGTGAGGGCGATAGATAGATAGAGTGAGGGCGATAGATAGATAGAGTGAGGGCGATAGATAGATAGAGTGAGGGCGATAGATAGATAGAGTGAGGGCGATAGATGGATAGAGTGAGGGTGATAGATAGAGTGAGGGAGATAGATACATAGAGTGAGGGTGATGGATAGGGTGATAGCTAGATAGATAGAGTGGGGGCGATAGATAGATAGAGTGGGGGCGATAGATAGATAGAGTGAGGGCGATAGATAGATAGAGTGGGGGCGATAGATAGATAGAGTGGGGGCGATAGATAGATAGAGTGAGGGCGATAGATAGATAGAGTGAGGGCGATAGATAGAGTGAGGGCGATAGAGAGAGTGAGGGCGATAGATAGATAGATAGAGGGCGATAGAGTGAGGGTGATAGATAGATAGAGGGAGGGCGATAGATAGAGTGAGTCCGATAGATAGATAGATAAAGGGCGATGGATAGATAGAGTGAGGGCGATGGATCGATAGAGTGAGGGCGATGGATCGATAGAGGGAGGGCGATAGATGGATAGAGTGAGGGATAGATGGATAGAGTGAGGGCGATAGATGGATAGAGTGAGGGCGATAGATGGATAGAGTGAGGTCGATAGGTGGATAGAGTGAGGGCGATAGATAGAGTGAGTCCGATAGATAGAGTGAGGCTGACAGATAGATAGATAGATGGCGATAGATAGATAGAGTGAGGGCGATAGATAGATAGAGTGAGGGCGATAGATGGATAGAGTGAGGGCGATAGATGGATAGAGTGAGGGCGATAGATGGATAGAGTGAGGGCGATAGATAGATAGAGTGAGTCCGATAGATAGAGTGAGGGCGATAGATAGAGTGAGGGCGATAGATAGAGTGAGGGCGATAGATAGAGTGAGGGCGATAGATAGAGTGAGGGCGATAGATAGAGTGAGGGCGATAGATAGAGTGAGGGCGATAGATAGAGTGAGGGCGATAGATAGAGTGAGGGCGATAGATAGAGTGAGGGCGATAGATAGAGTGAGGGCGATAGATAGGGTGAGGGCGATAGATAGGGTGAGGGCGATAGATAGGGTGAGGGCGATAGATAGGGTGAGGGCGATAGATAGGGTGAGGGCGATAGATAGGGTGAGGGCGATAGATAGGGGGAGGGCGATAGATAGAGTGAGGGTGATAGATAGATAGAGGGAGGGCGATAGATAGAGTGAGTCCGATAGATAGATGGATAGATAGATAGAGTGAGGGCGATAGATAGAGTGAGTCCGATAGATAGAGTGAGGGTGATAGATAGCTAGATAGCTAGAGTGAGGGCGATAGATAGATAGAGTGAGGGCGATAGATGGATAGAGTGAGGGCGATAGATGGATAGAGTGAGGGAGATAGATGGATAGAGTGAGGGCGATAGATGGATAGAGTGAGGGCGATAGATGGATAGAGTGAGGGCGATAGATGGATAGAGTGAGGGCGATAGATGGATAGAGTGAGGGCGATAGATGGATAGAGTGAGGGCGATAGATGGATAGAGTGAGGGCGATAGATAGATAGAGGGCGATAGATAGAGTGAGGGCGATAGATAGATAGAGTGAGGGCGATAGATAGATAGAGTGAGGGCGATAGATAGATAGAGTGAGGGCGATAGATAGAGTGAGGGCGATAGATAGATAGAGTGAGGGCGATAGATGGATAGAGTGAGGGCAATAGATGGATAGAGTGAGTCCGATAGATAGATAGAGTCCGATAGATAGATAGAGTCCGATAGATAGATAGAGTCCGATAGATAGATAGAGTCCGATAGATAGATAGAGTCCGATAGATAGATAGAGTCCGATAGATAGATAGAGTCCGATAGATAGATAGAGTCCGATAGATAGATAGAGTCCGATAGATAGATAGAGTGAGGGTGATAGATAGCTAGATAGATAGAGTGATAGATAGCTAGATAGAGTGAGGGTGACAGATAGATAGAGGGCGATAGATAATTAGAGTGAGGGAGATAGATACATAGAGTGAGGGAGATAGATATATAGAGTGAGGGAGATAGATATATAGAGTGAGGGCGATAGATATATAGAGTGAGGGCGATAGATAAATAGAGTGAGTCCGATAGATAGAGTGAGGGCAATAGATCGATAGAGTGAGAGCGATAGATAGAGTGAGGGCGAGAGTGAGTCCGATGGATAGAGTGAGGGTGAGAGATAGCTAGATAGATAGAGTGAGGGTGATAGATAGATAGAGGGCGATAGAGTGAGGGCGAGAGATGGATAGAGTGAGGGCGATAGATAGATAGCTAGAGTGAGGGCGATAGAGTGAGGGCGATTGATAGATAGATAGAGTAAGGGCGATAGATAGAGTGAGGGCGATAGATAGATAGAGTGAGGGCGATAGATAGATAGAGTGAGGGCGATAGATAGATAGAGTGAGGGCGATAGATAGATAGAGTGAGGGCGATAGATAGATAGAGTGAGGGCGATAGATAGATAGAGTGAGGGCGATAGATAGATAGAGTGAGGGCGATAGATAGATAGAGTGAGGGCGATAGATAGATAGATAGAGTGAGGGCGATAGATAGATAGAGTGAGGGCGATAGATAGATAGAGTGAGGGCGATAGATGGATCGAGTGAGGGCGATTGATAGATAGAGTAAGGGCGATGTATAGAGTGAGGGCGATGTATAGAGTGAGGGCGATGTATAGAGTGAGGGCGATAGATAGATAGAGTGAGGGTGATAGATAGAGTGAGGGAGATAGATACATAGAGTGAGGGTGATGGATAGAGTGAGGGCGATAGATAGAGTGAGTCTGATAGATAGATAGAGTGAGGGTGATAGATAGCTAGATAGAGTGAGGGTGATAGATAGCTAGATAGAGTGATGGTGACAGATAGATAGAGGGCGATAGATAGATAGAGTGAGGGCGATATATAGATAGATAGAGTGAGGGCGAAAGATAGAGTGAGGGCGATAGATGGATAGAGTGAGGGCGATAGAGGGAGGGCGATAGATAGATAGATAGAATGAGGGTGATAGATAGAGTGAGGGTGATAGATAGATAGAGTGATGATGATAGATAGCTAGATAGATAGAGTGGGGGCGATAGATAGAGTGAGGGCGATAGATAGATAGATAGAGTGAGGGCGATAGATGGATAGAGTGAGGGCGATAGATAGATAGAGTCCGATAGATAGAGTGAGGGTGATAGCTAGATAGATAGAGTGGGGGCGATAGATAGATAGAGTGGGGGCGATAGATAGATAGAGTGAGGGCGATAGATAGATAGAGTGAGGGCGATAGATAGATAGAGTGAGGGCGATAGATAGATAGAGTGAGGGCGATAGATAGATAGAGTGAGGGCGATAGATAGATAGAGTGAGGGCGATAGATAGAGTGAGGGCGATAGAGAGAGTGAGGGCGATAGAGAGAGTGAGGGCGATAGATAGATAGATAGAGGGCGATAGATAGAGTGAGGGCGATAGATAGAGTGAGGGCGATAGATAGAGTGAGGGCGATAGATAGAGTGAGGGCGATAGATAGAGTGAGGGCGATAGATAGAGTGAGGGCGATAGATAGAGTGAGGGCGATAGATAGAGTGAGGGCGATAGATAGAGTGAGGGCGATAGATAGAGTGAGGGCGATAGATAGAGTGAGGGCGATAGATAGAGTGAGGGCGATAGATAGAGTGAGGGCGATAGATAGAGGGAGGGCGATAGATAGAGGGAGGGCGATAGATAGAGTGAGTCCGATAGATAGAGTGAGGGCGATAGCTAGAGTGAGGGCGATAGATAGATAGAGTGAGGGCGATAGATAGAGTGAGGGCGATAGATAGATAGAGTGAGGGCGATAGATAGATAGAGTGAGGGCGATAGATAGAGTGAGGGCGATAGATAGAGTGAGGGCGATAGATAGATAGAGTGAGGGCGATAGATAGATAGAGTGAGGGCGATAGATAGATAGAGTGAGGGCGATAGATGGATAGGATGAGGGTGATATAGATAGAGTGAGTCCGATAGATAGATAGAGTGAGTCCGATAGATAGATAGAGTGAGGGCGATAGATGGATTGAATGGTTGCACAGATTGATGCTGTGGTGGCGCTGAGTGATGTTGTGGTGCCCCTGAGTGATGCTGTGGTGGCGACGAGTGATGCTGTGGCGTTCAGTGATGCTGTGGTAGCGCATAGTGATGTTGTGGTACCCCTGAGTGATGCTGTTGTAGCGCATAGTGATGTTGTGGTACCCCGGAGTGATGCTGTGGTGGTGCTCAGTGATGTTGTGGTGATGCGATAGATAGAGTGAGGGTGATAGATAGAGGGAGGGCGACAGATAGCTAGAGGGAGGGCGATAGATAGCTAGAGGGAGGGCGATAGATAGCTAGAGGGAGGGCGATCGATAGCTAGAGGGAGGGCGATCGATAGCTAGAGGGAGATAGATAGATAGATAGAGGGCGATAGATAGAGTGAGGGTGATAGATAGAAAGATAGAGTGAGGGCGATCGATAGTTAGATAGAGTGATGGCGATACAGTGAGGTCGATAGATAGAGTGAGGGCGATAGATAGAGTGAGGGCGATAGATGGATAGAGTGAGGTAGATAGATGGATAAAGTAAGGGCGATAGATAGATGGATAGATAGATAGATAGATAAGATAGAGTGAGGGCAATAGAGTGAGGGCAATAGATAGATAGAGTGAGTCCGATAGATAGAGTGAGTCCGATAAGATAGAGTGAGGGTGATAGATAGCTAGATAGATAGAGGGCGATAGATAAAGTGAGGGCAATAGATAAATAGATAGCTAGAGTGAGGGCGATAGATAGATAGCTAGAGTGAGGGCAATAGATAGATAGTTTGAGGGCGAGAGAGTGAGGGCAATAGATAGAGTGAGGGAGCTAGATAGAGTGAGGGTGATAGATAGCTAGATAGAGTGAGGGCGATAGCTAGAGTGAGGGCGATAGCTAGATAGAGTGAGTCCGATAGATAGATAGCGTGAGGGTGATAGATAGATAGAGTGAGGGTGATAGATAGCTAGATAGAGTGAGGGTGATAGATAGATAGATAGAAGGCGATAGATGGAGAGAGGGCGATAGATAGAGTGAGGGCGATAGCTATATAGAGTGAGGGCGATAGATATATAGAGTGAGGGCGATAGATCGATAGAGTGAGGGCGATAGATAGAGTGAGGGAAATAGATAGATAGATAGAGTGAGGGTGATAGAGTGAGGGCGATAGATAGAGTGAGGGAAATAGATAGATAGATAGAGTGAGGGTGATAGAGTGAGGGCGATAGATAGATAGATAGATAGATATATAGATAGACTGTGTGAGACTGTCGTTCTTAAATGCCCACTGTGCCAGCGCTGCACTAACACACAGCTCATTCGAAGCGCTCTTGCACTAGCGCCTGTAGACCGCACCGGAAAGCTGTTCTTTGTTCGACACGACCTAGTCGGCAGCTACCAGTGGCAACGTAAGAGGATATGGCTTAAAGGCTAGAGCGGCCGACCTTGAAACTGGAGACCCGGGTTCGAGTCGGGGGGAGTCTCAAGCATAACGTGATTCTGTCCAAATCACTTAATGTCCCGGCCCTAAACAAAACAAGAGAACCCAAATGCTAAAAGCGTTATATTAAACCTGCACACGGATGCCGAAGTAAGTCCACAGCAAAGACACTCCAGGTGCCACACATTTTATGAATAAAGTTCGGAGGAGGGAATCACGCGCAGCGATACCCATCCATTCACACTCGCAAAGGATGAAGGGGGTTACCACATTCAAGCTGGTGTCGCAATTGCAAGATTTTGAGCTATTGGCATTGTAAATGACAAAGCCTTTTATTTACGTTTTAAAAACTAAAACATACATAAAAGTAATTGTAATTTACAATGGTAGTAGCTGAAAGTTGCGAGACCTATTGAATTGTAAATGCTTGCTGTTTATGGGGGGGTGCTGCAGGTGTAAGAAAGTAAGGCAGAGCAGTGTGCCTTTCCGACGCCAGAGCCAGCTGGGGCTGCTCATTGAAAGTGGGCAGCGCTGGCAGTAAACTTGTTTTTAGAGTGCCTTGAGACAGCAAAACCGCAGTAAAAAAAACGGTGTTAAAAAAACCCCAGGCAATTATTACTAAAATGACAGACGAGAACATTTTGCAAATAAAAGTGGTTCCATAATAAATATAGCTGGAAATGACCTTTGGGCCTTGTCAGAAGGCAGGGGGTGGGTTCCGACCGACCAACAGGGTTTGTGGAAAGAGCCCCAAGGTAATATAGGGAGCTGGTCCCTGTTTGAGGTGACGTCAAACCTTAAAAGAGAACTTTAAGGCCCTGATTACTGGTGGCCTGGGGCGAGGTAAAGTAATTATTGCACAAAATAAAATATGAAATCCATAGGTGCCAAATGTATTACCAGTTTTGCACCAAATGAAATGAAATGAAAAAGAAATTTCTAGAGCGCACTGCGGCCAAGCGGCTTCCTGGCGCTAAGGAACACAACAGAATCTGCCAAGGGGCCCAGGGGGATTAGCCAGGGAAAGCCTGAAGAAAAAGGAAAGTTTTGAGGGCTTTACGAAAGTGAGAAAAAATAGGGATAGAGCGAATGGAGAGAGGGAGATTGTTCCAGATCTGGGGGGCCCGAACCGAGAAGCGGGTGCCCCCGGTGCGGGATTTACGGAAGCGGGGGACGTGAAGAAGAGAGAGAGAGGAAGAACGGAGAGAGCGACTGGGGGCATGAGAAGAAATTAAAGAGTTAATGAAAAGTGGAGCAGAACGGGCATGCGCCCGAAAGGCCAAGCAGGCAAGTTTAAACTGGGACCTGAAATGAACGGGGAGCCAGTGAAGGGTTTTTAAAGCCGGAGTGATGTGGGAGGATTTGGGAAGGCGGAGGATGAGACGGGCCGCCTGGTTTTGGATGGCCTGGAGACGGCGAGTTTCGTAGGCGGGAATGCCTACGTACAAGCCGTTTCCATAATCCAGGCGGGATGTAATAAGGGCAGTGATAATGACTTTAAGAGCATCAACAGAAAAAAACCGGGAGATTTTGCGAATGAGGCGGAGGGAAAGGAAGCAGGAGGAGACAACGGAACTAATTTGGGCATGCATGGATAGATCATTACTGATCTTGATGCCCAAAGTCCGGACAGAGGGAACTGGGGAGGGGGGAGGGCCAAAGGAAAGGGGCCAGTGAGCTGGAGACCAAGGATTAGAAGGGCCACCGGTGAGAACGAGCTCTGTCTTGTCGGGATTGAGCTTCAAATGATTGAAGCTCATCCACTGGGAGATGAAGACAAGAGTAGAGCAAAACTTGGGGAGAGAGTCAGTTGGGGAAGAGAGATCGAAGACGAGCTGGAGGTCGTCTGCGTAGTTGTACACCGAGACCCCCAGCTCGAGAAGGGAAGAGATAAGGGGGCGGATATAAAGATTGAAGAGAAGGGGGGAGAGGGAAGAGCCTTGGGGTACCCCACAAGTGACCGGGAGGGGGGGGAGCGGAAAAGTCAGAAAGGTGGACTGCCTGTGATCTGCCCTGAAGAAAGGACGCGATCCAGGAGAAGGCAGTGCCTTGGATGCCCGCTGCGCTGACCCGGTCGAGAAGAATGGCATGATCGACCGTATCAAACGCAGCGGACAGATCCAAGAGGACTAAGGCCTGGGGGAGGTTGCTGTCGGCCTTCCCCTTAAGTTCATCCAGGACCGCAAGGACCACTCCCTCAGTAGAGTGGCCGGGTCGAAATCCAGCCTGGTGAGAGGCCAGGATATTGTTCTCCTCAATGTAGATGGAAAGGCAGGATGTCACATAGCTCTCAAGAATCTTCCCTAGATAGGGGAGAAGGGAGATCGGCCTGAAATTCGATGGAAGGGAGGGGTCCAGGCCGGCTTTCTTCAAGATAGGAAGAACAATGGCAGATTTAAAGGAAGAGGGGACACAACCCAAAGCCAGAGAAGAATTAAGAAAAGTGAGGGGAGGGATGGGACAACTGGTGTAGAGAGTTCTGAGGATCCGTGCAGGTGCACAGTCCGCGGGGGAGCCGGACTTGACCTTGACAAGGAGGTCAAGGAAGAGCTCAGGTGAGATAGGTTCGAAGTGATCCAAAGCAGAGGGAGAAGGGTAGGGATGATCCGGCAAATCAGGTTGAGGCACGATCGGAATGTTGGCCTTAATGGTAATGATTTTATTGATAAAGAAATCATTCAAAGAGTGGCAGAGAGATTGGGAGGGGGCAGGGGCAAGGCATGCGCGGTCAGAGGTGGCAAGACTGTGGACCAGTGAGAAGATCTCACGGGATTTGTTAGCCGAAAGGGCTACGCGCTCAGTAAAATATTTGGATTTGGCCGCTAAGATGGCCTTTTTATAGTTATTAAGGAGGGCTTTGTAATCGAGGCGGAGGGTAGGGCAGTAGTTACGGCGCCAACGACGCTCGGAACGCCTAAGCTCTAATTTCAGGGATTTGAGGTCGTTGGAAAACCACTTGTGGGTGTCATGAAGGCGAGCTGACCTGATCTTTTTGAGTGGGGCGACCCGGTCACAGGCCGAAGAGAGCCAGATGTTAATGGCATCCGCCTGACTTTCCAAAGACAGGTCGGTCAGGGTAGGAGCCAATGAAGACAGAGAGGAAGAAAGATCATTGAGATCGGCCTTGTTCCAACTCCGAGCCAAGATGTTTTTAGGCAGGGAGACTTTCTCGGTTTGACCTAGGTGAATGGAGAAGGAGATCAAGGAATGATCCGACCAAACACAGGGGAGGATAGAAGTGGCCGAGAGATTACCGCGTAAGGACCAGATCTGGTCCAGAATATGACCGTGGGTGTGGGTAGGGACCAAAACGTGGGGTAAGAAATTGAGGCAGCGAAGGGTGGCAGAAAAGTCAGGTAGGGGAAAAACGACTGTATTACAGTGCTTATAGCACCACATTTGGCATGTCTCAGTTTTTATTGGCATTTTCCCCTTTTTAATTTTTGGCAGGTTTGAGAGTTGGTGAAGGGTAAGGAAGGTGCAGTGTTTATGGCACCCCGTGATTGCGGCACGGCATAAACAACATCACAACATTTATAAATACGATTTTTGCGCGATTGCAATTTACCATACGGGACATGGAATAACAATCTCTGGGTGATGTTTTGCCTCCTGTTTTTGGATTGAAAGCATATACTTGTGTGAGTGGTCGGTTTCAACAATGTCTTTAAATAGCATAGAGGTTACTGTACGGGAAGGTCACCCCCAGAAGAAACTTCACAGTACCAGTAAAATAATCAGAAAAACACAATTTCTGAAGTGTTCAAGAAACGGGTGAGCCGTAACATGCCAATAATGCGCCTGTTTTGAGAGAGGCCCGTGTTTGAACAGATTATTTGTAAGAGTATCCCGGGTATGCGAATGAGTGCACGCGTGCATTAGTGACCATTGTGTAGGGTGTTTTAGTGCAAGTGATAAAATGGGCCAGCCGACTCCTGTATAGGCAGTAAATTATAGCTATAATTAGAATTCACTGGTTCCTAGTGCCACTGCACCTGATGCACCGTTGGCAACTACGCCAGTCTAAAATACGTGGTGCGCGAGTCTGGTGCACTGTACACAGATGAGTGAGAGCATAAGCAGGGCAGAACAGGGTGTCTGAAAGCAGGAGTTATGGAGAACGCTGGTCTGTGAGCGAGCTCGGGACTCTGCACGGTGTGAGCAGGGCTGGAGTGTGTGGAAGACTATGTGTCTGCGAGCGCCGGCGGCAAGCTGTGGAAAATTCCAAAGAGGCGGACGTGTGGGTCCAGCCAGACGCTGCACAAACCTGTCCGAAGGCAGCAGTTGCGCGCACGTCCTGGGTGTAGAATAGTAATGTTTGTGAGTGCAGCTAGGGCCGGTCTCTGACCGAAGAGGGCCAAGGCAGGCGTGCGCGGCATAGGGTGAATGTGAGCATTTATGTCTGTTCCTCAGTGACAGTGCGTATGCGCAATCGGGCATCCCTACATGCGGGGGGGCAGATTCCTTTGAAGTCTGATGCCTAGGCGCACAGGCTTCCAAATGGTGTGCCACGTTCACGCGCCCGGCTCACTCACATGCACTGTACCTGATCTGCACTTTGGGTACACTTTTGAAAGCCTTACTATAATCTCGCCAACAAGCATTGCTAAAGCAATGCCTGAGGCTCGAACTAAAAACCTGAAAGTGTTTACCAAAACCCGGCTTGCTTTTCCAGGCTGGTTTCCAAATGAGCAAACCCTGGGGACAGCACAGGTCCAGCAAGTGGCCCACTAGTCTGCCACTCCTCTTGCAGCCAAGCACACAGATCCACCATCTTACATGAGTGTCTTGTTCTACTCCGAGACATGATTCTTCTGCCCGGGTCCCTCAGTTTGCTGATCCAGGTGCTTGGGTCTCTCACAGGAGGCACGCACTGATGAGTAGTGGACGCAATAACCTCTTAGTCCCAGCGGTGGGTTGGAAGGCTAGCTGGTCCATTTGTGGTACAACAGAAACATACAGATGAACAAGCCTCCTCTTAGGACTTCATCATTGTCTTGCGAAGTTATAGTTCCCAGAGGAACTGTACTTCTGGCTGAACTTTGGAATGAAATGGAAGGTGGGAATTCCACACTCCCATTACACCCCCCCCCCACATTAGAAATTTCAACAGCAAAAAAGTTGGTGAAAATAAAAGCTGGTGAAATTACAGAGGATGAATAAATAATAAATATTCCATATTTGTAAAGTGCAAACATATCACAGGCGCAGGGGCCATCAGGGAGATTAAGTGAGCTATTGCCCAGACTCACAGGGTGCTGAGCTGAGCTGCCGCCGGGGATTGAACCATGAGCCCCACGCTCAGAGTCAGCTGCTCTGGCCGCAGCACATGCCTCTCCTAAATGGGCTGAAAAATGTGTAATGCTGGGGGAGACGGGAGCAGTATGGGTAATTGCCCATTTCTCCGGGAAAAGGTAGATTGTGGCAGTATGCCTCTATTTCGCTATTGCGAATACCTATGTGATTGAAAATTTATGGGTGCAGGAATCCTAATGTGATTGCATAAGTTGTGATGGAGCCCACAGTGTCTTCAAGAATCATAAAAAATGTCAGACCCATCCATGCTCCAAAGATCAATGGGGGTCGTGAAAAATACTGTACTGTACAGCTCATATTGTATTAGAAGCAATTAAAAAGCCTGAAGGTAACCGATGATAAGCTGGCACTAACTAACCTACACCCACTTTTACAACAAGATGATTTAATCAAAATCTTATCTTCTAGAGTTTAATTAATGACACCAAGTCGTGTGTATGGTTTCCCATAACCCCAAGTGGGCAGAGGGCTCAGTTTGTGTGTAAAAGATTGCAACTCTACAAGAAGTGGCTCCTCTGCTATGGGGGAGGAGCGTCACCCCCGCACCCTCCCGCCAGCAGATGTAAAAATTGGAAAATAAAATTATAATAAACCAGGTTAATTATCTTATTTTTATCTACCTGGAAAGTCTTGGGGGCTGAGTCATCGCAGAGGCAGTCGCAGAGGGAGAGTAGTGGGCACTGTTGCCAGTGCGCATGTGGGTTTGTCCGGCCATCTCAGGATGGCCAAACCGACATACGTACTGAAGGGGTCTCCAACCCGAGCTGCGTTGACAGGTTGGAGACAGCAAGCACAGGCTCCCAGTCTCTCTGGGAGCTCAAATCGATGGCAGGCAACCATGAGAGCAGCGTCAGGATTGGCCGCAGGGGATTCTGGGAACCTGTGCTGGTAAGGAGCAGACGAGCACAGATACGGCAATGTAGCAGTTGTTATTTTTTATTCGTTTTTAGGTCTCGCGACCTGTGGTGCACTGCGTAGCAGTGCTCACGCAAGTTGCTTGAGCTATAGTAGGTAAAAAACGGGGATTGTGAGCTGACCTATGAATCGCACACGCTCGTGCATGTGCGTTTCCTTTTCAGCTCCCCCATTGGCCTTTGCGTGCGTCTTATTGTAAAAGACTGCACGCAATTGGCCCGGAGCACGCGCATAGCTTCTCCCATGGCCTATTGGTGTCTATTACACGCTTGGTGCGCGTAATAGACACCAATAGGCCATCACATGGTTTCTATTAACGTGCCTACACAGGGGCGCGATAAAAGAAACACATGGCTTGCAGTGGGCACGCTCGCGCTTCTTCTTTATTTTTGGATCCATTTCACAGAAGCAACAAAAGCTGTTTCTTTTCCTTGTTTCATCTTCAGATGTCCACCACTAAGTGCATCTTCTCTTTTGCTAGTATATTCTTGTTTTAATTGGTATTCTGCCACCGCTTGTTGCAGCATGTATTTATTTCTGCAGCGAGCGCTCATTTACCGGTGCAGGCAGCCATTGTGGTGGCTACAGAGTTGTGTGGTACAGTCTCTAACGCCACGGGGACGATGTCACGTCCTGCTGCAGTGCCGGAGTTTGTTGTGGAAGGACGGTGGATAGTTTGCTCAGGGCAATCAAGGTGCTGGCAGTGCTGCCTGAGTGCTTGCACCGGCCGCCGGTAGCTGTCAGCTGCAGTATTAAAAACAATGTGCCCCGTCCCCGCGAATTCAAATACTCCTGAGGCGAGGGAGAGACTGAGTGTGACCGTTGCAGCGGGCACAGGCCGCCTGCAGCTGTCAGCTGAGTTGCAGTATTAAAAACAATGCCCCCCGCGAATCCTTAGTGACACAGCCATCTTGTAATCTTAATGATTTGCTCACACATTTTTTACTTCGTTAAGTTCCACTCGTAAATAAAGCCATTTGCATATAGAAGCTGAACTTCTATGTTGAAATTGCTTTACGAATCACAACCTCTATCTCTGGGGCACAGTGGTGTCAAAGGAGAGAGTGGAGATTCTCGTGTTCACACACTTTCCTGACATCTCAGACTCCTGACATCTCAGACTCACTGAACAGCTTGTTCAACTTGTGCTGCTGTCACCATTGGTACTGTGATGACCGCTACCTGCCACTGCTAACCTGGTAAACATTCACTGGCACAGAAACAATCCCTTCTGTCCAAACTGTTTTAAAACACTTTAGTGTGCTGACAATGAAGGTACAGCATACTGACACCTCTTTTTCCTCAGAAGGTATCTTGTGTACGTGTCAGTCCTGTTGCAACAAGCTATACCATTGTATGGAGGAAAAGAGCAAAGAAAAGAAAGTCAAAGCCTGGCATTTTGTCTCTTGGAAATCTGGGTGAGTAGCCTTGTACTTGTAGTGTTGCTTTTCACATTACAGGTACTAGAATGCAACAATACCCACCCAAAAACGCATACTTCTTACTAAGAAGGAACAATTTGTTCCGAAAGGTATACTTCTGTTAACGGTTACATGGCACACTTCCTCACTCGCAAAAATACAACAGTATAAGGTGGTACATAATGTGAGGTAAATGTTTCAATCTCGTGAGGTTTCTCCAGCCTTCATTTATGAGCCCCGCTTTTCACTATTAAAACAAGCACAGCAGTGTGATTGCCTCCTTATCTCCACATTACTGAGGTGATCACCACATTGTTTAGGACCATTAATGTTGTCTTGCATTTGCGAAAGTTTGAGCTATTAGCATTAGAAATGACAATGCCTTTTATATATGTATTGCTTTGAAAAACACATAAATAAAAGGTAAACATTTACAATGACAATAGCCTAAAATATATTAATTGCGAGACCTATTGCATTGAAAATGCTTGTTTGTTGTTGTCGTCACCCCCTTCTGCTTCAGTGGTATCAATCATTGGAAGAGTCATCGTTCTTCGAGGCAGTTACTTCTAAATATCCCAGCACCTGATCACACATGTCAGATCTATTCTCTGAGCTATTACACCCTTCCTAAAAGAGGTTTCAAGATGTATTTTCTACTTTTCTGACATTATGTAGTCTTAGATGGATATTTAGAGTCTGGCGGTCTGCCAGATCACAAGAGGCTATGGCATTCGCGTCCCTAAAGGAGGACCACCTGCTACATTTAGAGATCATGTATATCAAGCGGCGATCTCTGGGCCTTCAGTACAACTTCTGCTGTGGTGCTGTATGTCAAGCAGTGATCCTTTGCTGAGCCAGTGCCATATATGATGTATACACTTAACAAATTATTTTATTCTGCAAGAACAAAATCCCAAATCAGGAGTTAGTTTTTGCAGAGCACAAAAGCAATAAATAGAACACCAGGGAGCCTTTTGTTTTAGCTGTGCATGGGTGCTCTTGTGAAATTCCCTACTCAAGACAGCCATGTCCTGCACAGTGGTTTTGGGTAGGGAAAATGAGTGTTGGTCACTCCATCCTAAATAGGACATGGTGAGCCATCGGAGGCTTTTCTGGCAAAAACCCACTGATTCCTTCATGTCTAAATGGGGTGGGGAAACTGAGTTTGTCAGAACAGCTCCATTATGCCAAATTGTAACATACCTCCGTAGCATTACAAAACTAGGTGTTATTGTTAACAGCATGTGGACAGGATAGGGAAACAGCCTTTACAACTCAACCATTACATCGCACTACACTTACAACGCAGGCATTACATCGCAACATCCTTTACAACGCATGACACTACAACGCAGGCATTACAACGTATACCATTACTACGCATGACACTACATCGCATGTCACTACAACGCAGGCATTACAACGCATACCATTACAACACATACCATTGGAGTTAGAATAGTAATTTTTAACTCCTACATTACCCAACACTTTCCCTACTGTTGCACTCCCTGGAGTTAGAATAGTAATTTTTACCCCTATACCATCCAATACTTACCTTAAATGCAATGTAATGGTATGCGTTGTAAAGGTAGTATGCGATGTAATGAAATGCGTTGTAAACGTAGTTTTTTAAAATGCGATGTAGTGTCATGCGATGTAATGGAATGCTTGGTAGCGGATGCTGCGATGTAAAAACTGCGTTGTAAGTGCATGTGTTGTAAATGTAGGCGTTGTAAGTATTGGAGTATTGCCCACCTAAACTACCTCCAAGAATTAAAAATTAAATGATACGAACGTCAGGAAGGGGTCTGGCTGCTGCTGAATGACAGCAGCAGGGAGGAGGATGGGCTGCTTGTGCACTTTTCAAAATGCACATGTCCCTTTGGCCCGCTGTCTTGCGATGGCCAGCCAGACATGGTTAATTTGAAACCTCAACGACAGCTGGGTTAGAGTAAGTGCCGGCCTCCAGGGTGCTGGGGAGCGCCGAGGAAGGCCGCTCCCTCCAATCAGGGCGCTGACCTCACAGCATGAGAGCAGCGCCAGGATTGGTGCTCGCACTGCAGTATCCAGTTCCTCAGTAGAGGTCTGGAGTGGAGGAAGTCGGTTCAGGTGTTTTATTTTTAATATTTATATTTGTGCGCATGCGCCCGACCCCCTCCCCTTAGATGCCAGCCACCACTGGTCACATGCAAAGTGTGTTGCCAAGCTGAGACCTGAAATTGTCTTCTTGTGACCCACAGACCCTTGCCCAAGGCCTTTCCCTGTAGTCTAATGCTTACCATTGCCCATTGCATCACCCCGACCGGAGACTCACGTGTTATTAATTATGTGGAATTTCTCTCCTTTCAAAATGTTAAGGTCGTCTTCGGTTCTGGCTTCGTAGTCGTACAACGCTATGAAGAGAGTTACTCCACCAGCTGTAAAAGGACGAGAGAGCAATGAAAGAGGGAAGGTTTATTACGGTGGTAATAGAAATGGAGGGAGAGCAAAGAGGTATTTATCATAAATCTCTGAGACCAAGTCCTTCCTATCAAAGCATGTTTCACTAGTATGACTCCCTGAGTCACATCTAAGAAAACATAAAACCTAAGAAGGAGCCCAATTCACAACCCAGCGAAGGCAGCCCGATTACTCCTGTGTCATCACAGATGCCATTTCAAGTCATTCTTGAACTTTAAGCCAATTTGGTTCTCTTTAAATAAATAAGGACTGCAACTTCCAGAATGCCTTGGGGCAAATGACATTCCAGGATGGCATATAGTGTTCCTGTTGACAAGGAGCCATGTAGTAAACGTAATCCCATCACACTCACAGACACTGAAAACAACTGATAACATCTACGTGTCCACAACTGCCACACCGCAGGCACTTGTGTCAGAGTTCACTATCACTCAACTTTCCCACCAGCACTTTAGTACCAGA
This sequence comes from Lissotriton helveticus, assembly GCF_964261635.1. NCBI lineage: Eukaryota > Metazoa > Chordata > Amphibia > Caudata > Salamandridae > Lissotriton > Lissotriton helveticus. Next base: position 1,267,682,052 of record NC_136061.1, on the reverse strand, counting down.
GTCCACATACGCTTCATTTGATTGAAGGCTAAGTCATGCGCAGTACTTGACGTCACCCTACTGATGCTTAGCACGCCAGCGACTAGAAAGCAAAATCCGACAGGCCTTGAGGATCATTATATAAACTGAACATCACATATGCTTTCTGATGCTTGCTTCACTTCAAAGAAGCTGCGTTCAGTCATAGAAACCTTTTGGGAATGAAACACAGCCCCAAATTCAGAATAGTCCGTTTCCTTAGCATAACTCCAGAAAGGGAATTTGGTCAAACTCATGGTTTGATATTGTCGAGCTACTGGAAATGCAGAAAATCCTCTTCTTGAATCTGAATCTTTTCAGACACTCACCCCTAGTCTCAGATCTGGGTTGAATCCATCATCGTTCTTTAGCTCACTGCACCACCACAGTTTAGACCCAGCCATATGCAATTCAGTCTTGACCTTGTTCCTAATGGTCCAGCCTGAATTGTAAAGCCAGGTCTTCCCTGGACCGGTTTCGGGGTAACACCCCATATATGGCAGGCTAGCTTGAATCCAGTGGCAAAGTGAGCAAGGGACCCACGTCTGGGCATAACCTGCCAACTTAGGGCAAGCAAAGCAAACACAAGGAGATGATGGACAGAGTGCTGAAACTTTTCAGGCACTCGCCCCCTCACAGATCTGGGTTGAATCCATCATTGTTCTTTAGCTCACTTTACCACCACAGTTCAGACACAGCCATGTGTAAATCAGTCTTGACCCTGTTCCTCATGGGAACAGTCCAGCCCGAATTGCCAAGCCAGGGCTTCCCTGGACTGGAAACAAGCATCTTGGAACCGGTTTCGGGGTAACACCCCTCATCAGCCAGGCTAGCTTGGAACCAGTGACTACTGCCCGGTTTTAACTTATTCCCACAAACCATGGTGTATGTCTTAGTGAAGTTCAATTTTAAATCTTAACTCTCCATAAAGAGTACAAAATAACCTACCAGTCGCTGAGGGCCATTTGCCGTCCTGTATAAAAGCACCACATCATCTGCATAAAACAAAATCGGAGTGATTCTGGTGCCCACCCTGGGGGCATTGGCATTTACGTTCTGCAGGAAGCAAGCCACCGTATGTATATATAGGGGTGCAAGCACCCATCCTTGCCTAATCCCCCAGGTCATTCTAAATTTATTTGTACATTCCCTGTTTTTGCCATAATGCGCACAAGATGTTAAAGAGGTGTACAGCTGGGAAAGGGCACATAAAATATCATTTGAGGCGCCATGTCTACAAGATCAAAGGTGCAGGACAAATCTGCAAAGCACCGGTAAATATGGCCCTTCCTTGCCAGTGTATATTTACTAATGATGAGGTGCAGATTTATTCCCTGTTCCCACTGTGCCTATTTCTTGCCTAAACCTATATTGTGACTCCGTCAAAATATAATTTTTCCTGGGCCCAGGATTCCAGCCTTGCTAGGGTCACTCTGCCCATGGTTTCCACTAAGGGTGGGCGGAGTTGGCAGAGTGCCACATAAATGGAATTCCACGGAGTTGCCTAAAAACTCCATGGAATTCTGCTATGCCCTAACTTGCATGCAGGCAGCAGACCTGGAGGGTTACTGACCCCCAGACTGCCACCTGCTTGGTTTACCTGGATCTGGCGTTCTCCGCCGTGCCCAGCTGTCCTCCTCCTCCCGGCTGTCTCCTTGTTGGTGCAAAACCCCTATGGTGTACATTTTGGGAGGACTTCACACGCACGCGCATGCGCAGTCCTCCCAAGACGAACACCGTAGGGGTTTTGAACCGACGAGGCAAAGCCAGGAGGAGGAGGACAGCCCGGTTATGGCAGAGAATGCCAGATCCAGGACCAGGTAAGACACGGCAGCCTTCCTAGGGGTGGGTGGCAGGGGCAAACTCCGCCACACCACAGAATCTGAGTTTTTTCTGAACTCCGCATTCCAAACAGAGTTCAGAGTTGGCAATACTCCGCTGGCGGAGTGAAGTTTGCCACCCACACTTAGTTTTCACTGAAGAATCTAGGATCCATATAGGCTGCACCTAGCATCGCCTCTGTTCCCTTTTTTAAAGATGGGGAAACTTTCACTCCAGATTTTTGGGAAATGGCTATTTACAGCTGCATTAAAAATTTGAGTCAAGATCGGAACCCATAAGGAAGGGTATGGCTTGAAGGCACCCACTAGAATCCGTTCAGGCCCTGGGGCTTTACTTTCAGCACTATTCTTTAGGGCTGCACTATCTTTCTCCATGATAATTAACTCCAAAGGCTCAACGTTAATTATACTTTAGGTATCCAATGGCACAATAATAGCAGCACTATCCGGGTTAAAAACAGCTAAAAAATGGGCAATGCTGGTGTCTGGCAAAATGGAGACCTCAAGAGTAGGTGAAAAGCTCTCTTTAAGAAAGGGTGAATTTACAATTTTCCAAGATAAGATATTATCACTGGTTTCTGTCGCCTGGTCTAAATTGGACCGGGCCTGCTCCTGAAGTTCTTTCTTTCTTACATCTGCACCATCCTATAGTTTGTACCTAATGTGCTAATTTTTTCCCTATTTGTTGCCATTTCTTGTGGGGTCTTTCTTAGGGCCTGATTTGCTCTTGAACAGTGGAATTAAACCACTTTGGGTAAATTCTCATCTTCCCTACATTTTTGGCCGGCCTATGTAAGTTAATATAAATAGCTTTTATGATATTACAAAAAGCTTCCACCAGCTTATCATGATTCGCCCCCCCCCCCCCCAGTCTCATTTCTTCAGGATAAAGGTTTCAAGTTTTTAGGGTTGCTTCATACCAGCCAATTTTAAAATTACCCAATTTTTTTCCTGAGGTTTGAACAGACAGCACTTGTCCCAAAGCCTCTGTTGTGTTGTAAAAACTATTTAGGGTCAGGGCTAACATGGCATGGTTGCTAAACGTAGTACTTTCTATTTTATGACTTTTACTTAACTTTAGATCTTTCGCCGAGATCATCAGGTGCCGGTTACGAAAAAAGTGGGCAACACAGAGCCAATTTCTCCCAGTTCCTGATCAATTCTCATTTAGCAGTTCCCCATAAAGATTGTGTAAGGAATGGATTGGTCATACATGAAACAATCGAAGTGGCTACAGGCTGGACTACTTTTATTCTGGCATTTGATCGTATTAAAGTCTCCCTCTCAGATATTAAAATTGTTTGAGTCCAACTCATTCGAGAAGACATCGATGTGCTTTCCTAACTCAGTAACAACCCGACTACGTGTATCATTAAAAATATGGTTATAGAAATTGATTCAAATGACCTCATATCTTTGGTCAATTATTATATACGCCAACTGGAAATAAGGGGATTTGGTCAAGGTTTTCTTAACCATAATAGGCAATACATTTGAAATAAGTATTACCAATCCTCCTTTGGCACTCCCATTTACCAAGGGTATAGCTAGTGTTTGAATAGGAAAATAACCGTGGATATGAAAATCATCCCTAGCCCAAGCTTCCTGTAAAAATATAAAATGGACATATTTAATCATTTTATGTAATTTTTATTTTACCCCCGCCACATTCCAGCGCTCCATTATTATTTTTTTTTTTTTTTAAACTTTATTGTCAAGAAGGCAAAAAAGACATTTACATCAACATCATTGATCAGCATTTTCTTATCACTACTAAGATTAATCGGAGATGCGGATAAGTCTCAGCATGTTCCGACGTTTGTGACAATTATACAAGTATAGACGAGAGGGAAATAAATGCTATCTAGTTGCATACATTCTTACTTGGCAACATTCCACTCCCCGTTTCAATTCGCAATTTGCCCACTTAGGATAGAGCAATTAATGATTAGCAAGTTCAACTAAGAGAACAAAAATCACAACTAATAAAACCTAACTGATGTCATCATCACAATAGAACTTTGTATCTACACATAGACAATTCTTCATCTACTGCACACAGTCCGTATATTTGTTCAAATGTTACCTCGTGGTCCCACTCCATCCCACCACAACTCAGAGTTCCACTTACTAGGTCCTCCCTCCTAATCTTCTTCTTCGTCTGACTCCAAATCGTCGTCCTCCGGCAAGGGTGCACACGGTTCCCCCTGTATTTATTCCAAGGCAACCATACTTTATTCCATTTACGGGGACAGGCCCGCAGCACATACACCGCCCTCTCTTTCACCATTAGAAGGTCCATATTTCTAATCCAGCCATGCACCGTAGGCACTTCTGGGGCACCCCATTTCTGTGCAATGTCTCTTTTGGCTACTGTCACAGCCAACGTGACCCACAACTGTCCATACCTGTTCAGGTCAGTAGGGTCCCAAATGTTCAATAGGCATTTACGGGGTTCAGGGAGAAGTGATACCCCAAGGACTTGGGATACTGTGCGCATAATTTGTCTCCAGACTTCCTGGATCAACGGGCAATCCCAGAGTGTGTGGAGTAAAGTACCCTCCTCCCCACAGCCTCTCAGACAGAAGGGGTGCGGCGCCCTCTGTATCCTGTGTAAAAGTGTCCTGGTGTAATAGGTGCGGTGTAGGATCTTGAGCTGGACTAACCTGAACCTAGCCGAGATGCCCACCTCCCTCGGTGATGCCAGCGCCTCATTCCATTCAGTGTCATCCATGTCTCCTACATCCCCAACCCACCTCTCTCTAAGTTTCTGCGTGGGGATTGTCAGGTTGTTAACCAATTTCTTGTATGTAAGAGAGGTCGCCTTTTGTTCCATAAATTCCGTCAACAACCTGTCTTCCAGTGGCGACGATTCCGGGAGTGTGGTGTCAGGTGGAATGGCTTGTAGTAGAGCGTGACGAATTTGCACATACCGGAAGGTTTCTGTGGGGCCCATATCATACTGCTGCTGTAGCTGCGAGAATGCAATTACTGAGCCCTGATCCCAGAGGCCCCCCACCACCGAAATCCCAATTTGATCCCAGCGTGCGAAGCCCTTACTGGACCTCAAGTTCCCCAATGACTTCGCGTCCCACAACGGCGTCATTCTAGTGATCTTCCCCTTCCATCCCAGTCGAGCCTGCGCTGCATGCCATAAGGTAGCCGTATGCAACGTTGGGCCAAGCAATGTACGAACTTGTGAGTGGTTGTACAACACTGATAGCATGCCGTCCGTCCCCAACTGCGACCAGTCCGCCTTATAAGCGGGGTCTTCCCGCGGGACATGGATCCAGCAATTAATTACCTTAAGTTGGGATGCCCAATAATACAGTTGAAGGTTGGGAAGTGCGATCCCTCCGTTGTACCAGCTTTGAACGAGTTTGGCATGTGCTATACGGGCTGGGCCGTTGCCCCACAACAGAGCAGATACCTGCGCAGCAACCTGTTGGAAGTAACGTGGAGCCACTACGTGCGGGGTGTTCTCCAACACATAGAGAAACCTAGGGAGAGCCATCATTTTAAATAACGCTGCCCGCCCAAGGAGGGTCAGCGGAAGGGTAGCCCAATATTTAACGTCCGCACGTAAACGTGTCAGAGGTGGCACCAGGTTCGCAGTGTAGAAGTCCGCCGCATTAGTGGTGATGAAAATACCTAGGTATTTAAATGAGCCGGTCGCCAATTGCAGGGGGCAGTCATTCCGCAGTAACGGCTCCTGGCCCTTAAGGACGAATATTATGGATTTGGACCAATTTAGGGTGTAGCCGGACGCTTTCCCGTGCTCATCGCACAGAGCCAACAGGGCAGGAATACCCTCATCGGGATTGGTCATGTAGATCAGCATGTCATCTGCATATAAGGATACCTTATCCTCCCACCCGTCCTCCCAGGTGATGCCCCGAAACAGTGACGTTGTTCTGAGCAGAATAGCTAGTGGCTCCAGCACCAGCGCAAAGAGTAAGGGGGACAGTGGGCACCCCTGCCGGGTCCCTCGCCCCAGGGGGAAGGTCTGCGAAATGTGGCCATTCGCCACCACCTGTGCCATGGGTGACCTATAAAGTAGCCGTATCCATGCTATAAATTTCGGGCCGAAGCCCATACGAGCAAGGACCGCAAAGAGATACTCCCATTCCACCAGATCGAAGGCCATTTTGGCGTCTAGAGACAATATGACTGCCTGGTCCGAGAGGAGATGTGCTCGCGCCAGGACTCCATGGACTCTCCGCAAATTCAGTGCCGTACTTCTGTGCGGCATGAAACCTGATTGATCGGGGTGTATTAGGGTCTGTAGATGCTTAATCAGGCGACTAGCCAGGAGTTTCGCTAGGATCTTCGCTTCCACGTTGAGCAAGGAGATAGGACGGTACGAGGAGCAGGCCGTCTGCGGCCTGTCAGGCTTAGGAATGGCTACTATCGTGGCTATGCGTTGGTCCAGAGGGAGTTCAGCCTTGTCTAAACTTTCTACATACATATCTAGCAGGGGTTTGCTCAACAGGGGAGCCGACGCTTTGTACCATTCCACGGGTATCCCGTTAGGACCCAGCGCCTTCCCGGATCGTAACGACTGTATTGCCAATTGGATTTCATCTTCGGTTAAGTCAGTGTCCATTTCCCGTTGTGCGTCCTGCGAAAGCTCGGGGACCGCTATGTTATTAAGTGACGCTAATGCCTCCCGTTCCGTGACCTCCCGAACCGGTGTGTATATTTCTTGATAATGTCGTGCCAGGGTGCGAACTATCTGCTCAGGGTGTGTCTGCAGCTGGCCATCCTGTGTGTATAGCCTCTGAATACCTTTGTTACAGCCACTCTTTTTATCTAACCACGCCAGCATCTTCCCGGCTTTATCGCCCAGGTCATATATCCTGTGAGCTGTGTTCGCCAAGTGTCCCTTGGTAACTGTTGTAAGATGAGACAAGTGCTGTTGTTGACTGAGGTGTAGCGCATGTGCAGTGGCAGGGGTGGGATCGGCCACGTGTGCTGCGTTTGCGGCCTGTAGTGCCAATTCTAATTGTGCGAGGTCACGTCTGGAGTCTCGTTTATGCCCTGTGATGGCCGCTATCGCTGCGCCGCGCAAGACTGTTTTGTACGCCTCCCAAAGTACCGAGGGTGAGGAAACTGTGCCCATATTTTCTGTAAAATAGTGTGATGTGGCCAATTTAAGCTTTTTCCTAACACCAGGGATTTGTAAGTAATTGGGGTAGATCGGATAGATCCTGGCGCGCCTCTTCTCTTTAGTCGTAATGTGGAGGGACATTGGGGAGTGATCAGATACACCTCTAGGCAGGATCTCTAATTTGTCCACCAATCCCAGCCCCATCCCTAAAAAGAAAAGGTAATCAATACGTGAGAGGCTGTTGTGTGTAGCTGAGTAGTGCGTGTACTGAGTGGCCGTGGGGTTCAATTGACGCCAAACATCAGTAAGGCCTAGCGCCGTCAGAAAACCAGGAAGCGTGGCTGTCCCTCTCGGGCGTTCTCGTATGGGAAAGGTGTCCAACTGCGGGTCAGTTATGGCATTGAAGTCCCCCCCAATGATCATGTCACCTTCTGGGAGGTCAAGTAGAAATTGACCCAGCGCCGGCAGGGCCGTAGAGTGTAGTGCTGGTGGGATGTATACGGACACTATGTTGAGGGGTCTCCCTTCCCATTGGCCAAATATCGCCGCAAATCGACCCTGATCATCCCTTTTGCGGCTTTCCACCATAAAGGAGGAGTTCTTCTTAAGGAGTATCCCGGTGCCCCTGGATCCCGTGGTGAACTCTGCATGTACCTCCATGGCATAACCCCGTCGGTCGAGTGCTTTGCATGTAGACCCAGCCAGGTGCGTCTCTTGCAACATCACCAAGTCAGGTCCGTGGCGTTTGATGGTTTGGAGAACCAATCCTCGCTTAATCTTGTCCCCCAGACCTCTAACATTCCATGTGAGTAGTTTTAAGGGCGACACCATTGTCATCGGTGGGCCACAGTCCGCGGGTGTGTCACTAGCTATCTGGGCCATACGGGATTATGATCAGTGCTACTGACATGTGGAGTCGGAGTGGAACACATATACAATGACGTGTGCTAGGGTACCATGAGTGTATAGCCTGTAGTAGGACCTTGTGCCACATTGAAGAGGTGATGACTAAGAACAATAACCATAACAATACAACCAACCCCCCCCCACCCCCTCCCTGCTTCCCTGCACCACGGACTTGAACCCGCCCGCATCCCCAACTTGGCAGAGTGCATAATCCCATCCCTGTACACCTTACTTGCTCGTGGGGTTGGTGAGACCCCTACAGGCACCGGCCGATGCCCGCCCTACTCAGCTCCATCAGCATCAAGTTCCCAAGGTCTACAATATACTGTCCCTCTGGCAGCCCAGTCAACTCAGCCCATTACAGGTTGTCCAGAGTCAAAGGGGTCTCTTTCAAGATCCGAATCCAGTGCCGCTGCGCCCTCTTCGTTCGCGGGGCTCCTCGACGGGCGATCCGCTGGTTCTCCGCTGTGCTGGTGCCTTCGGTCCCTGTGCGGGCGGTGAGGCCGGCCCACCTGCCTCCATCCATCAAGCCATTCTCTAGCCACCTCCGGCGTGTCAAAAAACCACGTTTTCCCTTCGGCCACAATTCGCAGCTTGGCAGGGAAGAGCATTGAGTACTGCAGGCCTTTGTCTCGCAGCGCTTTCTTCACATCCGTGAATGACTTCCTGCGCCTAGCTACCTCCGCCGTGTAGTCCGGAAAGAAGGCCAAAGTGGAGTTCTGAATTTTCACGGGCGGGGAGACCCTTGCCGCCTGAAGGATGGCGTCCCTGTCCCTAAAATTGAATAATCTGGCCAGCACAGGTCTCGGAGTGGCTCCTGGTTTCGGTGTTCCACCAGGAACTCGGTGTGCCCTTTCAACAGAAAATAATTTGGACAGACCTTTAGGATTCAGCTGGGATTTGATCAGGTCTTCAACGTAGAGGTCCATAGCAGCTTTGCCTTCGGATTCCGGCAGGCCCAGGATGCGGACGTTGTTCCTCCGGGAGCGCCCTTCCTGATCGTCGAGTTTCTCCTGCAACTGTTTTAGTGACTTTCTCCATGCGTTCCATGGCAACCTGCAGGTCCGAGGTGTCCTCGACGAGTGATTTTGTAACTACCTCCACTTGCGTCACTCTCTCCGCCATTTTTTTGAAGTCCGCCCGGAGCAGAGTGACCTCGGAAGAAATGGAACCCACTGTCGTTTTGACCTCGGTGAGGGTCTTCATAACATCGTCCAGGGTCACCTTGGGAGGGGCCCCCGCGTCTGGGGTCGCTCCAGCCGAGTGGCGGCTGCCCGTCTGGGCTTGTCCATGTTGGCCGTAAGCAAATTTGTCGAGCTTAGCCTGCGTCGACGTACTTCTCGTGCCCTTGCCGGCCATGCTGGCTTGGTGAGGATGTAGGCAGTCGTATTGGGCTGGTAGGTTGGTGCGTGGCCCACGCGTCGTGTACTTTCCTCGGGCGTCCGGCAATCAATTGCGGGTACCACCGGGTCCAAGAGGGCGCCGCGCACTCCCCACAGGGCCCAGACGCGGCGCAGCCGGCCGCCGCGAAGAGCAGCACCTCGGTCTCCGTGAAGTTGCAGTGCGGCCTTCCGCGTGGTCGATTCCGTATTCCACACGTACCGCAGTGTTATCAATTGCGGTGCTTCTGTGCGCCGTCAGTGGGTTCTCGCAGGGGGGCCCCCAACAGAGCGCGCCTGACTCCTCCCGTGTTCCACCACTTCAGCGCCAATGCGGGACCTCCCGTGTACACAGGGCGCCGCACGATGACCCCTCTCAGCCAGGGAAATGGGGCTTAGACGCGCCCCCCCTCCAAAGCGGGGTGGGACTCTGATTAATGGCCGCGTATGAAGACGACAGCGCCCTCAGAGCAGACCGCCTCACCTCGTCGCCGCAACGGCGCTTCCGGCCTCCCGGTCCGTCTCACACTCCGCCGTCCGGGACCCCGGAGGATCTTCACTCCCGTCGGCAGCCTCCTTGCCTTCAGACGGTGCCCCAGGCCAGATAATCCCTGCAGCCACACAGGGGGCACGCTCGCTACGAGTGGTGCGGTGCCTACTCTACAGGGCAGAATGTAGTTGCGGCCGGCCAGTGTCGCAGCGCTCGGCCGAGGAGGATGTACTTCCGGTCGGGTCCGCCAGGCACTGTGGGTTGGTGTTGCTAGGCTGGTGTAGGCCCCAGTTCGCCGCCTCCAATCGTAGCCGATCCCGGTGTCCGGTCACTACCGGGGTCGGAGCATTGTGTGCCGCTCGGGTCCCCGAGCCGATGTCGCTCCTTCGAGCGGGCTTAAAGACGGATCAGTGACGGATAGTTGATGCGGGCCGGTTTGCCTGGAGGAGCTCCCGCTTCAAGCTGCCACCATGTTCGGCAGTCGGCCACGCCCAACGCTCCATTATTTTAGAATCATTCAAGTTACCTATACTGTTATATTCCCTCTGACTACTCTTCGCTTGGCTCTTTTTGGAGCCTGTGTCCCTAATCCTTTGTCCACACTAGCGAGCTCCATAAAATGATCATGTCAATCCTGGTCATCTAGCTAAGATAGTGGAGCATATCTATTTTCTGCGACAATAGAAGCGGGTGATATGCAGTTTAAGACCTGCAGGCTGCCCTGGTGTCTTTCTTGTGGGTATTTAATACTACGGAAATCACAAAGGTGTTCTGGGGTGAAGGAATTAAATCTACTATGTCTGATCGGTCTATAAAAATAGACTTTAATTTTGATAGTACAAGAGGGGCTTTGCACCAGTCACTGTAATATTTTTCCAACAATTTATGGTCTGCGAAAGTTCATAATAATACAATCCCTTGGAGTTTCTTTGGATGAATTCCAAACCATGGTGTTCTCTTTACATGTACCACTTCCCGAGAAAGGTCCCCCGCCCAACCCAAGTTTGATTTCAGCCAGTGCACCAGCTTCTTTTTGCAAAGCTACATAGTCCTCGCTATCTTCTCTAAGGAGCCCAGCACAAACCTGAATATACTATTGTATGAGGTACATTCAGGGGGAAGGTGGGGATAGCCCCAAGCATAACATTGGTCCTTCCCATTTGTTTTTTCTTGTGGGCCTAAATTATTAGGGTTGTTATTAGTTACTAATCCTAATGAAGAGTCAGGAGTCTATGGTAATAAGGGGATATGTATAGATACGGTCTCTTTATTCGGATTCCTCAAAATGCTCTGATCCCCACCTGTCTATGTTCAGCCCAGTTAGCAATTAGCCGGGGTTGGGGCCACGATATTCACATTAAATTTCCCCTGTCATTTTTGCAACATACTTTTAAGGGCTGGAATTTGGGATACCATATCATATAGGCCTAAAAGGAGAGGACAATTCCCTTCTTGCTTATAGCTGTAAGAAGCTCTTTAGTATTCTCTGTAAGAAGCTGCAAAGGGGCATGAATATGGGGACGAGGGACCAGGTCCTTGGAAATAGGGTTGCATACAGCTTGATGTACTACAGAAATAGAGGTCTCCAGTCCTTTGGCTTCTTCTATAGCTTGACGCTGCTGAATTGCTTTTTGAGGTCCAATAATCTTAACCTTGGTTTTAGCTCTAGTGGTCCTCTAGCATTTTTTCCTCTTAGGTGCGCCTAAGTCTAAATCTGAATCCTGAGTTCTCCTACCCTCCAGGATTTTCAGTCTTTTGCCGGAGCATGGGAAGTTAACGGGGAAATATTTTTCTCTAAATGAACGACAAATAGGGCTTAGCCAGGGCCTATAAAAAGCCTTCTTTCCCTAAATCTATTTCTGCATTTACCACCCCAATTGCTCTCTCTAAAACACTGTGAATTGCAGTATTTTTAACGACGGGGCTCTGAACATGCATTACCCCAGTTACCCTTATTTTCCCCATACTATTGTATGAGCTCCAAACGTCTAAATATACTTAGACACACAATGCCCAAAACAAGAAAACACACTCGCAAAATGCAAGGAGCCAAAACCTTCAATGGCGTACAATAGGACCAATGTCAGTATGGTCTTACTCCAGTTGGAAAAATGTTAGAGGGGGGCCAATCTCAGCCTTGTACAGCCACGGACAAGCCCGCCCTTGGCCCGGCACACCGCGTGCACCCCATGCTGTGGGACAGCAGCGCACCTTTTGTAGCACTGAGTAATCAGCATCAGATGTCCTCAGTCCGGGGGATTACGGGACATGCAGACCCCAGCCGCGGTGTTGGAAACCTGCGGCGGGTCTCCCCCAGGAACGTCAACGAAGGGCGCAGACTTTTTAACAGCAACCACAAGCAGAACAGGATTCCTTGTGTGACTAGTAGTAAAAGGACAGTGAATGGTAACTTGCCTCCGGTGTAGACAGTGTCAGAGCAGTCACCACTTTTTAAAACCCTTCATCATTCCCATAATGTGAAAATAGTGTAAGCACGACAATGCAGCCTTGTCTTACACCCCTTCGTTGCAATATGATCTGCGAGTTCACCGTGGGGACCCCAGTGGACGTGAGCATAGTTCTCATGTTGTAGTCTTGTTATGCGAGTGAGAAAATCTTCAGGGACTTCTTGACTCTTGAGCGAGTTCCATAATGTGCTTCTTGGAACCGGATTGAATTCTGTTCGCAGGTCGAGAAATGCGAACTATAAATGTCCTTTCCTCAATTTTATGTACTTGATAGTAGTGAGCCTAAACGCCTGATCTATTATGCTAACCTTCAATCTAAAGCCAGATATGGAATGACTTTCTTCCGTGCTGTATTATGTCTGCTTTGATGGGCTTTCCGTGATAAAGATTTTTGGTCATCTAATCAATTGTCTGCATCTCCCTGGTGCAAACCATTGGACTTTCCTCTTTTACTGTTTAATGCTGTTTTTTGTCAACCCACTCTCTTGCCTTCATCTTACGTTGTCTGTTCTCCGGTTTGCCTCTTTTTAAATTGTAACCTGGTGACGAGTAGCTGGTCAAGCCAAATGGAGAAAACTAGCTCCTAACATCAGGGGAGAGAACCAGCCTATGACTGTGTTTGACATGTCTTATTTTTTTATTCTGGCGATTGCATCTTGTTCGAACCCTAGCAGGATATAGTTATTTCCTCTTTTGTTTGGCTAACATGTCTCAGACACACACTGAAACCATTGCCTACATTGGGACTGAAGCCATTGCATATGCTCCTGGATAACTTAAAAGCTGTGGACTACCTTCCTTAGAAAACGTATTGACTTGTTTCTCAATGCTGACACAGCAAAATCGAAATCATTACTCAATCAAGAGAAAAACAGAAGGTTCTTTGGCAAACATACGTACATAAAACAAAACAAAGATCCTCCTAGATCCAACTGACTTTACTTTCACACTCGTTTACAAATAGCCTCTGAAAGCTAAGTGATGTACACATTCTCCAATAACCACGCACAGCCAAACACACAACAGACACTTGATGGTTCCTCAATGGACCTTGTTGGACCTTTCCACATCTATATGAGAGGCCATCTATATAGAGAACAAATGCGGTAACAATGGTGGTTAGCATTACAGAAATGTAAATATCACATTATAACTCATAACCCAATGCCTATATCAGGAAAGGAAACAGTGAGCTTAGGGTGAACCCAGGTAATCTTCTTTTCTGGGCACAAGAGTTATTAGATTCTCCTACAACCCCATTACACAGAGGATTTTGGTGTACCTCAAGGAAAAAGGCCAAATCTGGGGAGACCTAGTGCCTGCGAGGGAAAAGGATTCTGTAGAGTAGATAAGATATTACACACTTTATAATGAACTAATCACTTACTCTGCAGAAAGTATGCATGTGTAGAACAGAGGCAATAATCACAGTACATTGAGAGTGACTGGCAGATGATCTAAGATGGCGTACATGAAACAAGGAGTGGGCATCGAAGGTTATCTTGGGTTTCGGGGGCTCTGTATCGATGACAGGTGGAGGGTGTGCTCCTTGAAGAGACAGGTTTTCTGCTCATTTCAGAGCTACAGATGGGGTGAGACGAGCCTGGTGTTAGAAAAGATGCTGTTCTGGGCACTGGTCACAGAGCAGGAGCACTTTTGCCTTCAAGCGATTTTTATTTTGGCATTTCTCGACAACCAACCTGGCTCTTGGTGCTATATTGGCACCAGAAGAATCAGTATTAAGAGAACCATGTCTAATTTTTAATACAGCCGCAGCCAGTGCCCTCTGAAGTGCCGCTGCTTTACCCTTTTCATTAATCCAGAATTAGCTTCATTCTGTTATGCCAAACCTCCATAGGAAATATACTTATGGTGAGTTAGTGACTCTCACCTTTCATTCAAACTGCTTCCCATCTTCCTGTGCCATCCGCCATTTCACCCATGTATCTATCCTTCCCCTCATCGGTCTATGCTTTCACCTTTCCATACATCCTTTCACCCATCTATATCCATATATGTATCTATCCTTTTCCTCGTCCCTTTCCGCTCATTCTTAATCCTTCTGCCCTTTCACCCATTTACTTATAGACCTTTTCCCTCTACACCCATCCATTTCCCCTTCCATCCATTCACCCTTCCATGCTATCCTTTACCTTTTCTTCCTTATTTCCTTATGTGTTTCCTTCCTTCCGCCCCCTGCTGTTCTTTCTTTCCTCTTTCTGTCTACCCATCGTTTGTCTCTCATCATTACCCTTTCTTTCTTACCTTTCTATCTCTTGCTTCCTTTTTCTATGTGCCCGTTTCTCCATGTTTTCTCTTATATACATAATTTCTCCTTCTCAGTTTTTTGACTGTGGAATTCAGCCCACACCGCTCGGACACGATATTCCTTAGTAATTTTATTTGTAAGCATTTGTATGCAGACCTGCAGGCAGAAGAGGCCCATGAACACACAATTAATGTTTTAGTGTGACTCAGTTCATCAGCCCATCGGGACCATTGCCATCCCAAAATTCAGTGGGTCATTCACTCCGCCACTGACTGCACACATCGAAAACCAAACAAAACAAGACCCAAAATTTCCCTTTTTAGAGGTGACCACCTATGGTGAGATAGTCGGAGCCCACACTGTAGTTTCAGTGAGGGTTTGCCATTCGTGACAGAGGAGCTCTCAGAAGTTGATAACAGCGGCGGCTCCTCAGTTTAAGCGGAGGAGCATTGCCACACTCAAATGCCCATAAGAGAAAAAAATAAAATGGTATTGAAATTAATTAATTACCATTTTCTTTTTCTTCACCCCAACCTGAACGGAGCGTCAGGACGGGGGTGGGGTTGCTGCTGAAAGACAGCAGCAGAGAGAGCAGGGCACTTTGTTTAAAGTGCACATGTTTTTTTTGTCCCACTGTGTTTAGAAGACCAGCCACGCATGCGTACTTTAAACCTCTCTAAAGACAGCTGGGTTAGAGAAAGCCAAAGCCTCCAAGGCATTTTGGAACGCAGAGTGAGGCCTCTCCCACCAATCCTAGCATTGCTCTCATGCTGGTGAGAGCAGTGCTAGGAGTGAAGGGAGTTTGGAGCCTGCCACGAGGAAAGAAGACCATCGAGGAGGACGTTGCATCACGCTCACAGGTAAGTTGTTTTAATACATTTTTGTAATGGCTCACCCGCCCTACCACCCTCGGGACAAGCCAGCCGCCACTGGTTGGTAGTCATAGTTGCTTGCTTTATCTTAACCAGTGATTTGGTGCTAAGAGCCAGTGCTTTTGAGGCCAAAGCCTGAGGTCATTACGGATGGAGGGAAGCATGTAGTATTTGTAGATAACAATCCTAGCCGAAAGGCAATCAAACGCTAAACAGGGTTAAACTGAAAGATACAACCAGCGAGGAATTGGAGGAGTAACTGGGTTCTGGGAGCAAAAGCAGACTGTTATTGCGTTGTGATGTAGTGTTCTTTACAAAAGGCGTGTCTTCAGCTCCTTCTTAAATTGGAGCACGGTTGGAGAATTCCTGATGGATACAGAGTTGCTGTTCCATATACTAGGAGCATAGATGGAGAAGGCCTGTTTCCTTGGTTATTTGCACTTCTTTGTCTCTACATCAGTAGTATGCTGGTTGCAGATTTACTGAGAGCCATTAAATGTAGTGAACTCTTCAGCCAATTCTATAAAGCCCTGTGCCATGTAACAGCAAGCGTTTCCGGGGATACTTTAAGGTACTACAAGCTGCACATGTGCCTAGGTCTTTGTTCGAGACTGCTTTGGGTGTTGCGATTCGTCAAGCATCTGCCTCATGCTTCCAAGCGAGTGCAGGGGTCGTCTCTTGAGGCTGGACTCTCCTGCCGGGATTCAGCCCCCCATATCGTCCAGCACCTTTGTCAACTGCAGACCAATGAGTAAAGGCAGCATCTGTGAGAAAGAAGACCCAAGAAACTGTGGCACTAAGAAATCCAATTCATTCAAACTTCTAAAAAAACCCGAATTATGAGTTTTAGTGAGGGAATTCATCACACCCCAGCAAATTCTCTACGAAGACCTTTTGAAACTTTTGAGAAAAGTTTTCAAACAATATCTACTTCCTTCTTAATCTCACTCTCACGCCTGATTGCATTAAGAGTGACTGTTGCCTTAATTTCAATGTCAATGTGCTATTTGTTGAGATGTTTCTGCCGTTTCTCCTAGTTACTTGTTGATAAAATCTAAATGTATTTAATGTTTTGTCTGGATATTAGGCTCTTGTGTATATTTCTTGCTAAAATATTCTGACTTGATTGTCACAACCCCCCCTACCTGTGGGGTAGCCTCGAGCTATGCTATCCTATCAAAAGCGAGTGCAGGGCTAGTCAGAGAGGCGCGGTTCACCTTTCTACATGCCTAGCTTGGCCCGGCTTCAGGGGACGTTTGAATTCGTAGCCCATCTAATCCACAAGCAGGAGGGCAGGTGAAATCATTGCACCATTTTGGTCATGATGCATTCAGCGTTTGATTTGAGCATGCTTGTATCAGAAGTAGCAGGCGCTAAATTAGAGTGGAGTTCGGCATCGACAACTGCACACATGTTGGCTTCACATTCACAGGAAGAACTACACACTACAACACTAGGTCACGGTCTCAGGTACAGTAGGATACGAGAACCATGCACCATCCCTCCAATGCCACCATATTCATAAAAGGGAATTCCGGGCACTTGTACGCCATCACACTTGTACAAACATTCACACTTTATTTATTTATTTGATTTATATAGCGCATTATAACCCAGGGGTCTCTAAGCGCTTTGTCAGGATCCGCTTAAGCAATTAAAAAGATACAGCTGGTCAGAGAATTAGGGGCAACCCCACGCTTGCTGAAAAAGCGCTGTTTTTAATTTCTTTCGGAAAGGCAGCAACTTAGTTTCTTTCCGCAGTTCCAGTGGCAATTTGTTCCAGAGCGCTGGAAGTGTGTGGGAAAAAGCACGACCTCCCACAGTAGCCAGTCTACAACGTGGTTGAATAAGGAGGGTAGCTTCTGCAGATCTTAACGCCCTCCCCGGCCTGTAAAGAGTCAGGCATGATTTCATCTAGCTTGTAGATGGAAAGTGGCAACATCTTCTGCAAAACCTCACATTCTCAGACTACAAGACTGCCAACAGCAGTAGGCCAGTGCCAAAGAAGTCCCTCATGGGACAGTCCCCGCGTTTAACACTGCCAAGGTTTTGGAGTCCCCTTGGGTACCTTTTACTAACCGGTTATGCCGCCTGCACGCATCTGGGAGCCGTTGCTGGGGTAGGGGTTGGTGCCCCCGAAGGGCATGGCTGCAGAGACGAGAGGAGTGGGGTAGTTGTTGAAGTCCGGAATGCGGTTGAAGTTGCCTGAGTGATTGTGCTGCGTGGGGTCAGGGCCATAGCGGACGTTGGGGTTTGCGCCCGCCGCGCCATCGCCACCGTCCACCAGCGATTTGTCCGGACTCTTCTTCTTGCACTGCGCACAACCCATTTCAATGCTGGTCTGTTGGCGAAAGACAGGCATTATTAGCGAGGTTAGCACAACAGCTCTCACCGCCACAAGACAAAAAAAGGAGACACCCATAATGGGTGTGAATCAGCCACTTTCACTACCACAGATCTCCTGTTACATAAAAACTTAGCTTGTGACCATAGAAAAACAATTCCTGCCCCTTCATGCCCTAGATTCAGTGATACTCATAGTACGGCCCGGGGGCCTCATGCGGCCCTCCTGAACTTTACATGCGGCCCCCGGTCCACCCCAGCACCAAACTGCTGTTTACTCGACTCAGAAGTAACCTTCACAGAGATGTTAAATGGACGGGCAAGCTTTTATTTATAGATTAACTGAAGTAAAAGAAAAGAAGAAGATATGTCCTGCACCACTTAACTTTAGAAACACCTTCATTTTTTAAGACATCTTACAGCCAACGTGTAGAAATATGAAACATTTTATCAAAATCCAAAAAGTGCATTTCATGAACATGGAGAACCTTTCCACATTGCATTACATTAGATTATATCCGAGCATTGAGAAATATATGGTTTTTGAAGTGATAGTTTTAATACAATATTTTAGATACATTCATGTTCCCCCCCCCCCACCCACCATGACAACAATACCAATTGTGAACTAAGAGGCGAGACAGTGGTTTTGGGCACCCTTTTGATGCCCTGGGTTGCTGGTACATACAAATAACATGATAGTTTATTAAATTAAAGACAGGAGAAGGTTTTGTACAGGGCACGTCCTGAAGCAATGTATTTTAAGGTTCTCATATGTGATAATGAAAGAAAAGTAGAGAAAGTTAAATAAAACAACAGCTAAGAATCACACAATTTGTGCAAGTTGGGAAGCCGGGATTGATCCAGGTTTTCTGGTTTCACATTTTGCAGTTCAGCCATTAGATCTATATGCTTTGTGTCCTTTACACCCACCTTACCGTACATGCCCTCCCTCGCCCACCACCCTGCTGGTATCAATGCGGCCCTTGGTCACATCAGCAACCAAACCTTTTGGCCTCTGGGAAAATGTTTGAAAGTAACCATGCACTAGAGTTTGCCTATTGCTTCTCTACTCTTCATTCATCCCCCGCATTGTCTCTGATGTTTATCATGGTGGTCGACTGAATGCTACTGCCCTCTGACTCAATCGCGGTTTTCTTTTTTTATTCTCTTCCTGCCTTTACCTCTTCCCTGCTCCTGCACTCGCTGCCCTTTCTTTGATGAGACATTTTTAATGGTTTCTTTACCGAGCCAGAGGCCTCCAGCGCCCTTTCTAGTTTTCGAGTGCTCGCCACCGGGAAGCGCAGCCTCATGCCCCTTATGAACCAGAGTGCGCCCAATATGTCTGCAGGCCCCGCTTCACTGTCTGTCCGTCCGTCATCTTCTCATAAAGCCTGTGGTGCAATCCAGACACCATTCTGCACACTGATAGTTGGACGTGATAAACTGCATTTCCTTTAGTGCAAACCAATCAGAGTATGTCAACACCAGAGGCAGCTATGGCAGGGTCTCAGTGGAAAACATCCTGAGAACACTGTGGGTACTGCGCATTTAAGAGTATTTCTGGAGGGCTGGCACACAGTGCTGTCTTAACGCATGGGCACACTGGGCAGTTGCCCTGGGGCCCCATGAGCATAGGGGCCCCATGCTTATCTATTCCAATAAATATATGTTTATTTTATCGATAATTTACATTTTTATTCCTGTGAGTGGTTGTTTAGGCAGGACCCAGTGCACTGGTTTGCCCGGAGGCCTATAATGCTGTTAAGACGGCCCTGCTGGCAGGTACGAACAGGCGCCCCCCGCGCATACGGGAGTGGCGCCCTTAGTTGAGCCACGGGGCTGAGCCTCCTACTCCGGGCCCCAGGACAAAAAGAAGGGGGTTGGTGGTGATGACTTTGTGACGTGAGGCATGGAGAAACGAAACCTACAGGAAACAAAACTTAACAAGTATATAAGGCTGTGCCCTGGGGAGTTTCATTCTCTTTGTCCCCTTAGTCTGCAGCCTGAGCTTCAGGAGCGTCATCGACCACCCACCCACCTGGCAGAAGAGTGTGGCTTCACGGAGGCGGAGCGCTGACAGTTAACAACAAAGAGGGATGCACAACAATGGAGGTACAGCCATTCGTTGGACCCCAGGAGGAGGTAGATTCCACTTGTGTAGTGGGTTGGCGGGGAGGAGGGACCGACCTGCCGGTGGTCCTGGACTTTACTGCCCTAACCCATAACGTATGGACTGAGTATCTTGGGGAGGCTCCCTGTGTTCAGGTACCCGAGTGGGCCGGTGCGGTATGCGGTGCCCTGGATGTCAAGTAACTGTTGGCTGTAGCTCGTTGGGGCCTACGGCGTGATGTGCGCAGCACATTGGGACATTGGTGGCCGAGACGGGCCAGTTCAAATGTACGGCCAAGTTCTAGTGTGCGGCCGAGTCTAAAAGTTAAAGTGTAAAGTTCAAATGTACGGCCAAGTTGTGTACGGTCGATTTAAAGTTAAAGAGTAATCTTGTACCTAATTTCCTTACTGTCGTTGACATGTGATGCAGCTAAAATGTGATGATGTGAATAATTCTTATATATCCAAGAAGGATACCTTTCTTTGGTAATGGTCTGTGGTAAATTGCCTAGAATAATGTGAATAAAAAAGGCTACGCCGTGGACAACAGATCCTGATTCTGAGATTTATTGGGTGTAGTGGGCAGTAAGGTGAAGGAATTTGGGGAGGAGGGAATGTCACGCTGTGCGCATACTATGGGAAAAACACCTTATCTTCACTGGAAATGGAGCTAAGACGACAATGAAGTGGGCCGATGTTAAAGTAGTTTGTAGGCAAAAGTGGCAGTGAAAAAGACATCTTTCTGAACGTGTGGTCTGAGGGCGGGAAGAAGGCCTCTCCCCCAACCAGTTGTTGTGTACGATATTTACCCCGGCAGGAAGACGGGACGTATTGCTGTGACCACTGTAGACAGGCGGAAGGCATCCGTGGTTTAGGCCTCAGTTGTGCCTGCACACAGGCCTCTATCAGCAGACCTCTGTCTTGCACCTGCTGGTGCTGGCCTTAACCATTTCCGGCCCCGCAGCGGCTGCCTGACATGGCTACCCACGGTATACCCTTCAAACCGGAAGATGGAGAAAGGCTTGGAGGTTTGCTCGTTGCTAACTGGGCCAGTCCCCAGTACACACGTCTGATAGGGATCAGACAGAAAAAACAGGTATGTCAATGCATTGCTGATAAGCACACCCACGACATATGTGACACCTTCAACCAGCCCCAGGGTGTCTTCCAACAGTTCTTTAGCAAGTTGCCATTTTTAGCAAAGACAGACAGAAAAGAGAACCTACCAGTCCTAGAATGCAACATGTTGTTAGCTAAAAAGCCACAACAGGCTAAAAGTCATGACAGACATAGGTTGGCATGGCAGCTACATCTAAAACTCCCAAACTAGACCAGTCACCCAAAATGGCAGTCTAGCCTGATGTTGCAAAGGGACAGAATAGTAGGCCTTCCCCAGTGTGACAATAGGCTGAGGAACGCACCTCTTTACATTTCACACAAGACTAACAAATCTTATTTGCTGAGAACGCCGCCTATCCCAAAGTGTCTACAAAGGGTGGGTTAGCTGAGCTCACTAGCAAGAGGCAGTATCGAATTTGCAAACTCTGCTACCTGGGGCATTATGAAAATTTGGAATATGTACTACAAACAAACAGTGTTTTAGAATGTGCAATGTACAGCAAGCGGAGCCTTGCAAAAACATTGAAAGGGTTATAAATTAATTGGCCTTGGCATTATGAAAAAAAAGGCACGTTTTCAAATTTACTAACATGTTATGTGCAGACTTGGACATTATGAAAAGGCTGGGCAAAATGGATAAACAGAATGTGTGATATCTGGGACATTGTAGCAAATTAAGAGATGTGCTGACGAGCACTGTAGATGCTTGGACATGTTACATACTTCTAGCTTTATAAAGCTATAAGTCGGGTAACTGAGCCATTACAGAAATGTTCAATGTGATGAAGATGGCGATTACAGAATATTGCAAAGTCTATATAATCAGGAATTATGGAAAGCTGGTAAAGTGTCTTACATGAATAATTGTGGAAACTTGAAACGTGTGATGGCACTTGCGGCACCCATGGGCCCTCGGGTCTTTTCCTCCTAATTAGGTGCCAATCATAGTTCCCCATTCAATGATGGCTTCCAACAAAAGCTGACCAATGATGGTGCCACCAAGGTGATGGTCATCACCATGCCACTCATCGAAAACATATTCATGCCTTCATGACTAACGACCGTGGGAGCGGCACTAACAAAGCCATTCAATAATGCCAGCTCCAGCTGAAAACTGATTATTTTGATGTGATACAGATGTGATTTCGCTCCTCCCAAAAAAAATCCAAGTGAAAACTGACATTGCTTCAGTATCAAGACAGACATTCCCATCACAAGATATTCGCCCAATCATCCAGAAGGACGTATCCAAGAGCTGACACACTGACAGAGCCAGGCTGCATCCAGCTCTCCAAAGTCTGTTGCTAAGGGAGACCAGAATGTATTCCCTCTCATGGCAGTGCAGCTACGTCACTGCCACCTACAGGGCCACAGAGGCTGGCTGGCTCTTGCCCGCTACAAAGACACCTGCACCACGGCACCGAATCTTGCATGCACTTCTATTTGTACTCATAACACTCGCCCTCCTGTGATGAGCCTTACAGCACCAGAGAGAAAATTGCATTGACAGCAAAACAGGGCAGCCATTTTGTTTAGGTTTAAGACACACTACCTCACGCGACCGTTTATTACAAGCAGGTATGTTTTACAAGTATTCAGGCCTTTCTGATTAGCTCACAGGTACGGCACTAGCATATCCCTTGTAGAATGAGGAATATAGGAATATTGGAATGATACACCAAGGGAGGCAGTGAGCACCTATTGTGCTCCCAGTGGCGAACATTGGTTTAGTACAAGAACTAGAAGTGACGTGGGGATGCCGAAGGTCACAGGGCGTACCTAATTCTAGCAGCAAACGCCAGCGCGTGCAATAAATGTTGTGGCGCACGTGCCCGATAGGCCTTCCCTCCTGGAGCAGATAAAGATGCTGAGGATGAGAGACGCTTCCTGGACCGAACACTTAATGCGAATCAGGCAATACGCCATCTCTCTGCCACGAGGGCTGCACACAGCTCCAGAAGGGGTCTGTGTGCTGCTGCTACAAAATAACGCACGAGACCGCCTCACCACAGTCTTTGTTGTTGTCGCGCCAGCTAATATTGGACCCGGAAACACCTAGGCTTTCTGAGATCTATTCATATGCAGCTTTTACAGGAGAAGGAACGAAGGGCGAAGGCTAGTGTCCTCGTGCCCTGGGGGTCATGGCTGTTCTCCACCGACCTGTCAGTCCGATTAGACAGTGAACACATCAGGTGTCCACCCGTAATGCGCCATGACGGATCAGCACCTCTGCAGCTTGGGGAGGGGAGGCATTTCTCGCAGCAGAGCTGGGAGTAGGTCCTCACTGCGGGCAACAGCAGTGAAATATAAAAGGGGGAGGGGCAAGAATGGGGGCTCGCATGCACACCCCTGGGGTCTTCTAATGCACAGTGACAGAGCTCGGCACAGACACCTGCCAGGGGGAGGAAAGAGAGGAGAGAGATTGAAACTGCTAGGCAGAGAGAAAGAGAGAAGGCGGTATAGTAAAAGAGAGGCGAGAGAGAGGGACAGAAATACAGACAGAGTGAGAGATGGAGGTAAAGAGAGCCGGGAAGGAGCGAGAAGAAAGCGAGAGAGAAAGGCAAAAGTGAGAGATGAAGAGAGTAAGATAGATGGAGAGATGAAAGGGGAAAAAATGCTGCGAGTAAGCTAAAGGGAAAACCAGAGGCAGCCAAAGAAAGGGGAGATTGAAAGAAGAGACAAAGAGAAGGAGAGAAGAGAAAAAAGACCAGGAAAAGGAAAACATGGGTGAGATTGAAAAGATAAAAAACTAAGCGAAGCAAGGGGGCAGAACAGAAAGCATAGTAAATGAGAAAAGAAACGTGGGGAACAAGAAAGAGGAGAAAGGGGAGGCACGAACGAGTGAGGAGCGGAAGTGAGCGAGCAGAATGGAACCACAAAAGAGGAACCTGGCATTGGGGAGGTGGGGGTACCTGACCCTGGCTGTACGATCCGCACTGATATTTCAGTCAGACTCAAGCATCAGACAGCAGAACAATACAAAGATCTTGGGGTGATGGGGGTTGGGGGGGGGGGGATTGGGAGAGTTTACTGAGTTTCAGTGGGCGCTCACGTGGTGCACCACAATGTCGTGCTGTGCCCGTGGGCTTTTATATTGTTAAGAAAATCGACGCAAGGCTTATCGTAGCGTAGTGCCACAGGAATACCTGCGCCCTGTCTTAATAAGTACTCTCTGTGTATGCTTAAAATTAAAACAGCAGAAGCAACCCGTAGAATATTTTACAGTCTCGGGCAGCAAAGTTGGTCTACAGAATACAAAAGACTTAGAACTATCGCTACAATTCCCCATATTTTTCACGTTTGGGCCTCCACCACCGAGCTCCCTAAGAGTTGACATAGATTTCAGAGCATCAGGGCTCAGACAGTAGAGCTATATGAATACATATATCTTATAGTCTGAGACCTAGCAGAGCTGTCCATCAGAATGTAATAATGACTGTTCCATCTATGTTAGTCCAAGTATATTTATTACAAGCAGGTACAGGTCAAAGATATTGACACAACCAGGTCCAACTGATAACTGAACCACCACTATTCTGGAATACATAATATACAAGGTGATGCAACATAGAACACCTATAAGGTGCTGGAACATAGAACACCCACCTGTAGCTATGGTGATAATGATGCAGAGCTGTCCATCAGAACACAGAGGCCTATGGTCTTAAGCCGCAGATCTATCTATTCAGGTTCCAAAGCCCTCATCATGTCAGGGCTCAGACAGCACAGTTCTCAGATTCGTAAAACCTTCTGGGTCAGGCTTTCATAGAGATACACAGTCACTACATGCTCAGGTGGAGACTGCAATCTGACACCTTGTGTTAAAGGGGTCTTACAGGCTTAGGCCTGGCACAGCGGACCCATCCATACCCCTACACAGGTCAGGGCACGGCTGAGCAAGAGAGACCTCAAAACTTAAAGGGTGGCAAAAACAAAACACAGATCCTTGGGTTACAGAAATTCTACAGGCTGAAGATTCAAGCATCAGAGCTAAACCCAAGATTACACAGATCCAACTGCCTCAAAATAGTGTTCATATGATTGCACGGATCTCACATGCTCAGGACTCACACACTAGAGCGCTCTCTCGGTTCATACAATGGTTCTGCAGTGTGTGCCTTGCACAGAAGGCCTATTCCTGACAGACACAGACACACACACTTTCTCTCTTAGGCCTCAGACACTGGAGCTGTCCATGGGTCACTGTGATTCTTCAGTCTACGGCCTGATTTGGGAGAGCTATTTCTTGGCAAAATAGGTCTTATAAGCCTTTGCACCAAACACCATAGTTTAGAGCAGGTCTTCAAACTTTTTTGCTCTGAGCTCCACTAAGCAAAATATTTTAAAGTGCGGCCCCCTTCAAAACATGATGGCAAGGATTGGTAGCTGGATGGTCAGTGCTGGGCGCAGATGGCGGGGCCTGTGACATAATTTCAGGGGTCCTTTTTCTGTATCTCATAATCTGTGCTACATGCGAGACAAATGCATCAAAAACAGAAATTGACCAAAAAACATTGCTATCCAGAAAGCAGGTATTGTGAGGCCCTCACTTTCTGGACCCCCCCAGTGCAACTGCACCTTCTGCATTAATGATAGCTGCTGCCCTGAGCTGCAGGCTGTCTTCTGTGTCTTCCAGTTCCCCACCATAACTCGCCATCACTCCAATCTTGAAACAGGCTCTCTGTCCATTTCAGAAAAAATAAGCTCACACATGTTGCTCCCTTCTTTGCAGTAAAGCTGCCCTCAGACCTAGTGCTAGCAAGTAACACCATTGTGCCTTCGAGCTACTGCATCTGCTTCACTAATGATAGCTACAGCCTTGTGAAGATGGCTGTCTTTTCTGCCCTTTCTTTAAAACATGGACATATTTTTAGCCTCATCACCCTCCGTGCCATCTATCTGAGGCCCAAACTAAGATATCCAATATGCTCAATATTTCCCTCTCTTGGGCCATTACTCCGAGGCGAAAAGCAACACTGCCACAGTGTGGTGCCCTGGGCCTTAATATGAGCAAGGAAGGTTAGTAAAACTGACATAATTTAGGGTTACTTGGCCCCTCACACTCCTGGACCCTAGTGCCACTGCACCTGCAGCGCCAATGATAACTTGCAGTCAGGTCTCCTCTGCCCACTCCACTGGGTCATCAGGACAGGCCCGAAGCAGGCTGTCTTCCACTTTGGGTTAAAAAAAAAAGTCCTTCATCTCATCCCCCTCTTTACCTCCACCACCTCACTGTTGCTTGTCCCGGTTTCCTGTGCAGCAGCGGTGACTTAGGTCCTAACTCTAGCTAAGAAAAATGGGCACACACTCCCCTTTTTACTAATAATTCAGCAATAAATGGGGTGCATTGGTCCCTCGTACCTCTGACCCCAGTGCGACTGCATCTGCCGCGCTAAATACAGTAGTGGCCCTTTAAAAAAAATAAAAAAGAGCCACCATATCTTACACCATTCATTGGAACATTTCTCAGCAGAAGCAGTCTCTGTCCATTTGCAAACAAATAAATTAGCCCCCACATAGCATTCCCTCATCTTGGCCATCTCGTCGACACTTTGCATGGATCTTACTCCCTTCATACGTCCTATTTCTCCTGGGCCATTGCTCTGTGCCCTCAGGGCGCTGCATCCACTGGTCTCCTCTCTGCCATCCTGTTGATCAACCTGAAAGGATCTCTGTGTAAACAAAGGTTGAAGAGGGCAGGATCAACAGGGAGGTGCCTGCGGTTTTTAAGATTGTACAAATACAGTTCCCTTCCCACACTTTTGGTTTAAAAATCAACTGCCCCTGAAGGGTTAATGCGGATATTAAGATTCCTCTGACTGAAAGCAAATGGGGGGGAGAGGAGGAGGGGTCCTGTGCTAAGAATCCAGGGCCAGGGAGCTAAAGATGAAACAAGCCACCAGGGTGCCTGCTACCTGAAAGAAATATAAATGTGTGCAATTGTTTAATTATCAAATGCAAAGGCTGCTTGGGAGTCAGAATAGACTTTATTTTTTATAGATATTTAAAGCTTCATGTGTCAAAAATGTATTTGTTTTGAGAGGGATTGTACTTGTGTTATCAGCTCAGTTCTGGAGTGCTTCCTTTCGATTGAATACTTATAAAAATATGTGCACCAGGTACAGTCTGGTTACATATTACAAAAATATAAATTTTGAAAGCACTTGTGCTATCCTAAACATTAAACCACTTTGCATATATATTTTGGGAGCACTTGTTTTACCTTAGAAGCTAGATCATTGTGTGGCAGCCTATCTTATACTCTGTGTAATACAATTTACAAAGAGTGACTTGCTATTCAAAGTGATTTCTGTCACATGCGGGGACCTCGGAGCAGCATATACAATTCATTGTTCACCATTGCTCAAACCAGGATTCAATTTCTGCCACTCGTCATACATGGAGACAACTTCAGTGATCACATAACTAATCGAGGTTTCATAATGCAAAGTAATGCATTTCCCATTGATTACTTTAACTTGCATTTATTTTTCATTTAAGGTGTGTGCGTTATTTATGTGGTTGCCTGAAGGTAAAAAATAGGGCAAAGATCCAGCGGGCGGTGTTGTGACACTCCCCCTAATAAGTGGATTCTGGTGTGTGTGGTTGGGTCCAGGGGCCTCTAGTCTTGCTGGCAGTGTCTGTGGTGGCTTTCCACTCCGATTAGTAGCCCTCCTAGGACAGACACGTGTCTCTATACAACTTTGCAGACCTTGTATACACCCACCCTCTTTTTCCCTCGCTCACAAAACAGGTCAAGAATAAACAAAAGACTGGATGGCTCCTATGTGGTCCAGGAAAGCCTTTTACATTTAATACTAATTTCATCAATTTTGCCATTTCAATGGAAGTGATGGTTGGGAAATCTCTGCTCCGTGCCACTCGAGACCATCTCACTAAGTTATGCCCCTGGTGAAAAATAACACAATAGCTAAGCAACATCTTTGTCTTCAGGCTCATGACACTGAAGGTCACAGTTCCCATACTTTCTTATGCATGTAGATGTGGACATCGTGGAAACGTGCCAAAAACACAAGGTCTCACTGGCAGGCCATCTTTATTTGAAAGTACTGAGGCATTTGTACCCCATTGTGAATACCTCCATGGACCCACGGGGGGGGGGGGGGCATGCCCCACAGTTTGAAGACCTCAGGTTTTGAGATATTTTCTGGGCTCGAGTTGGGGGTGGATGCAGGAGTACGGAGTCCCTCCCCAACTATTTGCAGATAGGAGACTTCCTTGCTGTTGCTCCTTACTGAGAGTGGTCACCTTTTGCTCCAGCACTGCAGCTGCTTGCATTTATAAACACCACATGTGAGTAAACTGGCCTCAGGGTGTTTTAAAACCCCTTTCCATTGGCAGCATCCCCTTTATTTGTGAGAACTGACAACTTTGCTCCGTTATCATTTCTGTTGCCTAACAGGTTTCAAATTTGCCACGCTGTTGTGGTTTGAAGCGGGATATGAATACTAACAGAAAACAATCATGCATTAATAGCAAGCTTGACTGTGAAAAAATTACACCCAGCACTCTTTGGGGCAAATTTACAATGCCCCTGAGACACTATTACTATTTGGTGACGAGCCAGAGGCGCAGCATGCTGGCCCATATTTACAAGGCCATGCAACGCCACTCTGCGTGGCTTTTCAAGGCCCTGTAAATATTGAGTGAGGCAATGTTATGTTATGTTATGTTATGTTAATTGGGTTCTTCTATAGCGCAACGGCTACTCACAAAGGAGTGTCCCGGCGCTTTGGCAAAGAGGACCTTTATTGGAAAGAAAACATAACTGGGAATAAAAGAACTTCACAATTCCTAGCTGAACAGCCAGGTTTTTAATGCTTTTCTAAAAGACATCAGACTAGGGGCCTGTCTCAGATCAAAAGGCAATTCATTCCAGGCACATGGAGCCAGGTAGTGAAACGAGCGCCCCCCTTGACGAGTGCGTTTGATGGATGGGACGCACAATTTGAGCAGGGAGGCAGAGCGAAGAGCTCTGCTCGGTTTGTACAGAGCGAGCCGTTTACTAATATACCTGGGGCCCAGGTCGTGAAGAGCCTTATAAGTTAGAGTCAGGCTCTTGAACAGCACCCTTTTGGCTATAGGGAGCCAGTGCAATTCCTTAAGCAGGTTAGAAGTACTCGCTCGTCTAGGAAGACCATAAATGGCCCGTGCAGCTGAATTTTGCACAACCTGAAGTCTCCTTACCAAGTATTTAGGAAGACCCAAATAAAGGGCATTTACATAGTCCAAGCGAGACCCTACCAGTGCTTGAACGATAACCCTGCGATGATTCACGGAAATCAAAGGAAGAAATTTCCTGAGCATCCTCAGGATACCGAAGCATTTCCCTGCAAGACTGGCTATTTGGGGTCCAAAAGTCAACTCATTGTCCACAATGATACCAAGATTTTTAACCCTGGTACTAGCATTGGTAGGAGGGAAAAGATCCTGAGGCCACCAACTTTTCCAATTTGGTTCAGAGACACACCCAAAAAAAAGCAGCTCCGATTTATCGGAGTTGCATTTCAGGCCGTGTCTCTTGAACCAATCAAAGACTGCTTCTAAACAGCCTCTGATACGTGCCCCATCAAACATCTCATTCTTGTTCTGAGTGAACAAGAGCTGGGTGTCATCAGCGTAAGACACGATCTGAGCGCCAAACGACTCCGCAACCTCTGCAAGGGGGGCCATAAAGATGTTAAAAAGCAGGGGGCTAAGAATAGACCCCTGAGGGACCCCCACTTCCAGGACTGACATAGCTGCGGAGTGAGGTGGCGCCCAGATCGTTTGCCGGCGGTTGGCTAGAAATGACCTAAGCCAGTTCCACACCGTCCCCCTAAGACCACAATCCCAGAGTCGAATTAGGAGAGTGTCATGGGGAACGGTGTCAAACGCCGCCGACAAGTCTAGCAAAACCAACATGGCCTTGCCTCCCAAGTCTAAGACCTCTCTAATGGCGGTGGTGACTTCCAGTAAAGCGGTTTCTGTGCTGTAATTCGCACGAAACCCAGATTGAGTACTGTGCAACATGTTGTTATTCTCGATGAAATCTGAGATGGATCGGTGCACATGCCTTTCCGCCACCTTTGCCAGAGCAGGGAGGAGAGAAATAGGCCTATAGTTGGCGTGTATGATGGGATCCAAAGTTGGTTTTTTAATTAGTGGAAGAATAAGCGCACTCTTCCAAGCCTGTGGAACAATGCCAGAAGAAAAAGAGGAATTTAACATGGAGTTGATAGGACTATTTAGCACAGAGGCTATTTTATTAAGACAAGAGACCGGGCAGGGATCTAAAGGGGAGCCCGATTTCAAGCCTGTCAAGTAGTCTAATGAAGCGGCAAGGCTTAACTGCGGAAATTCCCAGAGAGTGGGATTCACAAAAGAAATAGCATCCGGATCAACTACCCGAAACTGCTTAGAAAAAGTTGCAAGGTCAGCTTGAATGGTAATTATTTTGTCAACAAAATAATGAGCTAATTCATTCAGCCAAGATTTGGAATGACCCTGAGCAGACTTGGCCAGCGGCGGAGAGGTGAAGTCTCTGACAATATTAAAAAGCTCCTTACAGGAGTTAACCGAATCATCTATCCGACGTTCAAAGTAGGTTTTTTTTCACTCCAAATCATCTTATGGTAAGATCTGGTCAGGTCTTTAAATTTTTCTCTCTCACGAGGGTTATAATCTTTTCTCCAGATTCTTTCTGCTCTCTTGCAGCTTTGACGGGCTTCTTTAAGCTTGGATGAAAACCAAGGAGCAGAGGCACGTTTATTTCCAGGTTTGGCAACTTTCTCAGGCACCAGATCCGCCAGTATAGTTGTAAGCCACTCAGTATAGAGGGGTAAGTCAACTTCTACACTGCCGGACAGAGTGCAAGGCGAACGTGCCGAAGCCTGGAGTAACGCTTCACTAGATAATAGATGAAAAGGTCTGGACATACGCTTAGTACATGTCACAGGGTTCAATCTAGCAGGAGAAAAACTCGAAAGACTGAAAGTGATTAGAGAATGGTCTGACCATAGTACAGGCTGAGGGACAAGTACATTAATAGGAACCGTAGAAAAAACTTGGTCCAGAATATGGCCCTTATTGTGTGTTGCAACATGGATGAATGGAGTAAGTCCTAATGTTCCAGTAACCTCCATTAGCTTTATCGTGTCGGGATTGACAGCCTCATCCATATGTATATTTAAATCGCCCAGCAATAGGCAATGTTTAGATTTAAGACAAGGGACCGATAGGGCAGCCTGTAACTCATCCACAAAAGAACCTAAAGGGCCAGGGGCGCGATATGTCAGAATGCCAGTACAAGCATACCGAGGAGACAGATGCAGAGTAAAACCTAATGCCTCGGTGTTCGGAATATTATCAACCGGAAAGGTGGTACAGTGCAGCTGGTTGTTAACTATAATCGCTACACCGCCCCCACGGCCAGATAATCTGTCTCTCCTAAAGATGGTATAATTAGGTGGGATGGCATTTGCTAAGTCTGGAGCAGAGGAATCACTCAGCCATGTCTCGGTAAGAAAGAGGCAGGATATATCAGAGTTCGCCAGCAAATTCCATATATCTAGGGCGTGGCCCCCTAAAGAGCGCGTGTTGAGAAGTACACAAGTAAGGGTAGTCTCTAAAAGAGGATGAATAGGTCTCTTATATAGAGGGGCCAATGCCTTACTCTGCGTGGAAGGTGTCCCTTCCTGCACAAAAACAGTCATGCCAAAAACACAGACACCCTTGCACCATGGTGCAAGTTGCCTGCGTTGGTGCTTGGCTGCGGTTTGTGCGTCTGCGCTGGCAGAAAGAACATGGATGCACCTTATCTTGTAGATACAGCACATTCCTGCCCTTTTCTTTTGACACAGGGCATCACAGCTTAAAAGCTTGCGGCGGTGCCCTATGCTACAATATTGTAAATATGCCCAGGGGCGTACCACAGGCCCCCGCATCCCCCCAGCTGCAGGGGGCCCCCGCAGCACAGTACTCAGGTCTGAGCACTCCGGATAAAATCCGAGGCAGGGGCCTCTCCATGTACATTGTAGGGGGGCCCTTAAACTTTTGTTACGCCACTGAATACGCCCCTTTGTTCGCCGTTATAATAAAATAAAGATTTAATACTAGATTCCACATCTCATCTCTTTATAAAATGGTGTCCTTTTCAGCCATTTCTGAACTTAAATACACATTGATATGCAGAAAACGTGACTTATAATAAATAAAAGAAATTGAAAATCAGTTTTAATATTTCTTTGTGATTATGTTCGCCTGTTTTTGTAAAATTGTCCCGTTCAGCAGTAAGGAGCATTGCAAGGGCATGATACTACTTCCTGTGCCCTCAAATGTGACATCACTTCCTGTGATGTCATTCTGTGTGCTAATTAGCCTCACCACTACTTTTCTGAGGACTTGTGCTCTGGATGTTTAACAACGTTTGTAACCGAATTCCAGGTCAATAGTTCACAACTTGGTTCCTCCAACTCTGCACGGGTTTACGCATGTCATTCTTTTACCAGATCCTATTAAAAACCCCAATCACATCTCAGACCGCACCCTTATCTTGCGGCATGCTTGGTGTCGCCGTTCCCATGGGACCGTGGAAGAGCTTCATATGGCCAAGCAGAGTTCTCGGCTCATCTGCTCACTGGAACCCTGCTGCTGCTCACTGGAACCCTGCTGACTGCCACATCCCGTGACTGAGGGCGGCTATTGTCATGTAGCAAGCAGGTAGATGGCGCCATCTAACGGTCACAACCTGCCTAAAAAAATATATATTCCACGATTGTTCTCTATTTTTCCCGTGTGTTTGTTTCAAACGGAAGCAACATACACACTATATGACCCAGGGATGACGTTTCAGGAACGGATTATTAGGGCATTTATTAAGATTGTTGAGAATGGAAAATGCACTCTTGGAAATAAATAATACATTACGGGTGATGGGAGAAAAGGGGTTGTTGCTTCACGAGAGGGAGCGACCATAATAGTCTAAAAATGCAATATTGTTCATTTTTTACAACCTTGCCTTGGTGGAAATTCTGATAAAAATGTGGGATAATAAGGGTACTCCAGTTTACGTACATTTTCGCAGCAGGGCAGCCTGTAGGTGAGCTTATAGGAATTGCAGTTCTCGCTGCAAGGATCTATGTGCACCCCAAAATGAAAAGTTTCTGGATATAATACTACTCGTAGGATAACTCTGGGGTTAACACATTTATTTTGCTAGAGAGGTCCGTGTGCAATCCCTGGCATACGTTTGATCGATGTAAGCATACGGCATAACTTATTGTGTAGATATAGGTTACAGATGTATATATTATCTAAGCTAGCAGTGTCGGTTCATATATATATTTTTTGGGCAGAGATCCTTACACTACCTGCAGGTCTCCAGTTACAACCTTGGTAAAATAACTCATCTAAGTATGCCCCTTCCTAAAATAGCTCCATGTATCACCCAAGCCATAAATTAAAGTCTTGCAGGTTTAAAGTCAGTCTTTCATTAAAGTAAGGTTGGTTAAAATGGGTTGTGATGGATAAGAATACATTTGCATTGTGTGCTATAGTAACTATAATAAATAAAATACTTGATTAACTAAAATTATATAGACCGGCATACTTACAACTTCTACATAGTGTATAAAGAAACACGTAACATGCAAACACCTAGAGCATGAGAAAGTCAAAAAATAATTTCAAGTCAGTGTCAGTTTAACTCTTAACTTGGGATATGACACTTTATAGGGTGCAACTCTGCTTTCTCCGATGGACTGAGGAGTGTGGTAGTCAGCCCTGCTTCTATAAGACCTCCAACTGCTTTTAGCCAGGACACCACACGGATAAAAAGAACTAGCTAGTCTGTGTAGTGAAGCATTATAGAATCGATCTCCTGGAAAGGAAAATGGGAGCCCTTCAGTGGCGGCTGGCACGGATCGGAGGTGGCGGACGGCGTGGGGACGAGGGGTAAATAAAAAATTAAACTTACCTCCTTGCGCCGTGGTTCGGCACTCAGACAGGGATCTTGGGTATGTCCTCCACCCAGGCTGTAATGCAACCTGGGTGGAGAACTTGCTAAGTGCGCATGAATGTTTGGCCGGCCCTCTTGGGCCAGCCAAACATACATTCGCACATCGGGTGTGAAATCCCCTCCTACCCTCCCCTGTCAGCAGAGCAGTCCCGCCCGCCCCGCCTGGCAAAGCTGCAAAACTTCCAGTTACTATAATTTTATTTTTCCTTACACTGCTGAAAAGTAGTGAGGTAACGTTCCTCTGCCTTAGCAGAGGAGCAACCACCCAAGCCTTTTGAAGTTCTGTACATCAAGGCACATTATAATCTATGGGCACCACTTCCTGTGTTTCAATGCTCGTACATGATACCGGATCAGTTGGTATTATTCACTGCGGGTGGCCCAGAACCCTGTTCTATTCAAGAATAGCTCCCGGAAGAGCTGGGAACCAGATAGTTTGCACTGTACCCCAGTACTGATTTAGATGCAAAGAAGAGTGCAGAGATTAGAGGGAGTCACAATGTAAGATTTGAAATTCCTGGAAAAGACTGTCCCCTGCCCCAATGAACAAAGTCATTCTGGAAGGTTTTTTTTAAAGGGCAAACTAGAAAACTGCATAAGAAAACTGCATGGAACTCACTGAGTAAGCCTAATGTTCTAAATTGATTTTATAAAAATGCAACAGAGTTCAGATCTCACAGGGTCAGTCCTTAAATAAATAAAAAAAATGTTTAATCTGCTCCGCCTTCGACACTAAAGGTCATCCCATCCTCATCCACACAAAGTCTGAAATGAGATTAACTGTGACTTCACTGGCTCGCCTCCTACCTTTCCAAAGTGTCCTCCACTCCAAACATCCAACCCCTCAAACACTAACTGCATCTCATCCAGACAAGTGGGTAGCTTCAGGGGAGTGTTTGGTGTGTGCCTCCCCCAATAAATGCATTCTTGGATTGAGAGTTGGGTTTGGGGCTCTAAGCCAGGTTTCCTATGCCTTTGTTGTCTTTTCTCGTCTCCCCATTGACTAACAGGTTTAAACTTTTTAAAAAATTATTTAAATCAGAAACTTAGACAGGGGCCCACCTAATACCAACCAGTAGTGAACCTGTTCCTAGTGGGAACAGTGTATTCCAATCTTTGGTCATTCCTCCACCCATCGGCATACTGTTTTTTAATTGGGAAATTTGCTATTCACACACCTTGAATCTCACTGACTAAGCTATGCCCCTGCATCCAGACCTAGATGTCCAGCCCCTACCTGAAGCTCAACCCCACCAAGATAGAACTCATAATCTTTTCCATGAACCACAAGCAAGAAATAGTACAAACCTGGTTCAACAACATGAATCATGATAGCATTGAAACCCAACTTATGCCAAGTCACTTGAATTCCCCTTGGACACATCTTCATTCTCAAGGTACACAATAAAGACAGTTGTGTCTGCTCTCTCTACTAAGGAAAATGAATCTGATCCTCCCAGAAAGCGACTTCAGATCTGTTGTTCAAGCGCTTGTACTCTTGCAGCTCAGTGGTGGAAGTGACATTCTCTACATTCACCCAGACACCACACTGGCTCCACTTATTGATATCTTACATGCCGAAGCAGGCCTGATCCAGGGCTTGAAGAAACATGATGACATCATCCCCCTCCTAAAGGAACGCCACTGGCTCCCCTTGCCAACTCGCATGGTCTTTAAAACCAGGTGCATCATTAACAAAGCAATCACAATCTGCATCCTCATCTACTGGTCTGACTGGCTCACCATCTCTGGTGGCTTTCTGCACACCTGCAGCTAGGACACCATTAGACGTTAGACACAAAGAAGTGTGAAAACAAACAAACAAAGCAATGGGCCTTCTATGCACCAAGGATCTCCGTATTGTTCAGTCCCACCTCAACCCTGCTACAATTCAGGAAAGTGCTGAACACGAAAGAAGAACAATACATCATGATGCAGTTTAGCGGACCACAAATCAGCTATTTTTCAGATCATTTACTAACTGTACCCTGTACAGCACTCCACTGCTTTTGGTTAGGTCTTTGGTATACAAATACCACAATCAAACATACCTAACTCCCTCAAAGTCACCTCCAGTGAAGAGGATGTCTTAACCTCGTCCTTCATCAAAGCTATCTCCAGAAGGGCTCTCTTACTCTTACTCACCATTGTCAAAGCCACCCTCACTCAAAGCCTCTTCCCAGATACTCTCAGAACTGGCCAAAACCCTAGACTCCTAAAGAAACCTATACTAGTCTCCGAGGACCTCGGCTACTACAAGTGGTGGCACAGGTAAGATCGGTGAGGAAGGATGGGGGCAGGGTAGGAAGACTACCGCCGATGGGTGAGTTAAAATTAAATAAAAACCAAAATAAAACCACTTGCCTTGCGCTCGCCGCATTGGTGATGCGGCGAGTGCAAAGTAGTGGTTTTATTAAAAAAAAAAAAAGTATTTTAACTAACCTGTTGTCTGTTTTGAACCACAATCCCAAAGCAAGCCAGATGTTAATGCGAGGAAATGTGGCCTACTGGCTATAGCTGGGTACCATGTAACATGGGGAACCAGATTCAAATTATAGCCTCAGCTTAGCACCCTGTGAATCTCAGTAAATCTCCATATGCTGAAAAAAACCTATAATGCCAGTGTCTGTTGTGAAACATTTTTATGTCTTTAGGCAAAGATTGTGCAATGTAAAACAGCAAAAAGTAAAATATTGATTCGGTCTATGATGTAAGTGCAAACTTCATTCTCAAAGGATTAAGGACAAAGCATTAACCTTTGATGTCAGAAAGTGATACACATATAGTGGCTGAATTGCTCAGTGTGAAACAAAAAAATGTAGGATCAATCCCGGCTTCCGCACTTCACCACATTATGTGATCCTAAATACTGTATTTCACCAAGCCTCCTATCTGTTCATTATCACACATTAGAGTACCTTCAAATACATACATTCAGGGAGTGCATTCTGCAAAAACCTCGCTTGCGTAGGATTTAATAGCCTATGATGTTGCTCTGTCTTTAATAAGATTCTACAGGGTGTGGTAAATAAATAATTAATTACCGGTACTATTTTTGAATACAGTGAATAAAACAGATAGCTCAATAAATAAGAGACAGGATTCGAGGTATCGAAGTCTACAGGCTTTAATCAGGCATAAGGGACAGGAACAGGACAGCCTGAAATAGAAAGCACGGGACGGCAGCTGCACCCCGAAAAGTAACATTACACAGTATATATACTAAAACAATTACATTACATTCAATACAGTAGGCGTAGCAGTAGGCGTAACTCGTAGCAGTCGCGAAAGATAAGAGTAAAATGGGTGTAACAAGAAGGCGTGTACAGGGCGTATACATAGATATGTGATGTAAACGTCACAGAAGTGTCATAAATGGGGCGGAAACATGGAGGGGGCTACCTGAGCAGCTGGGACCTTTAACCTAGTGGTGCGCGCAAACGGGCAATGACGTGTTACCAGGAGGAACTGGGGGCTATGACTTCTGCGCTGGAAGAGGAGACTAAAGTCTGCAGTGTCAGAACGACATGTACCTATATCATATCTGGTATCTTGTGTTTGGAGTACATGTTGATAGAATCCAAAAGTTATCAGGGCAAGGGCTACTTGACACTAAGACTGGTGCATGCAGTATTCTACATGCATTGCGTGTGCGAGGAATATTCTATGAATATTAATACAGTATTTCTCTTACATGGAGACAGAAAGGCTAGACCATGGCTGAAACTATTGATGCGATTCAGTAGCTTAGGAATGCAGAGAAGGAGGGCTGGACTGATAACTAAAAGCATAACATACTCTTGGCAGACTGAGAGGCAGAGCCAGGCCGGGCCGGGCACTGCGAGGCAGGAAATAAGTGAAGGGTCAGGGATGCAGGTGGGGGCTGTATCGCTCCTCGGAGTGGGTTCGGGAGACTGGAGCTTGAATCTGGTGTCCGGGCCCTTTTGAGGCCTAGAAACGGGGACAATTCAATGAATTAACGTGCACACTGTATAATGTGGCAACATAGGCCTAATACTCGTTGTTTTCACGAAAACTGGAAACGGGCATACTAGAGATGGACACAACTACAATTGCGTCTTTATTCGATCATAGGGGGATACATGCATATCGATCATGCACATATAGCATAATATGGGGAACACGTAGGCACATATAACATGGCAAAATTTACTTTTCCACATTCCCTCCTTGTGCCCTACGTTTCCATCAGGAAACATCAATATTCATGATACCATCTATCTGTTCATATAGCATCATTTGCTCGTCTCGAATTGTCTTGGAACGGGATTTAGGACTAGGAATACAAGAGGTAGCACACATGCCGCAAATCGCAGGGCCACATTGTAAACAGAGGCAGCAACTGAATATGATCATTACTGCTATACCTAGGAATGACAATACTTTCCATCCCCAGGCAGATATGATACTCCAGAGCCAACCGGACCATGTCCAGGCGCCTGGATTCTGGTGTAACTGATGGGCAATTTTATGAAGTCTGGTTATAGCTGAATAAACAGACGGCGCGTTATTAGGAATGAAAATGCAGCAACTAGATCCGATGACTCTACAAGCTCCTCCTCTATCGGCCAGTATGACGTCAAGAACGAGACGATTTTGGAGCACAACAAAACGCATAGCAGATTGCTCTTCAGTTAAGTTACCTAGAGCGGAAGTAGTCTCATTCACTACTGCTTCAAGGATTCTGGTTAACCTACGTATTAACTTACTATTCTGGACAGGTCCTATAAAGAAGAAGAAACCTTTATTGAAGTCTTGATATTGTTCTAGAGCAGTTTCAGTTTGATCGACAATTGGGGACTCGATCTCCCTTTTATGTCTAACGTGTACTAGATGCGTGTTTCTGTGATAATCGGATGGGGCTAGGAAAACTGGTGGCAGTAGGAAGGCAATATAACATGTTCCATCCCAATCGAGGGGCAGACGAACATATGCGGTCTGTCCACAAACAAAATAAGAATGACGTGAGGCTTTGAAAATAGATTTCCCACTGTCACTATACTCGACAATAGTAGTACAATCACTATGTCCTACATGTGCGGAACCATTCTTTCTGACACATAATTCGCCTTTGACTGGTAGTACTGAAATAGCCGGCAAATCTGGAGTAGTATCGGACTGAACATTCAGGACCATGAAATTCGAGGAATAA
This sequence comes from Lissotriton helveticus, assembly GCF_964261635.1. Taxonomy (NCBI): domain Eukaryota; kingdom Metazoa; phylum Chordata; class Amphibia; order Caudata; family Salamandridae; genus Lissotriton; species Lissotriton helveticus. Next base: position 1,267,642,934 of record NC_136061.1, on the reverse strand, counting down.
TTACCTAAATCATATACTTCATTTTCTAGATCTAACCCTGTTCTATGGGAAAGATCTTGCTTGTCTGGGAAACATGTTTGATTCAGAAGGGACATATCAGTGAAGGATGACGTTAACGTGGACCATGCTCCACACGAACCATTATGTGAAAACGGATAAGGAAACAGTGGCAGAACTCCCTTCGGTGTCTGGAAAGGGGGGAGTCGACCACTCACCCAACAATTAGTGGCATTGCTGGTCTGGTGTGAATAGTGTAACATTCTGATAAATGTGTTGTTACGCATAGCAAGACGATAGGATAGCTCGTGAGGAGGCAGATCACTAAATGTGTGCTCTACTGTAGCATTAGAAAACATGTGTACATGTGAAATTGGAAAACATAAATGTAAAGCATAACTTATGCATGTAACCATAAGACTCAAAAATAACAAGAAGAATAGAACGATAATACATCTTTTAGAGTTTTGACTAACTCTCTCACTGTGTGGGTCTCTCTCATACATGTCAGGAACCTGTCTAACCGTTTCACCCGAGAGGGACTTAGACAATTAAACTGGCTGACTTATTTTACTAGACCTCAACTTGGCTTTATACTCCTGCTGCGGAGTTTTCTCTAACAGGGGAAGTTTGAATTCAGAGTCTGTTTCTGGGCAGTCCTTAGGAATAAGGCAGTCTTTAACAAATGTCTCTTGTCGTAATCCATGGAATTTCTTGATATGACTGATGTGGACCCATCCTCGGCGTCCCTCAAGTTTGACTGCGGTCCTTGTTGTCAATAAGACCATTCGGGGCTCCTTCCAACGGGGCTCCAGCGGACTTGAACGATCAAAATTGCGCACCAGGACATATTCTCCCGGAACGACCTCATGCGGTTTCACCTCAGTGTTGTCTGGAAATGCAGCGGCAACCTGTGAACGACAAGAGTGTAGGGCAGACATCAAGGAAGCTAGGTAATCTGTCAGCATATTACTGGAAACGTCTGTAATACTACGGGGTCTAGGTGTACCCCACATGTTTGGAGGGCGGCCGAATATGACCTCATAAGGGGACAGACCTGATCTGGAATGTGCAACCATTCTCATATAAAACAGAGCAACTGGCAGAGCTACTAACCAATCTACACCTTTCTCTGTACACACTTTAGCAATGCGGATTTTCAAAGTCTGGTTATGTCTCTCTACGAGACCGGCTGCTTCAGGATGGCGTACACAATGGAACTTCCACTGGTATCCTAACAGAAGGGAAACTTGTTTCATGAGCTCGGATGAGAATGGCTGGCCGTTATCTGAATACACGACCCTAGGCAATCCAAAGCGGGGAAAATACTCACGAACCAACTGCCTGGCAGTGGTCGCGGCTGTGTAATCTGGAACTGGATATGCTTCTGTCCACCTGGACAAAGCGCATACAACTACTAAGACATACTTGAAACCTCGACATCGCTCCATTTGAATATAATCCATTTGGAGGACTTCAAAAGGGTGGTCAGGAGGTTGGAATCCACCTCGTTCCACCGGGACACTTTTACCTGGATTGAACTGACAACATATCATACAGGTACGTACTTTCTGCTTGGCTGCTGCTCGTAAATGCTTGTTGAACCAAAGGTTCTGAATACTGTCTAACATAGCTTTTTCTCCTAGATGTGCTGGACTATGTGCGGTATTGATAATGACTTGAACCATAGAGTCGGGGAGAAACCATGTGGCTTTTCCCTTCGTCAACCATCCTTGATCTGTCTGGACCCCTCCTTGTTCGGACCATTTCTTGATTTCTTCAGGAGTAGCATGTAACTGTATATCTATGACATCTTGTGTAGGGTCCTTAACTGTCATACAAGTAGTCTGATCTGGAGTGAGTGTCTGTGTCGTGTTAACTGGAATATCTGGAGTCTGAGCTGTAAGCTTGGCTGTTCGATCTGCTAGATCGTTACCTTGGGAAATGATGTCAGTGACTTTCGTATGTGCCTTGCACTTCATGATAGCGATAGCTGTCGGTAAATGTATTGCATCTAACAGAGCTTGAATGAGGAGACCATGCTGGATCTTGGTTCCATGAGAAGTCATAAAACCTCGTTCTTGCCAGAGCACTCCAAAATCGTGTACGACTCCGAATGCATAACGTGAATCTGTGTATATGTTAACTTTCAGGTTCTTGGCACGTATGCAGGCTTGGGTCAGAGCGACTAGCTCTGCTGCTTGAGCAGACAGGGTGTCAATACGATGTGTTTCTATAACTTCGGTGTCAGTAGTCACTGCATATGCGGCTACTAGTTCTCCTGTACTTGTTCTCATACATGAACCATCCACATAAAGTGTCAGGTCGGGATCAGGTAATGCAATGTCTGTCAAGTCTTGTCTTGGCTTTGTCATGATGTTAACAACTTCCACACAGTCGTGTGTGGCAGGATTTGAAGTAACTGACGGTAACAGTGTAGCAGGATTTAAAACGTTGCAGCGTCTGATTTCTATGTGTGGCTGAAACAGTGTCAGTTCATAACCTGTTAAACGTGCAATTGTCAAGTGCTGAGTCTGTGTTCTGTTTAAAAGAACTTCCACGGAGTGTGGAACTTGTACTGTCAGGGAATGTCCTAACACTATGGAATCACTTTGTCTGATAGCTAGAGCTGTGGCTGCAACTGACTTGAGGCACGCAGGCAGAGCCTGGGCCACTGGATCTAATGTGCTCGAAAAATAAGCACAGGGCTTGTATTGTCCTGCTTGATCTTGTGTAAGAACAGATAATGCAGTACCATCACGTTCTGTAACAAAAAGTGTAAAAGGCTTACTGTAGTTCGGTGTTGCTAGAACAGGTGCTTGGCATAAGGCTTTCTTTAATTCATTAAAAACAAGTGTATGTTCCTGGGTCCAAGGGAGGACAGTCGATACGGCTGCCTCCTGTGTCGTTAACTGTATCAGTGGCTTGGCTAGAAATGCATACTGAGGAATCCATTGTCTACAGTAAGAAGTGAGGCCAATAAAAGCTCGTACCTCCTTCTGTGTCTTGGGCTGTGGAAGACGTGCTATTAACTGGATACGGTCAGGTGTCAACTGCCTACCCCTCTTGGACAGTAAGTGTCCTAAGTAGACCACTTGCTGGACACAGAATTGTAATTTGGAAGGGGACACCTTGTGCCCCATCTCGGCCAGAAAATACAGAACTGTAAGTGACGCTCGCTCGCAGTCACGTTCAGAACGGGCTGTGATCAGTAGATCATCGACATACTGGAGCAGGGCAGTGTCAGTTGGCATGTGAATATTGTCTAGTTGTCTCTTAAGTGCTTGACTGTAAATACTAGGACTTTCTGTGAAACCTTGAGGAGCTCGTGTGAATTTATAGCTTCTTCCATTTAAACAGAAACCGAAAAGGTACTGGCTGTCTGGATGAATGGGGACACTGAAAAATGCGTTCTTGAGGTCGATAACTGTGAAGAACGTGGCTTCAGAATCAATGGCTGTCAAGAGGGATGAAATATCTGGGACTACTGGGTACTGGGGTATGATACATTTATTAAGTTCTCGAAGGTCAATCACTAATCGATATACTGGGGGTGCATTTGGATCAGTACGTTTCAGGACTGGAATGATAGGAGAATTACATACATTGGAGTCAGTTTCTACAACCACTCCTTGAGCAATAAGTTCATCAATAATTTTGGATAAGGCTGCTACAGCCTCAGGTGGCAATTTGTACTGTCTGATTCGTGGTAATACTACACCTTGCTTCAGAGTCAAACGATGGGGTGTGATATGCATACAACCTACATCAGTTGGACCTTGCGCCCATAAATGCTGTGGTACATTCAATAATCTTGGATCAAAATCACGTAATACATGACCTTTGAAGTCTCTCAAAAACAGGCGGACCCCCTCTGGGGAACAACAAATTACTGCTCCTAATTCTTTCAATGTCTTAATGCCTAACAAATTTTCTGGACAAGATTTTGTGAGTAACAAATCAGTAGTTCGGGACAATGGACCGACTTCTAGAGTAACTGGTTTCGATATTTCATTAACAATCGGCTTTACTGAAAATCCAAGGGAAACATTTCTAGAGCCCGAGAGCGGAGCCCCTGGAACCTCGTCATGACTGATTGTAGTCCTACTTGCCCCTGTATCAATCAGAAACTTTCTGTCTTTCCCTAATACTTGACTGTGTACATAGGGACCCTCTTGATCTACAGGTATCTCGATGAGAGGCAAGCCTACCTCCCTCTCTAGGCTGTTTCATGAATACGGCTGATAATCTGGATACTCGGTCTGTGCATACTGGTACATCTGCTGTGTAACATGTTGTGTTGCAGCGATAGGCTGCGGTGCTGGAACTGTTTGTTGTGCATTCTGTGGTGGCTGGGAAGTCTGTGAAACTTGTTCTTGTCTAGGCGGACGTGGTCTTTCTTTAGTTTTACCAGTAGCTATGTTGTGTTTCAGAACTGCACACTCGTTTATAAAATGACCTGGCTGTTTACAGTAATTGCAGGCCCCTTTAACGGGAGCTGCAGGATGACTGGCTTGATTCGGACCCCTCTTCTGACTGTCTTGTGGAACAGATTGGGCAACTAATACTTTCATTTTCGTGTCTTTCATGCGTCTTCTTTCGTGTTCCTGCTCTTCCCTGATTCTGTTCTGGTGATACTGGAGCATTTGTAACATCTGTGACGGAGTATTAGCTTGCCAGGTACTTTCGACTTTCAATACTCGATTTTTAACTTGTGGACTTGAATTCTCGACTAGTTTGGTAACAAAGAGATGAGGGTATGATTCACTACTTGTTTTCAGACCACTATTAATAATAAAACATTTTTCAAATCTAGAATAAAAATCACTAGTGTCTTCGTCTTGTTTCTGTTTACAAGCTGAGATGGCATCCCAGTCTTCCTTTTTTGTGGCTAGTAATCTTGGCAAAACTTGTATCAATAACTCGGGCAATTCTTTAGCTTTCGCTCCAAGACCGGTACCTGGTACTCGCGTATTATCTTCAGCTTCTAAAGCTGTCCAATCTATCTTTTTCTCTCCCACCTCCCATTCTTTTTCCTTGAGTTTTTCATATATGCCCGCAGGCAACAGGACCTTTAACATTTTAATGATATCAGGATAAGTGTATTCTCCCATACGGAGCATGTCCTTTAATTCTCGATGGAACCCTGCTGGATCTTTATCGTGACAGGGAATTAACTTCTTCATCTCTAAGAGTTCCATCTTTGTGATAGGGGTGTAAACAAATACTCGTTCTAGATCACCACCCGCTGTCCTAACTGGGTGTACTTCTCGTAACAGATTCTGTCTATCTATGTAAAATGATTTACTTTCTGGAGGTGAGACGTGAACAAAATGCGGATTCAGAAACGTTCGATATTTGTGGCGCTGTTCTAGAATGATACTAATTAAATCGGTACCTAGACCTCTCCATCTATACTGGAGTAACTCGTTCAATACATCATGTAGTGGACCTGGATCAGAATGCTGTTCCTCATATAGTGTAATGAGGTACTGGATCATATACATACCCACCAGTCGCTGCTCGGCTGGGGGCAGTTTCAGAAACATTTGTGCCACTATTTCGTCTGGAAAAGTGGTAGAATCAGTAGTCCACCGGACTGCTGATCGGGCTAGTTCTTGTTCATGCATTGTACTAAGCTCACTATAGCCTATTCGTGATTTCAGAATGTGATCGGTAGCTTGGAATACTTGTTCAAGAGAGCCCTGTTCTGGTGCTGGAGGAGGGAAAACTTTCTTGTGATCTAGGCGTGAATGTCGGTCGGAAAGTCTAGTTTTACCTACATACGCTATTCTGGAGGGATTCTCGTCGTCTACCTCTTTGGTAGGAGAATCGTCTTCTTTCTCAGTTACTTTTGTTGCTTCTCGTTTCTCGTGTAACTTTATTATTTCCCTACGAATTTTCTTGTACATACTCTCTATACAGTTCTGTGTCTTGTGTCTTCCTTCGGCTATATGGTCACTCCACTTGGTCAGGACTTTCATTTCTTCTTGATCTGTTCCTGGACAATCTTGTTCTCTTATTAAACAGTTAATTAAAAACTTTAAAAGCATAAGCTCAGTCTCGACTTTTCTTTGAATTATGGCGTCGCGAACACTTTCTGGATCCACTCCTGTACGGATAAAACGATATATTCTGTCTAGATGTTCTCTCATATCGGGCAGGGTGTCCAAATAGTCGGTCACCCGTCTTAAACGTAATGAATATATGACCATAATACCATCGCCTGGAACTGGATCATAACGACATTCGGTAAGTGCTCGCTTGATATCTGTGAATGTATGAATTTTTGGCGTACGCTGTAACGCTCGTTCATGTAGCTCAAGTAGCGTCATACGTCTGTGTTGAGGCGGGGTTCCAGGAGGACTTCCCCCCGCGGCTCCTAAACTGGAATCGTCGGTGGGTACTGTACGTGTTGGTAGAGTAACTGATGTAGCTGGTACATGTACTGTAGGCTGGGCCGGGGGTGCTGTAACAGATGTTGTAACGGATGCAGTAACGTGAACTGGACCCACGGCCCCGGTGGCTGGAGGAACAGGAATTACATTATTTACGGGAGCAGGCAGAACAGGATTTGCATATTCTGGGACTGTATCGTCCAAATAGGACGAGAGGAAAATATCAGCTGCGGTCGGTTTGTGACGTAGCTTAATCGGGACCAATGGCGGCGGAAAATTACATGGTGCTTCCGGGGTTGCTTTTGGCAAGCCCTCGGCAAGAAGAGGATACATACCCTTAATAAGGGCATTTCTCTGTCTGTCTGACTGTTCTGCTTTAACTCGTTCACCTACTTCGATTAATTCCCTTTCTTGGGCTTTTTCTGAGGATTCCCTACTTAATTCTGTTTTTCTGATTTCTTTTTCTGTTCTTTTATGGGATTCTTTGCGCCATAACTCGATGGCATCTTTCTGGGACTGTCTGGCTTTCTTTTTCCATAATGCTTCTTCTACTCGCATGATGCACTCGGCATCCCATGTACCTGATATGGGCCATCTATATTTCTCGTCTAACTCCTTGGTATAGTCCACCCATAAGTCTAGATATAATATGGCACCTAAGCCATGCTTATGATACATAAAATGACCTGGACTGTCCCTAGGCGGGACAGGAACTGCTTCCTCGAGCAACCCTTTTCGGGTTTTTAACTGACGTAACTTGGAGAATAGAGGCATTCTAAACTTGAATCTAAACACAATACAATACACGATAAACACAATAATGACTTTAGAAAAACAAATCACTCATACCACGACATTGAAGACACATTAAATAACATTTAGAATAACAGTTCGGACAGAAATATTACCCGGTATACTGAAAACAGAGACTTGAATTTCTCGAGAACGGAACTTACTAGAATTACTAGATGCACTGCTAAAACAGTACGAAACATACCGGTCCCATAAAGAGACACGTCAGGACCCGCGTCCACCTAGGTGAACACTTCGGACTGGATCTGCGTACCCAAACCCACGGACCAGAGACAAATTAATTGACCCTGTCTAGATACTACCCCAGCGATGGTACTCACCGGGCAGCAAGAACGGAAGGCCTCGGACTGGACTGGACTGCTATGACGTCGGACTACGAACTTCGGACTTCAGTTACAGGTGGGCCTCCGGATACCTCGGACCTTGGACTCTCGGCTTGGGCTCTGGTCGGGACTCGCCGCGTTCCTCACCGCCTCGTCTGGATGCTGGACCGCAACCTCCGTCTCCTCCGTGGGCCTGAGGGATACTTGAAGCAGAAATATCTGCACGTGCACGGTATGGTTCCGTCACGGCTACAGAGGATCAGGGGGCCTGCGTGGCTTCGCCGGCGCGTGGGGAATGGGCAAGTCCCTATTCGGGCGCCATTATGTGGTAAATAAATAATTAATTACCGGTACTATTTTTGAATACAGTGAATAAAACAGATAGCTCAATAAATAAGAGACAGGATTCGAGGTATCGAAGTCTACAGGCTTTAATCAGGCATAAGGGACAGGAACAGGACAGCCTGAAATAGAAAGCACGGGACGGCAGCTGCACCCCGAAAAGTAACATTACACAGTATATATACTAAAACAATTACATTACATTCAATACAGTAGGCGTAGCAGTAGGCGTAACTCGTAGCAGTCGCGAAAGATAAGAGTAAAATGGGTGTAACAAGAAGGCATGTACAGGGCGTATACATAGACATGTGATGTAAACGTCACAGAAGTGTCATAAATGGGGCGGAAACATGGAGGGGGCTACCTGAGCAGCTGGGACCTTTAACCTAGTGGTGCGCGCAAACGGGCAATGACGTGTTACCAGGAGGAACTGGGGGCTATGACTTCTGCGCTGGAAGAGGAGACTAAAGTCTGCAGTGTCAGAACGACATGTACCTATATCATATCTGGTATCTTGTGTTTGGAGTACATGTTGATAGAATCCAAAAGTTATCAGGGCAAGGGCTACTTGACACTAAGACTGGTGCATGCAGTATTCTACATGCATTGCGTGTGCGAGGAATATTCTATGAATATTAATACAGTATTTCTCTTACATGGAGACAGAAAGGCTAGACCATGGCTGAAACTATTGATGCGATTCAGTAGCTTAGGAATGCAGAGAAGGAGGGCTGGACTGATAACTAGAAGCATAACATACTCTTGGCAGACTGAGAGGCAGAGCCAGGCCGGGCCGGGCACTGCGAGGCAGGAAGTAAGTGAAGGGTCAGGGATGCAGGTGGGGGCTGTATCGCTCCTCGGAGTGGGTTCGGGAGACTGGAGCTTGAATCTGGTGTCCGGGCCCTTTTGAGGCCTAGAAACGGGGACAATTCAATGAATTAACGTGCACACTGTATAATGTGGCAACATAGGCCTAATACTCGTTGTTTTCACGAAAACGGGCATACTAGAGATGGACACAACTACAATTGCGTCTTTATTCGATCATAGGGGGATACATGCATATCGATCATGCACATATAGCATAATATGGGGAACACGTAGGCACATATAACATGGCAAAATTTACTTTTCCACAAGTGTATGTTCCTGGGTCCAAGGGAGGACAGTCGATACGGCTGCCTCCTGTGTCGTTAACTGTATCAGTGGCTTGGCTAGAAATGCATACTGAGGAATCCATTGTCTACAGTAAGAAGTGAGGCCAATAAAAGCTCGTACCTCCTTCTGTGTCTTGGGCTGTGGAAGACGTGCTATTAACTGGATACGGTCAGGTGTCAACTGCCTACCCCTCTTGGACAGTAAGTGTCCCAAGTAGACCACTTGCTGGACACAGAATTGTAATTTGGAAGGGGACACCTTGTGCCCCATCTCGGCCAGAAAATACAGAACTGGGTACTCATGACAACTGACTTGCCTCTTTATGCAGTAATAGTATAGTCTCCATGATAGGGATAGGAATGTTTCTCCGTGTATGTTTAAAAACTCACTTTTAATAAATACTGCACAGGGATATAAGCTGATGTACTTAGACTAAATGCTTTAGCGCATTAAAGAAATATGTATTTTAAAGTTATTTTAGATATCTTTTCATATTGGAAAATGATGTTTGTTGCATGATTTACATGGCAAATATTTCCAAGGCTCGAGTCATGCACGAGCTCTTATAGCCAGAGCCGACCCTTGGCTTGGCTCTTCCTGTTAATTTGTTGGCTCACCCACCTTATTTTTATTTATTTTTATTTGATTTATTTATTTATTTAAAAGGTTTTATATAGCGCTACTGGACCCAAGAGTATCAGAGTGCTTTACAGATAGGTAAACACAGAGACAAAATTACATAGTGAATTAAACTAACATAGGATAAGGCTTTTCAGTTAGATGAGGGAAATGAGGAAAGAAAGTAACTAAGAGATAAGAGGGAAACGAGGGGGGTTGAAGAGTAGGAGAAGAGAAGGGAGAGGGAGGGCGAAAATAGGAAAAGGAAGAAGGAGGGAGTGTGTTGAGGAGAATACAGGATAAGGACCTTATCCAGACCTGCAGTCCAGCACCTACCTGAAGCTCAACCCCAAAAAGACAGAATTCCTAATATTTGCCAAGAACAACAAGCAAGAAATAGTAAAAACCTGTTTTACTGACATGAACGTTTACTGCATCGAACACTTTCACTGAATGCCAAGTCGCTTGTATTCACCGTGGACCTCAACCTCAAAGAACATATTGCCATAAAACCAAAGACGGCCTGGTACCAGAAATATAATCACATCAGCCCCAACCTCATGGAATTCCCCTGGGTCTCCTTGCTGAACCCGCAACGTATTCAAAACCAGTTGCATCATATGTAAAACCATCATGGCCTGCATGTCCGCCCATCTGGCTGACAAGCTCGCCATTTGATCAGCAACCACCTTAAGCCATCTACAAACATAGAAATACTCTCTCAGCAAATGCACACTACTCATTTACCACAAACAAAACCTATCCACATTTCAAGGTCTCAACAAATACTACAAAAACCCACAAACCACACCTATACACCCTTCTATCCCAGTTACCACACAATGGTAACTTCACTCTCACACAACACACAACACACAACTCTGTCCTATACCACTAACAAATCCACACATCACCAACACAAAGCCCCATTATACATAGCTTTAATCCATCCAGACTCATACTCCCTATTCATACAAAACACCCGCGTTACCCCCTACATGCTCCTAACAGACCCCTTTTTGTCTCCAACAAACCTATACTCAGCCTTTTATAATATCATCCACCAACACCCTCCTCCTCTTTCTGTAACAAATTACACAGCCAACCAGTCCTTACACTCCACAACATATATTACCATTTCCAGTGATCAAATCTAACACAAACACTCATAAAACTCTTATTCGTCCCCTATCAAGCACTCTTTTCCAAAACACAGCAACCCTCCTTTTACCATTCAAATTCCACTCGCCATCAGTACTTTACATACACAACCACTTTACATAGAAACACCACAAATATGCCAACACAACAACTCTCATTCACCCACCTCTCATCAATTGCACAATTTAGAGACTTTACATATGACCCACATCAGGGGAATTGCTTCAGGGGAGGTGTTTGGAGTGGTACGCCTCTCCCCCCAAATATACGCATTCTTGGCTTGGTATTTGGGTCTAGGGACCCAGAATCTGGTCTGCTACACCTTTGTTGGATTTTCCACTGGTTTAGATGGGAAATGAGAGATTCACACCCCTTGAATCTCACCGACTTAGCTATGCCCCTTACCACCACCCCTAAACAGACGCAAACAAAACATGCCATTATTCACAACTTCACATCTCCATATCTGTTACACAACAAGGCTACTCTTCAAAAACAACACCGCTCACCCTCTCACTTTCAACCACCATCTCCACCACCTACTCACACAGACCCAACAAAATGTCTTCTAAGCCTGGTGGATGAGGGATACGATATAGAAAAACAACTGTATTGCCACTCTTGTACAGTTAATACTAGCTCTAATGACACACCTGCTACAAGTTCAAAATAAACTGCTCACTCTTCTAGAAAACAAAGTCACCAAAACACAATCCCTAAACTGCCTACTTATACATGCTTGATCACTCTCTAAAACAACACCACACAGGGGCGGCTCCTCCCCTAAGGCGGGGAAGAGTCGCCGCACTGCTCTTTGAGCAGGAAAAATAAAATCATAACATAATTATTATCATTTTATTTTTCACAGTTTCGGGGCAGGGTTAGGGTGGGGCTGGAGGCACTGGGAGAGGAGTGGTTTGCACACTCCAAGTGTGCAGGACTTCTTGGCCGGCCGTCTTGGGCCAGCCAAATAGTCATGCACACTTTGCATGTTCCCCACCAGGCTGCATTACACAGTCTTGTGGGGAAGATGCCTAGGCCCCCAGTCCCCATCTGAGAGCTAATCCACAGCGCTAGATTAATCACAATGCTGCATTGCAACGTTGTGGTTGGATACAGGGAGCCTGGGTGCTTCCTGGTTTCAGGACTTGCTGCCAAAGATGCAGGGGAGAGACAGGACCTGCAGATGAGGTAAGTGATATATATATATATATATATATATATATATATATATATATATATATATATATTACCTACTGACGGTCGTCAGTAGGTATATATAGTTAGGACCTAGTTTCCATAGGAAATAACTTTGGCGCTGGTTGATGAATCTTCGCAAATTTCTCAAAGAAGATGGCGCGCTCCGCTCCTCTCCTTCCCTGAAAGTTTGGGGGGGATTAGTCAAGTGGGGGCTGAGAAAAAAGGGGGGTCCCAAAACGTGTTTTCCCCATGTTAATTTCCATAGGACCTTTAGACACGGCTACAGCTTGAACCGCTGTAGGGAATTACACCAAACTTGTCAAAATGGTAGTGTCTGGTACGCAGATCACGCTTTTGGTAAAATAGTGTAAATCCCTCCAGTGGTTCCTGAGAAAATTAAAAGAGAAAACAGTTATATATCTGTAAGCGCGCACTGTGCGCGCACCCCGCGATTTTGTGGAAAAAAATGGGGGGGGGGGGGGGGCTTGGGCGGCTGCTCTTTTATTTTAATCTGTTTAATTTTATTAATTTCGAGGCTGCCCACCCCTCGTTTTACCCCCGAGATCACCGACGCGGCCCGAGCCGCCTCAAGATGGCCGCCACTGCCTGGTTGTGGGCGGGGCCGGGAGGACGTGGTTTCCGCTTCCCCCTGCCTGGGGGAAGCCTTCGATGTGTCCGCCCGGTCTCCCGTGCCGAGGGGGAGACCGGGTGATGCTGCCGGCTGGTGCGCGGCTCCCGTGTGCTGAGGGAGCCCCGGGAAAAGAGGAGACGCGAGGAGGCAGCAGGCACCAGTACCTCCCCGCACTGGCAGGCAGCGCCGGGAGAGACGGGCAGAAGCAGTCCGCCTGAAGAGGGTACCGGACAGAGGAGAGGCGGGGACCCCTCCAGTACTCCTCACCTGAGACCCTCACACTCCCTCCTCCGCACTCGGACTGGCCGCCGCCCAGGGCGCCCTCTCACCCCGGGGCGCCACCGCCATGAACGGCTATGGACCTCCCTACCTGTACATGGGGGGGGCTTCCGCACACACCGTTGATCTGCAAACCTGTACATCAACAAAGCCCTAGACATCTCTAACACATGCATACCTGCGTTGGTAGAGGAAGCTGCTGTCTTGCTCACACAGAAACCAACCCGGCTTCTCAATCCGTTCACCAACGCCATCATCAGCATCCTAGTGTGCCCTCCGCCGCACAGGAAACAGACAGAACAGATGTCCTTCTCCAATTAATCGAAGACACACGGACGTCCTCCAAAGAGGAAGGCAGAATAGAATAACGAAACCAGCCCACGGTTCCTTTAGGACGTCACACAGTCTAGTAGTAGCCGTGTCCTCTGCAGCGGCCATATTAAGGACGGTCAAAAATCCGCATTCTGTAGTCCGTGGTTGTACATTAATAAAACTGTAAATGCTTTGTTCTACAGTTACATCCTCACATGGCGCCACCCTGGGTTCTCCCTGTGCTTGCTGGTTTTACCAGCGGGTACAGGCTGTCAATTGCAAAGTATATGTACATAGGATGGCAGCACAACGGCATACATGTTAGAGTCAGGCAATCCTTTGCATTAATTTCTTCTTGAAGCTCATATTCAGCACCTATTGTAGCTTCTGTTCGCGACTTCTGGGCTTCAGTTTTATGCATGCAAATCGATATGTTTTGTTGCATACTCCTATGAATTAACCATTAGATACGAATTATTCTCGTCCTGGTCGCCTCATACAAAGCATTTCAATTAGAGTATTTGAGTGAAGTCTAAATCTGCTCTAAATTGGCTCACGATATTTGATTTGTATTACTGAATTGCCTGTATGGAAAAAAATCCACATAATCCATAATGGGCGCCACTATTTCGCTCAGTTCACTAAGAGCCTCCCATGAAGTCCGTCTTTTGTTTCCTTACTCTTGTCTGCGCTGGTTAATATCTTATTTGAATGTGGAGCTGTGTGTTCGTTCTGGAGTTTCGCTTCGCCGGGTGCAGACTTTGGTAGTGGATGTCCCTTAGTAACCCCCCGTCAGAACATGCTTTTCTTTTCTTTGAAAACTGACCCTAAGGCGTAGATGGTTCTTTGGGGGTGTGTGGTTTCTAGGAAGTGGTGGAAGTTGGCAAAGTGTGCCAAACACCGACATTAATGCTCGTTTTGTCCAACTGCCAGACTGGGGCAATAGATAGTAGACGCCTCACTCAAAGAACTATTTTAGAACTGATACCTGCTTTCGCCACCAGGTAATCAACTAAGCAGAATAACTCCTTTAGAAAAATGTAAAGCAAATTTAAAGTAGTTAAACCTTCTGAAAAGCACCCTAAAACACGCCTTCAGGGCAAATCCAGGCGAACCCACCCTAAGTCCACATTCGAGGAAGCAGTTCAAACCTTTTAAAGAGGAAAATATCTCTTCAGAGGTGTTACTTCAAATTTGGAAGCATTTCTAACTTTCCAGCAAATAAAGAGCAGCCATCTCGCTTAAACAGACCCAGCGAATGAGAAGAATCCTACTAATCCACCAGCAGCTTCAAACTTTTTTGCAAAAATCACCTTGAAAGAGCAACCCTAGACGCGCATCACCACTCTCCAAAGAAGAACCTCGGGGCTTGGGTAATGTGCTGTAGACTCTAGTGCTGACCCATGTCGCTTGAGCGTTTGGTAGGACTGCAGTTGGTGCTGGTCATGCTCCTCTGTTGTAAGTACCCTATTCAGCGATCCTGGTGTCCTAGGGCTTATGGAATGGAGCTTACCTTTCCCAAGCACCTGCGCTTTGAAATTATTCACTGACATGTCCCAGATTGTAGTTTCAGAGGGGCAGATCACCTTTACCTTGCACCCTGCTATCCCAAATTGCCCAGAAGACAAACAGCTTTGTCCTAGAAGCTAACGCTGCTAATTAGAAAGAAAAGTGCCCACCTCTGCTGGGACAGCTCCCCCGACCTATCTGTACCCGTGTTTAGTCCATGGATGTCGGTGGTCTCCCAAGAGTGCAGCGTCGGGTGACTTCAGTGCGCAAAAGGAGTCTCCCACCGGGACATAGTTACCTTACTCCTGACAGCAAGAAGAGAAGTCCGCGTGCAAAAGATGAATCCCCGGGGCAGGTAAACGGGAAATGGGCTAGTGTATAAAGGATAGCAAGAGCAGCAGAAATTGCTACATGTGCACTGCAGGATTAATTTTAGAGCTCTCACCGTATTCTGTAATTTCCTGTTCATTACCCCATCTGACTTTGTTGCTTCGTTTGTTCCATTTTTGACAAACTTAATTCTTATTTAGTTTAGCTCTTCCCGATTTCGTCATCCTTACCTTCTTCACCATCCTTACGTTCTTCGCCTCCAACTGTATTCTAATGTGTTTCGTATATCTCCAAATCACAGTTTCTATTCTACCTTTCTAGTGCTAATTATATTGTCTCTCGCTTCTCCTCCTTTATTCACTGGTCCTTATAATTCTACTTTGTACCTTCATTTAATATTTCCCTTTTGTCTGGCATCCCCCAATTTTTTTTGCGTCCTGTTTCAAGAAATAACCCCATTTCACATCTTCCTTTTTATACTATCTCCATTCTTGCCTCTCTCGTGCCCGTGAAAGCTACCAGAAATCTCTGTATATAATGAACATTGGTCTTCCCTAGAATTTAATGCAGCCCTTAACATAGCCCACGATAGGAACTTTTTTGACACTTGAAAACAGCTTTATACTATTCATTGGTATTCATGTTATCACTGTCCTAACAGTGAAAGCCTGGAGCTCTTCAGCAGGCCACGTGGTCTTGTTTGTACAAGGCACATAAGCCACTGAACTGTTTCCACAATCCAAATTGTGATGTGCAAGACACATAAGGATTTCTGCAACAACTGTGGAAACCTCCTGAGCTGTCTAATTAGAACTTACCTGTAGGTTGCATGTAATAGTGTCCAGAAAGCACATTATCATTGCCACACAACTGCTATATATTAAGTTTAATGTAACAGAATACAAGTATGTCTGTGTGTACACGTGTACTACATACTGTGTGCGCTAAAGGGTGCTGTAAAGGGGCATGTTACTTGAGTGTGGGTAGGATTTGAAGTCAAGAATTTGCCTGCAGGAAAGATGGTATGGTATGAATGCTGGCTGCCCAGTGAATTAAGGTGCCATGAAAACCAAGGGGCAATGGAGCCAAAGGCAGACTGATAGGGAGTCTCGTGGATTGTAAAGGTAAGGAGGGTGGAATGGGACGTTGTTAGTGCAGGGTGCCTAAAGAAATCTGACTGCCACAGAAGAAGGATCATCAGTGACCTTTGGCTCAAAGCAAAGAAGTGTGGCCTAGCCAGTTGCCTTGATGAAATCAGAGGATTGACTGAGCGAGCCTGTGGGCTGGTTTATTTATTTACAGGCATCTGTAATTGTAACAGCTGGAAGGCGAGGCTTGGAAGCCTCTACACAGTATTATCTCTATATATATCCCTATATATATATATATATATATATATATATATATATATATATATATATATATATATATATATATTACCTACTGACGGTCATCAGTAGGTATATATAGTTAGGACCTAGTTTCCATAGGAAATCCGCAACATTCTATTGGGAATAACTTTGGCGCTGGTTGATGAATCTTCGCAAATTTCTCAAAGAAGATGGCTCGCTCCGCTCCTCTCCTTCCCTGAAAGTTTGGGGGGGATTAGTCAAGTGGGGGCTGAGAAAAAAGGGGGGTCCCTAAACGTGTTTTCCCCATGTTAATTTCCATAGGACCTTTAGACACGGCTACAGCTTGAACCGCTGAAGGGAATTACACCAAACTTGTCAAAATGGTAGTGTCTGGTACGCAGATCACGCTTTTGGTAAAATAGTGTAAATCCCTCCAGTGGTTCCTGAGAAAATTAAAAGAGAAAACAGTTATATATCTGTAAGCGCGCACCCCGCGATTTTTCGGAAAAAAAATTTGGGGGTGGGGGGGGCTTGGGGGGCTTCTCTCTTTTATTTTAATCTGTTTAATTTTAATTTCGAGGCGGCCCACCCCTCGTTTTACCCCCGAGATCACCGCCGCGGCATGAGCCGCCTCAAGATGGCCGCCGCCTGGTTGTGGGCGGGGCCCGGAGGACGTGGTTTCCGCTTCCCCCTGCCTGGGGGAAGCCTTCGATGTGTCCGCCCGGTCTCCCGTGCCGAGGGGGAGACCGGGTGATGCTGCTGGCTGGTGCGGGGCTCCCGTGTGCTGAGGGAGCCCCGGGAAAAGAGGAGACGCGAGGAGGCAGCAGGCACCAGTACCTCCCCGCACTGGCAGGCAGCGCCGGGAGAGACGGGCAGAAGCAGTCCGCCTGAAGAGGGTACCGGACAGAGGAGAGGCGGGGACCCCTCCAGTACTCCTCACCTGAGACCCTCACACTCCTTCCTCCGCACTCGGACTGGCCGCCGCCCAGGGCGCCCTCTCACCCCGGGGCGCCACCGCCATGAACGGCTATGGACCTCCCTACCTATACATGGGGGGGCCCGTGGCGCCGCCGAGGCCCCCCCTGCAGCGGACCCCCAAGTGCGCGCGCTGCCGGAACCACGGGGTGCTGTCGTGGCTGAAGGGCCACAAGCGCTACTGCCGCTTCAAGGACTGCACCTGCGACAAGTGCATCCTCATCATCGAGCGCCAACGGGTCATGGCCGCGCAGGTGGCGCTACGGCGGCAGCAGGCCACCGAGAGCCTAGACAGCCTGCTGCCCCCCGGGGTCCGCACCCCGAGCT
Source organism: Lissotriton helveticus (assembly GCF_964261635.1). Lineage (NCBI taxonomy): Eukaryota > Metazoa > Chordata > Amphibia > Caudata > Salamandridae > Lissotriton > Lissotriton helveticus. The sequence continues at coordinate 1,267,625,209 of NC_136061.1, read as the reverse complement.
GGGGCCCGTGCGCTGGGGGGGACCCGCCGAGGCCTCGCCGCCTAAGGCTCAGCCAGCAGGTAAGCGACGCTGGGGTATCTCCTGGGGGGGATGAGGGTGCAGGGGGCAACAAGCCTGGGGTATAGAGAGAGGGAGAAGACGGGGGCACAGGAGCGCACGTGGGGGAGCCAGCAGGGGCCACCTGGAGGGGGGAGAAATAGGACGCAACCCAAGAGCACATTACTGGGCACCACTGCTGGAGGGGGCACGGGTGGTATTGTCACTAGTGGTAGGAGAGAGCGACACAGTGCTTCGAGTGGGGCATTATTTACAACAAGGGGTGGTGAGGGACAGAGTCTCTGAATTAAGCAGAATACTCTCACCCAGTCAAGAGATCAGGGCTAGATCCAACACCGTTTTGTCACTAGTGGTAGGAGAGAGCGACACAGTGCTTCGAGTGGGGCATTGGCACGCGGGGGTAAAGGCGCAGCCCTGTGAGTACACATCACACAGCTACAGAGATAATTGAGGGAGTATAACTAGTGGAGCAGAGCAGTGAGACCTGCTTGGGGGGGGGGGCAGTCTTGGGGTACTGCCTACTGGTACAAATGGCGAGGGGCACAGGCACAGCTCTGTGAGTATGGCCATATACCTCGATGGGAGTGGCATAGTTTTCTGAAGAAGAGCGCTACACAAGACCGGGGTCCCGACTCGGACTTGTCCATTGGGCACAGGCGAGAGGGGGCAGCTCTGGATGAAGCTGGGGAGGGCATGTTATGGAAGTAGGACCCAGGGTAGGCGAAGCTGAGAACAGGGTCGGACCAGGACAGAAAATAGTCCGGAGCACCAAAATAAAAGTGCCTCCATGAGTGAATGAAATAGCTAAGAACAAGTGTTCCACATTTGCAATTTGGGGGCGCTTTGAACTTGTAAAGATGCACTTGTTGTTTTTTATTTGTGATTGCTGCAGGTCCTGGCTGAGAGGCGAGACTCTGGGAATAGGCCCCTGGGTGCACTTGGGAGGGAAAGAGATTTGAGGATAGTGCACTGAGCATAGGAAAGGACTAGAGGGGGCAGACCCCCAGCAGAGCGCTGCCAGGATGGCACAGCGGGGGAGGAAGCTCAGCCTGGGAGTAGAGTCCGTGCACATATGGGGAACAGGCAAGTTGTACAGCCCGGAAGTGGCTCCAGTGACACAGCTAGGGTCCGATGAGGCTAAATGCAAGCACAGGAAAGCCCCCCCCCTTTGGTTGAGTAATAAAAGACAGCCATAATTTAGGTATATTGGCCCCTCATTCTCCCGGGCCTGGTGCGTCTGCACCTGCTGCTCTACAAATAGCGTTGCCCCTTGGCACTGATAGAATTACAAGTGGCGCTATGGTTGGAGTCAGCATTGTTTAAGTACACCTTGCGGATGAGGGTTGTTGTATTATTTAAATACCTCAATTGTGGCAACTTTACTTAAAAACGCGTTGTTGAAATGTACACATTAAACCACAGGCACGTGAGACGTTCTGCACAATAGAAATATCAGGTGGGGCAGGGAGGCTTTTCACCTCTGAAAGCTTCGCTGTGTACTGCCGCACAACCCACTGAACTGCAGCAAAGCCTTGTGTTCACCTGCCTACCATTTCCAACTAGCTATAATAATATAGGTTTTTAATGGGGGCGGCTGACCGAAAAGTGCAGGAGTGTAGGGGGGGCGGGGGGGGGGCATCTCAGCTACAGCACCAAAGATGCAGTCAGAGTTAGCAGCGCTATGAATGAGGTGGCGCTATATTGTAATTGTTCCTCCAGCGGCGGTCAGCTTCTCCAATGCTTGTTTATTTACATGCTTCCCGCGTGTCTGTCGGGGCCTTCAGTGTTCCCCATAACTGGCGCACTCCATGTATTTCTGTAACCCCCACTCCACACTTCCGGTGCCTCTCAAGGCGACGAACCTCATCATTTGGACACGTTTAGTTTGCCTCCATGCGCGCCCCTGATCCATATGGTGGGGGCACCCCAACATGCCTCAGTGTGCGGAGGCCTGCTCCTCTTTTCTTTAACATATTGCCAATTGCATGTTGGTGAACACGAACAACATCTGCATTGATGGGCACGGGAAAGAACGGATATTAATTATTCTAGCATTTTACTGACATGTCGTGTGTGCTATAACGTTTCCGGAGTTAAGTATTGTTCTCTGCACCCCACTGTCAGTTATGAAAAGAACACATGCATGCATTTATAGAGGTATGGTGCCCACTTCACACCACCTAACAATTTACCATAGTATGTAACATAAGACAAGGGGTGTTTAATAAAAAGCAGAGTCCCTGACAACGCAACTGCATATCCCAGGCGGTGCATTCAATTTGATGTCTTAATGAGAGCCGGAGAGACGCTGCCTGGGAGAGGCTGTGCGGAAAGCATGTTTCCCTTCGGGATAGCTAGTAAAAATGGGGGGTGGGGGGCAAGTTAGCTGAGTGGGTTGTGCAGGTGACTGCAGTTGGGTGACACGTGGGTTATACCGGATGTGCCCAGTGCAAGGACCCTGGGGGCGGTGTTCGCGTCAGTGAGGCGCTCTGCTCTTCCCTGGGGTGCTCACAGGTACAGAATGGTTTAGTCTGCACTCAATGCGAGTTTGTTAACATCCGGTAAAAACAAAAGAAGGTTGTAAAACTGAGTGGGGGGCGCTGTGGTGATCCCAGAATGATGTCATTTTGTGAATGACTGAGCATATTTTCACCAGGACTTTGTGAGAAAAACAAGATTGTCAACCCATTGCTACTAATTTAATACAAACCAAGCCAAGCACCACTGATAGAGGTGAATCACTCAATACTCCGGACCAGGGCCCCATAGCACGGTACATAGAGATGGGGCACCCCACTATGTATGTATGTATGTGTATATATATATATATATATATATATATATATATATATATATATATATATATATATATATATATATATATATATACACACACACACACACACATACATACATATAATTACGGCACAATCAGGGGGGCAGTAGGCAAGAAATACGGCACAATCAGAGAGCATCTTGCTCCGGTCCAAAAATCGGATCCGTAGGGCTGCTCAGGTGGTCCCACAAGGATATTAACATATTTAAACGTTATCCGCTAATAGAATTAGCATTTTAAAAACCTTGCATATTCACTGAAAAAAACATAGGTTTCAGGCCTTATTTAGTTATGAATTAGCATTTAAAAAACCTTTGAAATTCACTGAAAAAACCATAGGTTTTAGGCCTTATATAGTTAGGAATTAGCATTTAAAAAACCTTTGAAATTCACTGAAAAAACCATAGGTTTTAGGCCCTATATAGTTAGGAATTAGCATTTAAAAAACCCTTGAAATTCACTGAAAAAACCATAGGTTTTAGGCCTTATATAGTTAGGAATTGGCATTTAAAAAACCTTTGAAATTCACTGAAAAAACCATATGTTTTAGGCCTTATATAGTTAGAAATTAGCATTTAAAAAAACCTTTGAAATTCACTGAAAAAAACCATAGGTTTTAGGCCTTATATAGTTAGGAATTAGCATTTAAAAAACCATTGAAATTCCTCCTATATAGTTAGTTGGACTAACTATATTTGGCACACCCGCAATCCACTGCCGATGATGTCACATATTACATCATTCATGACATGGTCAGTGACATCACTGATGACATCACTGATGACATCACTGATGACATCTCATTTGACATCACTGATGACATCACTCATGACATTTATGTGATAATACGATACACCTCCTCACACTCTAATATAACCTTTGATACACCCAGTGTTAAATACAGACTACTATTCTTGAAACTATTGACACACCAATACCAGTTACTACATAGGCACTCACTGATTCCTAGGTCTACTCACACATCCACTCATTCACCCATACAATCACTCATACATACAGTCCCTCATCAATGCAAGACTATCATATGCACTCATACACCTATGCAGACACTCGCACACTGCCACTCATCCTTGGAGTTCCTCACACACCTAGTCAGTCATGAAAGAATCAATCACACTTCCATTTCCTCATCTATACAGTTATACACACAACACCTTACTTATTCAAACATATACTAACACATACTTACTCTCTTATACAATCACTGATACAAGTACAAATTGATCTGCACAGAGTCACACACCTCCTAGCCAGCCACACACACACTCAGTCTCCCATACAAATACTTGGGCAACCAATCAATAACCCATATAGCCACTCATATAGCTACTGATCAACGCATGCAGCAGCTTACACAACAACAGACATACTGATGCACACATTCACACAGTTTAGTCACTAACCTATGCATTCAGTAAGACACATTTAATCACTCACTCATACAGTCAGTCACGCACCTACTAAATCCTTCATCCAGACACTTATACATCCACTCATTCTTCAATATGTAAAACATATTTAAACTTTACAGAAAGACACAGTCACTGGATGATGTCATCAGTGCTGTCAAATGAGATGTCATCAGTGATGTCATTTGAGATGTCATCAGTGATATCAGTGATGTCACTGACCATGTCATGAATGATGTAATATGTGACATCATCAGCAGTGGATTGCGGGTGCGCCAAATATAGTTAGTCCAACTAACTATATAGGAGGAATTTCAATGGTTTTTTAAATGCTAATTCCTAACTATATAAGGCCTAAAACCTATGGTTTTTTCAGTGAATATATATATATATATATATATATATATATATATATATATATATATAATTTGTTCACCTCCCCCACTCCTCCAGGCTCATTCCCTGCTAGCCACTACTGGAACCACATCAATGACCTTCTCACTGACGCACAACCTGACTTATTCTTCATTGTTTGTAGAGGACATGCCTCCAGTGTTGCATGTAGCCATTACTCTAGGCTATCTATCAAACTTTCACGGAAAATCATGTAGGTGGACGAGCTGTTCTATTCAAGCAAATAATGAATCTCACCAAAGCTGACAATATGCCCATTCAAGGTTGTGAGGCCATCACCAGATGCAACCCTATACCAACTCCTCCTGTAACTTCCTCTTTCTTTATAGACCACTATCTAGCAATGCAACATTCCCAGACACATTTCTAGACACAGTTTCAAACTTTATACCACTACACTCCAACCTATGCATTCTTGGTGACCTAAACATATGGTTTGCCTAACCCAATATGCCCCATCCAAAAACTATCACTGGCCTAGCCACACTCAACCTGCATCAGATCATGCACAAGTCCACGCACATCACTGGACATATCTTAGATGTCCTTTTTGCCACCCCAGAACTAGTTACCTTTGAAAGGATTACTCCAGTCACCATTTGTTAGCTTTCCAACATAAAACACCACAAATTATCACATCCAAGACGACCATATGTGCATCCACCTATCAACCGTGGAACAAGCTCAATTTCGAATACTTAGAAAAACAAGTAACATCCAACATAGATCAAGACACAATAAATGTCATTCAAATATTTTATGAGTGGCTACATGAAGCTTTTGATACCACTACTACTAAGAACAAAAAACAGGACAAAATAAAACAAGCACCTTGGAGAAATATAGAGCTAGAAAATATAAAACAACAAATTAGAAGGCTGCAACAAACCTCACTCAAAACAAACCGCAATGAAGCCAAACCTCACTTACACAAACTTAACAGAATATACAAAACAACAATCAAAAAAGCGAAATAAAAAAAAGGTACTATTTAGATGGAATTCAAAATGCTAAATGTGCAAATAAAGAATTTTAGAACATTCTCACTGAATTTCATAAACCTAAATGCACAGAAGGAACTTATTCCATTACTCAAGAATTCACACACAAACTGGCAAATCATTCCAACCAAAGCAGAAATGCTGGACGCCTATTCAAACGAAAGGAAAACCACCAGCACCAACCCATTTACAAAATTCCCCTCCAACTGTAGGTTAATCCAGCCTCTGCATTCCTTCATATCACAAAGTGAATTTATGGATCTGGTCAAAGCAAGCAGGCCTTCCAGCTGCTCTTCTGACCCTTGTCCACCACAAATTTTAAAGAACATTCTTTTATCTACCTCTGCTGCCACACCAGTAAGACGAATCATCAGTAATTACTGACAATCTTTCCAGAAGACCTAAAAAAGGCATTCATATCCCCATTATTAAGTAAAACAAATCTGGACCTGCTTGACCCCAACAACTACAGACCAATTACAAGTGGACCTTTCCTAGGCAAACTGATAGAAAGAGCAGTATTCACCTAGATGTCACAATTCAGTGAAGATAAATCCATACTTTCAGGTTACCAAACTTGATTTCGCCCAGGAAGAGGCACAGAATCTGCCCTCATCGCCATCTGGGATGACCTTAAAAATACAGCAGACCAGAATAGGTGGCTGTATTTCTTGTCTTGGACCTCTCAGCTGCCTTTCACACAGCCGACCATGACACCCTAATACAAAGACTCTACAAAGTCGGTGTCGAGGGGATTGATCTCAACTGGAGCACATCCTGCCTACAAAACAAAGCAAATGTCATCCATACTCCGCCTTTCTCATCCTAACCGTACTTCACAAAAGCAGGGGTCCCTCTCAAGGCTCTATCATATCAGCCATGATTTTCAACATCTACATGAAGCCATTACTGGCAATGATCAATGAATTTCAACTCACCTGCTATAACTATGTAGATGACACACAAATGCTTCCTAAGCAGAAAAGCCCCAAAGATAGTGGAAACTAAAAATCTTCAGTTACCTCAGAGCCGTTGATTAGTAGATAACATGGAGCCATCTCAAGTTGAATGCTTCCAAAATGGAAATACTCAGATTTGGCGATTGGAAAAATTATGACCCACACTGTGCCTGGCCTGACGATCTGGGACCATCTCCTAAAGTCTCTAATGAAGTAAGAAACCTCGGAATTACAGTGGACTCCAACTGAACAATGAATCTCCAAGTGGACAAATGAGCAAGATCAAGCTTCATCACCATGAAGACTCTGCAACACATCTTCCCCACCTGAGATTTCCTAACAAGGTCCAGGCTACTACCAATCTTTTACTGTCTAAACTTGATTATGCCAATGGCCTCTAACAGAGATCGTCTATATCAACTATGAAAAGATTAGAACAGATTCAGAACTCTTCTGGCAGACTACTCCTATATGTAAAGTCACAAGCCCACATCTCCAATGCCTTGAGGGCCCCTCATTGTTTAACACTTGCTGGAAGATCCACCTTCCCGCTACTTTGTATCACCCACAAAGCAATACATGGAACAGGACAGCTCTTCATCAGGAATAAATCCATCAAATATATACAACAAAGCAACCTCTGCCATGGATGTCGATTCATTAAAATGCCAGGGGTAGCAGAAGTGACATCACACACTTTGACACTCCCCTTATGACATCACAGAAGTGATCACATGACCCTCAACATTGGTTAACTTGCCAGAAAGTGAGATCACTGAACTTGAAAGGCCTACAATAAAAGCAATTTACCATAATAACTGAAAAGACATTAAAGTTGAACAGTCTTCAATCAGGGATATCCCAAAGCCATAAAAATGAATTTTCTACGGCATAGATTGGGGATTTTCCTGTGTGCTCAGCATCTTCCACCATGGCTGAGGACAACAGCACAAAACACCTGCAGGCTGTGTAACACCAAGCAAGGAGATATTTTACACCTAATCTGCTCATGCAAGGGACTGCAAAAAGAACGGCAGCAGCTCCTAAAAGAACCCCTTAGGCAGATAGGCACTCGCACCAAGAGGCAAGTAGTGCTGGCCTGCTTAAACACAGAGAACACACAATTGAACTGTAGACTGGTAAGATTCCGTATGCTGGCCGAACAAAAAATGACTCTTTGACTATACCAAGGACGGATCACCTGCACTTTAGTGAACAAGCTCGAACAAGTCCAGTTAATCTGAACAATACACATAAGTTGATACTGGTCGATGGGCAAGCCCGGTTGGTGGTAAAAATCTGTGACTGCACTTCACTCCCCTTGCGAATTAATGCCATTCGTTAATGCCACTATTATTAACTTTGATTTTCTGTACAGCATATTTTCACCTAGGGTTTTAACTGTTTTATTTGAAGAGAAAGAAAAGAAAGAAGAGAAAAAAGAGGAAGAAGAGGAAGAAGAGGAAGAAGAGGAAGAAGAGGAAGAAGAGAACGACATTTGACCAGTTAAGAATGTTTTTAGGATCAGTTTATGTCTTCAATGATTTTTGGACAAGTGTAGGTAGCATATTTCTAGAATTATATATATTTGTTTCCAGGTACGAAGCCCTGTATAAAGTACAAGTTAATATTATTATGATTATTATTGTTAGCAAGAACAACTTATTGCTTATACAGCACTTCGATTCTCACTCCTGCAATTTCTAAGCACTACAAATTACAGATATTAATATTATCAACTGATGGTAATACAATTTTTCCTCAGCTAATTCATCACATGCTGAATATAACTGACCTAAAATACCCACTGTGTACATCTTCTACTTATTTTTTTAGGTGCTCTGTTTTCATAAAAATGCTTAACTCTTGTTTCAGCATTAATAAAACTAAATATTTACGAATCTAAGGGTCATCCTCAACAGTTGCTCTATATTGCTTTAAAAGAATAAACGCACACAGTGCGTTGATTCACCTTCTTGTGTTTGATCTTAAAAGCAGTGCTAGTTTGGCCATGCAACTCTTAAAACCATTAGTGCTTTAGTCGGCTCTCTTCACCTTTCAGCAGACACATCTCCATGGGCTGGGAGCACTGGGCAAACGAAAACACATGTTTTCCATGGATTTAGACACAGGCACTGAGACAACCATCTGTGTGGTGCCGGGCTCCTGATAATTGTTTCATAACTGAACTTGTGACCTGACAGTACATTTCTTTTTACAACACTGCATTTAAGCAGTTAACTCTGACTGACAACAAACTGAAAGATAATGTATGTTCACTGCTTTCATGACAAGCAGGCTATTCTACAGTGAAGTTCTTGATTTTCTTTTGCATGAATTAAATGTTACAATATATCAGGGGTCGCAGGAAATCTGCTAGGGATCGCAGAGGGCAAGCTTGGGTCGAAGCGGCCACTCCTGGCGACCCCTAAATGACACCCATGACCGCTGCTCAAGATTGGCACCTTGCCTCAAAACCCCAGCATACTAGAAAAGTGCCATGGGTGGTACATCTTTCTCGGTTCAAGCAGCCAAACCATGGAATTCATTACTCCCAAACATAAGATCGACAGGACAACTATCTTATCTTCAGAAGACTACGCAAGAGTTGGCTCTTTCCCACATAACCACCATACTCAAACACTAATGTACAGCATATCCCAGTGTATGTAAACATTTATAATTTGATTATATGTCTATCTAGATATGTGCATTTCTTTGTACGAATATGTATGGTAACTATGTTTAAAAAAAATATATATAGATATTCTTTAGGGCTGCTTAAAAATGAATATATTACTTATTGTGTATATATATATATATATATATATATATATATATATATATATATATATATATATCATAAAGAATCAAGTTGCCTTGCAAGGAAACGCCAACTCAGGTGCGAATTTCACCTACGTTTATTGTGGGCAGCAAACACGTCGCGCTCTCCCTGCCAACAAAGTAGCCAAACATGTTTCGGGCCGACGGCCCTTGATCACTGGCAGCATTCAAAAGTTCAGGCAGCTGTGACGACTTTATGAGCATAACCCCGCCCTGATGGGGTTTCTTATTTGCCAATGCATTCTGGGGTGAGTAGTCATACAAAACCAAGTGGTTGCTGTGCAGTCCTTTATATGCCAAATTGATTCCCAAGTGGGTCCTGTGGCAGGGGAACGCAGCGTTGTCCACTACTGAATTGTCCCGCAACAACTGGTATTCACAGCTCCACGCAGCGCCACTCTTCACGGCACTGCAGGCACCACTGGTTGCGTGGCGGGGCGTCTCCGCGGCGAGGCTCGCCGCTATAATATCCCATAAAGAATCAAGTTGCCTTGCAAGGAAACGCCAACTCAGGTGCGAATTTCACCTACGTTTATTGTGGGCAGCAAACACGTCGCGCTCTCCCTGCCAACAAAGTAGCCAAACATGTTTCGGGCCGACGGCCCTTGATCACTGGCAGCATTCAAAAGTTCAGGCAGCTGTGACGACTTTATGAGCATAACCCCGCCCTGATGGGGTTTCTTATTTGCCAATGCATTCTGGGGTGAGTAGTCATACAAAACCAAGTGGTTGCTGTGCAGTCCTTTAAATGCCAAATTGATTCCCAAGTGGGTCCTGTGGCAGGGGAACGCAGCGTTGTCCACTACTGAATTGTCCCGCAACAACTGGTATTCACAGCTCCACGCAGCGCCACTCTTCACGGCACTGCAGGCACCACTGGTTGCGTGGCGGGGCGTCTCCGCGGCGAGGCTCGCCGCTATAATATCCCATAAAGAATCAAGTTGCCTTGCAAGGAAACGCCAACTCAGGTGCGAATTTCACCTACGTTTATTGTGGGCAGCAAACACGTCGCGCTCTCCCTGCCAACAAAGTAGCCAAACATGTTTCGGGCCGACGGCCCTTGATCACTGGCAGCATTCAAAAGTTCAGGCAGCTGTGACGACTTTATGAGCATAACCCCGCCCTGACGCAGCGCCACTCTTCACGGCACTGCAGGCACCACTGGTTGCCGTGAAGAGTGGCGCTGCGTGGAGCTGTGAATACCAGTTGTTGCGGGACAATTCAGTAGTGGACAACGCTGCGTTCCCCTGCCACACGACCCACTTGGGAATCAATTTGGCATATTAAGGACTGCACAGCAACCACTTGGTTTTGTATGACTACTCACCCCAGAATGCATTGGCAAATAAGAAACCCCATCAGGGCGGGGTTATGCTCATAAAGTCGTCACAGCTGCCTGAACTTTTGAATGCTGCCAGTGATCAAGGGCCGTCGGCCCGAAACATGTTTGGCTACTTTGTTGGCAGGGAGAGCGCGACGTGTTTGCTGCCTACAATAAACGTAGGTGAAATTCGCACCTGAGTTGGCGTTTCCTTGCAAGGCAACTTGATTCTTTTTGGGATATTATAGCGGCGAGCCTCGCCGCGGAGACGCCCCGCCACGCAACCAGTGGTGCCTGCAGTGCCGTGAAGAGTGGCGCTGCGTGGAGCTGTGAATACCAGTTGTTGCGGGACAATTCAGTAGTGGACAACGCTGCGTTCCCCTGCCACAGGACCCACTTGGGAATCAATTTGGCATATTAAGGACTGCACAGCAACCACTTGGTTTTGTATGACTACTCACCCCAGAATGCATTGGCAAATAAGAAACCCCATCAGGGCGGGGTTATGCTCATAAAGTCGTCACAGCTGCCTGAACTTTTGAATGCTGCCAGTGATCAAGGGCCGTCGGCCCGAAACATGTTTGGCTACTTTGTTGGCAGGGAGAGCGCGACGTGTTTGCTGCCCACAATAAACGTAGGTGAAATTCGCACCTGAGTTGGCGTTTCCTTGCAAGGCAACTTGATTCTTTTTGGGATATTATAGCGGCGAGCCTCGCCGCGGAGACGCCCCGCCACGCAACCAGTGGTGCCTGCAGTGCCGTGAAGAGTGGCGCTGCGTGGAGCTGTGAATACCAGTTGTTGCGGGACAATTCAGTAGTGGACAACGCTGCGTTCCCCTGCCACAGGACCCACTTGGGAATCAATTTGGCATAATAAGGACTGCACAGCAACCACTTGGTTTTGTATGACTACTCACCCCAGAATGCATTGGCAAATAAGAAACCCCATCAGGGCGGGGTTATGCTCATAAAGTCGTCACAGCTGCCTGAACTTTTGAATGCTGCCAGTGATCAAGGGCCGTCGGCCCGAAACATGTTTGGCTACTTTGTTGGCAGGGAGAGCGCGACGTGTTTGCTGCCCACAATAAACGTAGGTGAAATTCGCACCTGAGTTGGCGTTTCCTTGCAAGGCAACTTGATTCTTTTTGGGATATTATAGCGGCGAGCCTCGCCGCGGAGACGCCCCGCCACGCAACCAGTGGTGCCTGCAGTGCCGTGAAGAGTGGCGCTGCGTGGAGCTGTGAATACCAGTTGTTGCGGGACAATTCAGTAGTGGACAACGCTGCGTTCCCCTGCCACAGGACCCACTTGGGAATCAATTTGGCATATTAAGGACTGCACAGCAACCACTTGGTTTTGTATGACTACTCACCCCAGAATGCATTGGCAAATAAGAAACCCCATCAGGGCGGGGTTATGCTCATAAAGTCGTCACAGCTGCCTGAACTTTTGAATGCTGCCAGTGATCAAGGGCCGTCGGCCCGAAACATGTTTGGCTACTTTGTTGGCAGGGAGAGCGCGACGTGTTTGCTGCCCACAATAAACGTAGGTGAAATTCGCACCTGAGTTGGCGTTTCCTTGCAAGGCAACTTGATTCTTTTTGGGATATATATATATATATATATATATATATATATATATATATATATACACACAAAAAAGAGGCAGAGAACTCTGGGTAGTTCTCAAGTTTAGGTGGAAAGCAGCTCCTGTATAGAGCACTCAACACCAGCGATCTGCTCACCTCAAATGTCTGCTTTTCTATCAAAGTCTCTAAGCATAGGATGAGCACAGTGCTATCCACGCCGAGATAGAAATGGACAAAGTCCTTTGCCGTTTCTACAGCAAAGTTTTTTAAGACATTTGAAGTGAGCAGATCTAGAGTGTCGCTGGTGTTGAGAGCGCTCTATGCAGGAGCTGCTTTCCACCTAAACTTTTGAACTATCCAGAGTTCTCTGCCTCTTTATGCATTATTTATTCGTCACTCTATGCCTGAAAATGTATATGTATATATATATATATATATATATATATATATAGTATTCTATGCTTAACATGTTTATAGGTCACTACATAGTTTTTATATATGTTATATGAGTAGATGCGTATGGGTCTCCGTTTTATTTATCACAATATGCAAATATTATAACTATTTTATCTACAAGCGCTTCACTATTAAAATATTGAGGAAAGGATCAAATAAAACAAATGTGAGTTATGCAAAATACACAAATAACTTAGCTTCAAGTACAGCCACACTTAAAAGTCTGAGTTTATACAATACAACTTTAAATCTCAGTATATTTTCTCTCTTATACATATATACCCTTTCTGTGTAGTCCTATATCTATTTATTTATTACATTACTCCTACTATAGAAGAAAGAAAAATAAAATGAAAAAAAGACAATAAACTTTTACTCTCTCCTATAAAATATTCTGTCTCACCCTATACCTCTCAATATATCCTCTACCTCCATTCTCTGACTCATCCCAAACCTCATTTTACTACTATGATCTCCAAAATACCCTTTCTAGAGTCTTCCTTCCTCTATCCCTCCTTGCCAACTCCAAACCTCATTTTACTACTATGATCTCCTGAACAACCCTTTCTAAATTCTTCCCTCATGTATCCCTCCTTTGACTCATCCCAAACCTCAGCGTCCTACTATGATCCCCCTAATCCCTTTCTACAGACAATTCCCTCCCCATCTCTCCTTTTTACTCATCCCAAACCTCATCATTTATACCGACAAATCTGCAAAAAACGGTTGTGTCAGCGCTGGTGTTATCAAAACTTGATTACTGTAACTAGCTACTGGTTGGAGTAAATAAATCGGTAGTAGCTAAGCTGCAGGTACTTCAGAATTCCGCTGCCAGATTGCTTTTTGGACTAGCCAAATACTCGTCAACTAAACACTCTCTCAACACTCTGCATTGGCTACTAATGGAGAAGCGCATCAGGTTTAAAGCCTTATGCATTGCCTTTAAGGCACTACAAAATTCAGGACCCAGTTACCTGATAAAGCGCTTCAAATGACATATCCCAGCACGCACACTTCGGTCGGCGTCACTGAAGTTGGAATCGGAGCCTATTTTCTGTCTTCAAAGATTGGATGGTAAAAGCTTCATCATTATCACTACAAGATGGTGGAATAAGCTACCATTGTATTTAAAGAATGCTTCGGATCTATTGTCCTTTAGGAAGGGACTTAAGACATGGCTCTTTACTCTGTAAATCTGTCCAAGGATAGGAAATCAAGCGTTTTCAGTGTGGTCTTTGTGTCCATTCTGCAAGTGCCTAGACGCCCTCGCGTAGTAGTGTGCTATATAAAAAATAATAATCTTACTACTACTATCTCCCAAATAACACTTTCTAGACTCTTCCCTCTTCTACCCCTCCATTATGCTATTTAATCTAACCAACAGACTCATGTGTCCACTGCTTAAATTACACATATTTCCCTATACTTATCCACCACTATTCCTTTTGGGTTACGGAGTGTGGTGCTATTCGCCAAAAAGCGCTTTAACACCTCCTCTGGGATAGTAAGTGCTATATAGAGACAATTACAATTTACAGTTTGCAATTTCTGGTGGCTCCTTGCACATACATAGGCAGAACACCATGAGACCGGAGAGGAAGAAGTGTTAAAAAAAAAAGGAAAAAATGTAAACCTTTTTTAATTTGCACCCAGGATCCTATCCATCAGGACAGCCCCAACACCACTCCAATTCAGGAAGAAGTTGAAGATGCACCTCTTTAAAGAACACAGCATCACAATGCAGTAAAGGTACACTCGAGTTTGCAGAACCCAATGACCTCTCCTTTAGCTAGGTTTGCGCTATACAAATATGATGCATATACCTCCTTAAGAGCAACGGCTCATATTGCACATACTCAGACTACAGAAAATAAAGCTATTACTCTAATTACACAAATCTTTCTGATCCACAGTCTTATGTCACAGGTAGCATAACCATGCCCGGAGATGCAAGGATGTTATAGTCTCTGGCACCAGACAAAATGTTCAGGCTACACAGGATCACACAGGCTGTGGCGGAATATAGCCGACTTGGCTTTCAGGATACACACAGATACGACTAGCTGCTGTCACAAGCGCTGGCTACAGGCAGCAGAGCTGTCCCCCACTTTGCATAGGATCAGACTGCAGATGACACAATCTAAGGAATATCCTGCATGTTCACAGAACTCAAAGTCTCAGACCATAGACTACTCTGATATCCCCTTCAGCAACACTTTTTCACAAGCATAAGACCACAGAAACGTGTCCAAGGACACGGATCTGACCACGACCTATGACATGGGGTGGACAGCGGCATCTGGTTACTACATTTGTCCACTGTGTAAAATTGGGGCTCGCAAGACACTGTCAGGTGGTTTTATTCTTTCCTACACCCGGACGAGGCGTTGAATCACTTTTTCGGCGAGTAGCACGTTACTCCAGAGCCCAGAGGATTTGTGGTGAATTAGTATAGGGAGATATTAAATTAATTTGAGCGGTGGACATGTGAGTTTATATTTTAATTGCAAAAGCACCCAAAATCATGGTACATGGGTGTGGATGTTCTCTGGCCCCCCCGTTCCAACCTCTTTTAACATCTAAGTCATCTTTTCATTCTCTTTTGATGAACTCACGCTTGAGTTCAATCACATGCTGATGATATTTCAGTCTATAGTACATTTTTGACAGACCTATCCCCATGTAGAGTTTTGAAGCGGGGGTCACAGTTCAAAAATGGAATTAATTATTTGGAATATCAGTAGTCAGGCCTGGAATATCAGTAGTCAGGCCTGGAATATCCGTAGTCAGGCCTAGAATATCCGCTCAAACCTGCCGGCCTATAGCTAAACCAATTGGTTCTGTAGGGAGGTGCAATATTTCATTTTATCGGACCTTAATTATCTCCTGGTAGACCAAGGATTACCAATTAAATGGTGTGACATCTGAATAATGAATGAAAACACAACTGACGCAAAAGTGATATTTTGCACAATATATTACCAATCTTATATCGTGGAGCAACACAGAAAATTACATATCCAAAAAACACAGGACTGTTATGTAACATACAATAACACAAGTAAGTGTTCGACTAGGTGTACCAAACATGAAAAGAATAATCAAATACACAGGGTACTTAACAATTTAGCATAAAATAAACAAATAACTTAGTTGGATGTCCGTTAGAAACACATGTGTATGTTCAGGTATATATCCTCATTATTTGGATGTTAAGTATGTGAGACATTGATATGGAACACCGTTTGATCTAGGAATTCATCATTTTGGGATTTTAGTCTGAAATATCTGCTCAAACTTGCTGGCCTAAAGCTAAAAGCGGAGAAGGCTGGGAACTGGGGCCATATTTCTGCTGCCTGAAGTCCCTTTATTGACTCCCAGTGGCGGATTGCATCTGGTTCCAGACAGTTTCCTTAAGATATAAATGTTTAACCAACCCAACACTATTGCTGGTTAATGTCTTTATCAGTTGTGGTGAACTACCATCCACCCCACTTAATTCAGTTTCTTACAGTAAATTCAAACTCACCAGAGAAAGGTTCACTCGCTTTCCATTTGTGTTGGGCGAAGTGAATTTAAGGCAAACAGGGAAGTGAATGCTATGTAAGTGATGTCAGTCTCAAGTTAAACAAATCCTGCATGCTTGGGAACCAGCCACTCACGTTATTCTTATATTACCCAGTCCTCATATTATAAATAACAGAGTAACCTCTTGGTTGACATGGATCTAAGAGGTTTAGGCTTCGGAGAGCAGAAGTATCCCTCAGGTTACTCAGGGAGTCTACAGGCTAGTGTCTCAGACAGCAGTGCTAGCCCCGTGACACAAACAACGCAGCTACACAAATACACAGACCTCCCTCTCACTCTGCACAGTGACACACTTTTTCAGACGTCAAACAGCAGATCTCTCTCTCTTGACAGCTGTTGTGGACTCATGCCGCAGACTGCAGACCATTCTCGCGAGATTTCCTGTGATCAGCTCACAAACAGCACAGACATCAGTCAGGTTAGGTTACACACTCCCCCCTGCTTAGGTCTCAAACACCCTTTAGGTATCATAGACGTCCATCAGTATATGTTGGTATAACAAGGTGGAATGTATGACGTTACAACGCATACATTTACAATGCATGCCTTTACAAAGCAGTTTTTACATAGCAATGTCCATTACAACGCATTCTTATACATAGCATGCCATTACATTGCATTTTCAGACACTACCTTCACAACACATTCCATTACATTGCATTATACCTTTACAACGCATACCATTACATTGCAATTTAGGTAAGTATTGGATAGTACAGGGGTAATAATTACTATTCTAACTCCAGTGAGTGCAACAGTAGGGTAAGTGTTAGATAGTGTAGGGGTTAAAATTACTATTCTAACTCCAGTGAGTGCAACAGTAGGGTAAGTGTCGGATAGTGTAAGGGTACTATGCGTTGTAATGACTAGCGATGTAATGCCTGCGTTGTAGTGACATGCATTGTAATGAAATGCGTTGTAGTGACATGCAATGTAATGGCTGCGTTGTAATGACATGCGATGTAAAGGATGTTGCGATGTAATGACTGCTATGTAAAGGTAGTGCGATTTAATGACTGCGTTGTAAAGGTTGTTTCCCAACAAGGTGATGTCTCAGAGAGCAAAGCTCCCGCTTGAGAGCAGGCTAGGCTTCACACAGCAGAGAAACAAGCAACACACATTTTACAGGTACAGGTCCACACAGCACAGCTATTATCCAGTGTGCACAGTTATCTTACAAGCTTGTGCCTCAGACAACAGCTGGTTATACACACCTCACAGTCCAAAACTGCAGGGAGCAGAATTATCACACTCGAGAACACGTTTATACTGTGAAAAACAGGTCTATCCCTCAGGTTACATAGAGGCTTAGGTCTCAGACAGCAGAGCTATCAATCAACACATATATCTGCAAGCCCTGACAACAGACACCAGAGGTGATGTAAACTGGTTACAGAGCTCAAGGTGCAAAAGTATCTCAAGTACGTAGAAAAAAAATGTTAGATACTCACGTGACAAATTCCTGCTACCACATCAAGAGCTTCATGTTAAAAGGAGGAGAAAGGCCTACGGAAAGAGAAAGGAGACAGCACATGAGAGGATAGCAGGTCCGGGATCGCGAGCTAGAGATAATGAGAAAGATCTGAAAGAGAGAAAGAGAAATGAGAGGAGTAGGGCGAAAAAAGTTGAGTCCCTGACTCCAACCCTTGAGGGCTAGATCCTGTCAAACATCAGCCCAGGGAGTCGTACAGCCCTATCAGATTCAGGCATTTTATGATCAGGGCCCAAACAAGCCCATGTTCTTTTCAAGCATCAGCACTGAGAGTCCCAGGGGCCTGTTGCACCAGGGCCGGGCATGGGTGAGCTGGGCCCGGGCCGGGGCGCCGACACTCGGAGGGGAGGGGGGGGGGGGCAGCAGAGAGAGTTACCTGCCTGAGTGTCATTCAAGCAGCATCTCTTCCATCCGACTTGGTTTCAAGCGGGTCCTGTTAAAGACTTTGTAATCAGCCTTTAATGGACCTCAGCATAATTGTTAGCGCCCCCTCAACCCCCTGCCCTCCTCCCATGACACCGCCCCACAATAAACACCGTATTTATCTTTCCGCCCAGGGCGCTGCCCCGGTCAGTCCGAAGAAGGCTGGGCCCTGCGCAGCACGGAGTCCCAAGAGCCTGCAGCTGATTCCTAAGACTGCAGCACTCATTGGGCCATTTGCAGGTACCTGGTAGAGAGAACCCAGGCAGGAACCAGGTGCCGGTGGCGTATGCCCGCGCGCAGCCTCTCCCCGCCAGGCTCGGGTCACGAACTCCAGCGGTCGAAGGCTCCTGACAGGCTCGCGCCCGCCCTTACGCGCGTGCGATCCTCGTCACTGGCCTTGTCCAATCGGTGGACCAGTCGACGGCCACGCCGCGCGCGCCTCTCCGCGGCAACACCTGCCCGAGTCAGAGCTTCCCATTAAAGCCCAAACGGGCCTTCGGAGCCCTGATCACCGGCCCGGGGCCGCCCTCCGTCACCTCCCTGACTCGCAGCGACGGGAAGCGCACGAACCAGTCCCCGCGGCGCTGCGGACACACTGCACCGCCACTTCCTCCCTCTCCCTTCACCGTGTCGCCCCCGTCACACCCCCGCTTCCTTCCTTCTCGAAAGCACAGGCCTCTGGCTACCTCCGGACACACATGACCTGGCCGAATGCCGGCTACAAGAGTCGGAAAAAAATCCGCCCAAAACCCAACGAAAATCCAGCATCGCACCGAGCGCGCACGTTCATTCTGTGACCTCTTAATGGAGGAAGACAGTATATGACGGGTTGTTGGTGTATGTTAAGTATAATCCACTCTCTCGCTAATAGCCACAACTCTTTCGGTCAGCGTACATTTGTGTGACATTTCTCTGTTTACGAGGCGTGATGTTTTGTATGCCTCACGTGCGATACTCAGTCGCATTTTATTGTAAGCAGAACATTACGGTTCAACTTTTATATCTCCAGCCTAATTTTTATAATTGCAATTACTTAAAAACAATGACTGATTGCGCTGGGACAACTGGACAAGTCAAGATGGCATTGACGTGGTCCCATGTCCGGTGTAAACCTGCTTTCTTATTTGTGACCTATTTGCTTTGAACAAAATAAAAATATACTCTTTAATCGTGTTCTGATATTATGATTTTTGTTTTCAACATATGTAATATAGACAACTCAGCTTGTCACTTGTCAGGTATAGGTAGCAGACCCACCCTTACTATTTTCAATTTCCTCCTACATTCTGATGTCATCGTTGTATTTTTTTCATTACAAGTCCAGAACTACAAGTACCAGCATGCAAAGCGAAAAATAACAACGATTTACTTAGACATGAGAAGGAATAATTCAAGTTCTCCATTTATAGATGTGCTATTTCTGTGTATGTTCTGCACCTGTTTGTAAGTGTTTTATTCCTGAAAACTTGTACAGACCACCATTGTCAGTCTGTTGCATCACACGTGAACTTAAAAAAAATATATATCTAGTCACATTATTAATAAATAGGTTTCTTAAAATGTACTTTAGCCAACATTTTAAAATGTTTTTAAGAAGCCATGGAGGCGCTAAGGGGAAAAAAATCCTCAGCTGTATTTCAATGAATTTCGCAAACAAAGAAGTAATATGCAAGGTGCAAAATGTTTCATTGCCCATCTCACTTTCTTAAAGCATCATTTACATGCTCTCTTGAATAATGCTAAGGAAATATTGCAAATGCCTTTTTAAATAGTAACTCATTTTGTTTTATTTGCAACTCTTAAAAATAAAGGGCCAGATTTACTAAGGCTTTGCACTGGTGTGAGCATGACGCAGCGCAAAAGGTATTTTCTCAGCACAAAAAAGACTCGCTGCTCCTTTGAGATGCTTTGCATCAAAAGGGCATTGCAGTGGTGCATCAGGCCCAGGGGCAGCTCCTCCGCTGGAGTGGCGGAGCATCACCCCAGTTAAATGACCGCCAGAGATGAAAAATGTAATGGAACTGTATTAAAACAAAAATGAAACTGCAGCTGACTCTACGCTGAGCACATCAATCAAAAGAGTCCCCTGTTCGGTAAATTCCTGTGCTAGTCCACCACGGGACCTGCTGCAACTCAGTCCCACTGAAATCCAGATACAAAATGCAATGCAAAAGTGGAGACAGCACCAAGGATGAAGTCACAAATTGGTCGCTTTTTATGAAACAAGTTCTTTTATTCTTCTTAATACATTCTTGATTCAAACACTTGACAACAGCCTACGCGTTTCGTTCCTATGCAAGGAACTTCCTCAGGGCAAAAATAGATGAATAACTGGGTTCCTAAAATAGTCCCAGAGTGCTCGACATGGACATAATAGTCCCAATTTCTCAGTTTCAATTTTTTATTAACTTGTGCCCAATATCACGTTTCAGGCTATCTTATAACAGTCATTCGCCGTTCCTGCTGTCCTGCCCAGCCTGTTCAGACCTCAGGACAGCACATCCAGTTCTCTTTGCTGTCCTAAAAAATTGAAACGGAGAAATTGGGACTATTATGTCCCTGTCGAGCACTCTGGGACTATTTTAGGAACCCAGTTATTCATCTATTTTTGCCCTGAGGAAGTTCCTTGCATAGGAACGAAACGCTTTGGCTGTTGTCAAGTGTTTGTATCAAGAATGTATTAAGAAGAATAAAATAACCCGTTTCATAAAAAGCGACCAATTTGTGACTTCATCCCTGGTGCTGTCTCCACTTTTGCATTGCAATGGAACTGTATTACCATTTTATTTTTCATCATGCCGTCCTGAACCGAGTGCCAGAACGAGGTGGCCCTGCTGAGTGGCAGCAGTCGTAAGCTGCCTGTGCACTGTTTAAAGTGCACATGTCTCTTGGCCAGCCATCTTGTGATGGCCAGGCAGACATGCACACTTTAAACCTCTCAACCTAGTTGTCTTAAGACAGCTAGGTTGAGAGCACGTGCAGGTCTCCAGTGCGCTGGGGAGTTCCAAGAGCGGCCTATTCTTCCAATCACGGCACCGCTCTCATACTGGTTAACAGCATGTGAGCACCACCAGGATTGGTCAAGGGAGTTTGCTGGTGCCTGCTCTGCAGTCAACGGTCCCACAGAAGAAGAGGTCCAAGATCCTAGAACGAGGAAGACATGCAAGGTAAATGGTTTTGTTTTTATTTTATTTTTGCGCGCACCCACTTTTCCACCCCCTCCTTGTAGATGCCAGCCGCCACTGCCGTCAGCACAAACACTTAAAGGTTTTCACCCAAAGTCTGATCTACCCACATAGCCAGACTGGGTTTTGCATCAAAAACGAACACCTTCTTGAAGCAGGCATGAACAAGGAGAAATGTGTTTATTATTTTCTTTAAAAAAAAAAAAAGTATTGTATGTGCACTGCACACAACTAACGTGTGGAATCCTTTAGAGGTTTGCCTATGCATAAGAAGTTGTTTTGGAAGGGCATGACTTAAATACAAATGGTGAGCCGGACATCACAAATGTACCCCTGCTTGACAGTGTGAGGCTGTGGGTCATGCAAGGCAGCCATGTTAGAGCAGTAGCAGCAGCAGGCCAATCTCAGTAGATAAAGGGCCTCACTGTTTTTAGGTCGAGGTAATATCCGGTCTGCCGAAGGCAGAACCGGAAGTACCGAGATTTAATGTTTCTTAGTGTGGACTATTTGTTCCGCCTCTGTTTTTGCCTCTCTCCCATTGGCTGGCTTCCTAAACGGAGGCCAGCCATTGGAGGAGAGAGCTGTCCCTCCGAATAGGCTCGTCTTTTTCGGATTTGGGGGCGTACATTTTGCTGTTCTTTCGCCAGTGACGTCACCCGTCACTCAGAACAACAAAACACACGCCCCCAAATGCGAAAATTACCATGCTTTCTCCGAGGCATTTCTGCTTTGCCTCGGAGAAAGACGGTGGTGGTTTCCAGAGCTGCTCTGCTCGTCCCCCCTCCCTCCGCCCGCAGCTCTCCTTCGCCCCGCTCCCCCCCTCCCTCTGCCCGCAGCTCTCCTCTGTCCCGCTCCCCCCTGTCTCCGCCCGCAGCTCTCCTCTGTCCTGCTCCCCCCTCCCTCCGCCCGCAGCTCTCCTCCGTCCCGCTCCCCCCTCCCTCCGCAGCTCTCCTCTGTCCCGCTCCCCCCCTCCCTCTGCCCGCAGCTCTCCTCCGTCCCGCTCCCCCCCTTCCTCCGCCCGCAGCTCTCCTCCATCCCGTAGATTCTTTGCTAAAAGGGGTGAAACAGACTCGGGGTGGACTTGTTGAATATCTGTCAGTGGTTAATAGTAGGTTGTTGCGGATAAATGCTGACAATGGCAGTTGTTGACACATGGTTGAGAAGAAGGTTTTGGATAAATGGTGAATGAATGAATATGGTAAAATGAGGAGAGGCAGAGAAGAGGACGGGCGCACGACATAATTGGTGAGGATGTTCACCACTCAGAGGTAAAATGGGGAACATAAAACAAATTAAACTTATCTACTGTAGTGTAAGCAAGCAGTATCTCCACGATGTTTGTGGAGTCGGTGTGCCTCGTAGAGTATAATCACATATATTACTCTTGGGTTATAACTAGAAACTCAAAGCAATCCTCGCCCGCCTTTAAAGGGACCAATGCTGTTCATTTAGTATTTGGAGGCAGTGTACAGAAGAAGCACACCGACCGGCTCCCCGCAGACGGAATGCCAACATAGTCTGAAATAAAAGAAAGGAAGCATACATCCCCTTTCCCTTACAGCCCCCACCCTGCGGATGCAAGCATCTACGCTTAAATGAATGAATTACTGTATGTATGAAGAGCACATTCGTGAGACGGAAAGATATCTTTTTGTGTATTTAGCGCCCTCTAATGGCCAACTATATTATGTTTCTACAACTGAAGTAGATTTGGCCGTAAACTACACGCCCATTTGGAGTTTCCACAGAATTACGGCTATCTGCAGGAATTTTCTTAGGAGATTCCTGCAGTTCAGTTAGACTATGAAATGGGGAACAACACTGCAGGCCGGATTTTTCCTGAAGGCATTGTCTCAACGCTCCACCTGTGCTGTGAAAGAGGGCCGGTCACCGCCTGAGAAACAGTAGTGAGTGCAGAGTAGTGAGTGCAGAGTAGTGAGTGCGGAGTGCAGAGTAGTGAGTGCAGAGTAGTGAGTGCAGAGTGCAGAGTAGTGAGTGCAGAGTGCAGAGTGCAGAGTAGTGAGTGCAGAGTAGTGAGTGCAGAGTAGTGAGTGCAGAGTAGTGAGTGCAGAGTGCAGAGTAGTGAATGCAGAGTAGTGAGTGCAGAGTAGTGAGTGCAGAGTAGTGAGTGCAGAGTGTGAGTGCAGAGTAGTGAGTGCAGAGTAGTGAGTGCAGAGTGTGAGTGCAGAGTAGTGAGTGCAGAGTGTGAGTGCAGAGTAGTGAGTGCAGAGTGCAGAGTAGTGAGTGCAGAGTAGTGAGTGCAGAGTAGTGAGTGCAGAGTAGTGAGTGCAGAGTAGTGAGTGCAGAGTAGTGAGTGCAGAGTAGTGAGTGCAGAGTAGTGAGTGCAGAGTAGTGAGTGCAGAATGCAGAGTAGTGAGTGCAGAGTAGTGAGTGCAGAGTAGTGAGTGCAGAGTAGTGAGTGCAGAGTAGTGAGTGCAGAGTGTGAGTGCAGAATGCAGAGTAGTGAGTTCAGAGTAGTGAGTGCGGAGTGCAGAGTAGTGAGTGTGGAGTGCAGAGTAGTGAGTGCAGAGTAGTGAGTGCAGAGTAGTGAGTGCAGAGTAGTGAGTGCAGAATGCAGAGTAGTGAGTGCAGAGTAGTGAGTGCAGAGTAGTGAGTGCAGAATGCAGAGTATTGAGTGCAGAGTAGTGAGTGCAGAGTGAGTGTGCAGAGCAGTGAGTGCAGGTGCAGAGTGCTGTGTGCTGTTGAGTGCAGAGTGCTGTGTATTGGCAATGTAAATGCCAATGCCATTTATTTATGATTTAAAGAAAAAAAAAGAAACGTCATGAGCAATGCCAATAGCTCTACCTTTAATGATGCCGAGCCCATTGCATTGTAAATGCTTGTTTTTTACTCGTGCAAGGCAACACAGAAAACCTGTCTGCTGTGCTGCATTACGCAATGAATTACTGAATCTGGCCCACGGGTGTTCTGATGGCTGATATCTGTAGCTTTGTCTCTGGGGCCATACCTTCAAATACCAGCTGGCCTGTAAGAAGCTGAAGCTTTGACTAACCGGGAAAAACAGCATAAGAGCAAAGTGTAAGTAAGGACAGCTGAGGAACATGACCCTGCAGTGACACACTGCTGTCTAGCAGATTTCCAGCTAGCAGTACATTTCAGATCTGACACAAGTTCCACCAAGAAAGAGTCTGCCATAAACACCCGAAAAGTATGAGTGTTTGAAATCCCCATTCTGCAGGGATGCAGTGATTGTTTAACATGATGTGTGACACTTGGCAAGCCTTGATTCAGATTGCACAGATGTCCACCCCATCCTATTTGGTGAGGGCTCTCTGGGCCCGTCCTCTCCTAGTTGTAGGAGGACATTATGCCCTACCTCACTGAGGACAGCCCAACCTCCTTTCTTGCCTCATGTCAAGCCAAGCTTAGTTTGCAGTCACAACATGCTCTGCCACAATTGTCTGCTGCCAAGAACTATTTCCTTTTTGAAGTCATGTCCTGGTCCGTCTGTGAACAGGCTGTGTCTTTTTCTGTGTGGTGGCTTGCCCTCAGTGGAGGCCGGCACAAGTGAGAGCAGTGGGGCGGGGTGGGGTGGGGGCAGGTAAGTTGACATACGACGGAAGAGGTAAAGTTAAATACAAAAAATAAATAAAGCCACTTACCTTGCGCTCACCCCATCGCCGAGATCGATGGTTCCCAATCTTTTTAGAACCACAATCCACTTTTTAGAACAACAAATGTCTGAGACCCTCCTGCATTTAATGGCCATCAGGCAGGGCGAGTTTGGAATGTAACTAAAGCATCGCGTGGTAGATCTTTGTTATTTACAGACAGCACATGTTCCATTAAAATGGCCATTGAAATTGCACAGACATACAGTTATACTGATAAAGTTATATAGCACTCAAATGATGATGTGTGGAAATCAGGTTTCTGTGAAAATTTATCATTTATATATAACCAAGTAAGTGTCTTGATTTGCGCTGATTCTATTAAAATCTCTTTTTCCAGCACACTTCAGAATTACAAAAAAGTGCCTCATTTTTCCTTGTCTAACTGCTGAATCCATACAGTTCATCCTAAATTGTCACATAATTCACTTTAAAAACTCCACTCACTTTGCAGTCAGAGGAAGAAAAGTAAACACCAATTCCATGTTAAAAGAGTAAAGTAGCCTCACATTTAATGTCTGTCTTTGAAGCACCAGCAAATGTGACAGGCTAAACACAGAATTTAAAGACATCCTTTTTTATTGCCCTGAGTTTCGCAACACACCAAAAATCAGCTTTTTTGTGGGTCGTGGCCCACAGTTTGAGAAACACTGGTCTAGATAAAACCTCCAGACAATTGTTACAAGTTTTGAAGTCTAGTGCTTAATTTGAGCCACTAGGTGCCGGTGGGGGGCCACTGGCACTCATTTTTGGGGACCCAGCACTAGGGTGACCAGACGTGCCAGATTTCCCCGGACAGTCCCTGTTTTCAGAGGACTGTCCCGGCGTCCCAACACTTTTCCTAATTTAAGTAAATGTCCTGGTTTTTGGGACAAAGATAATGTCATTCTGAAAAATAAAATTAAACTATGCTGTCCTTTCAAGAGACCCATGTAAAGTGATATAATTTAGTATCTGTTTCTACCAGGCTGGACAGGAGGCAGGCTTTAGGCTTGCAGCAGAGGGAAGAAAGAGTGGGGAAGAGAGCAGGGAGGTTCAGGGGGGGATGTCCTGCCACAGCTGTTATATAAGGTAGCCATGCAAATGTGTGAGAAAATGTAAATATATATTTATGTGTACATATACATATGCATGTAAATATAAATGCATGTGTGTATCTATATATATATATATATGAACAAACACTCGCCAGACGCCGACAGCGTCACCGATCTAAAGTTGAAATCGGGTGAATAACGAAGAGTGGAGCCCAGGTCTGGTGCCAAATTCAAGGTGTCTTTATTCGTGCAAGTTTAAAGCTTAACAAGCCGCCATGACGCGTTTCGACTGTGTCCACAGTCTTGATCACATGATGATGATAAATAAAAATAATATGTTTATATTTACATGGTTACCCAAAAACTAGGACAGGCCAGACATAAAAGCAACATGAAAGACTGTAGACCTACTTTTATGTTTGACCTGTCCCGGTTTTTCTTTCTCAAAATCTGGTCACCCTACCCAGCACTTATTTGTCCTCAGCGGACATTTCCCGAAAGCAAGAGAAAGAAAATACACAACGGTGAAACAAGGAGGAAGAGAAAGACAGAAATACGCCTCAAAAGGAAAAATTAGGAACCTGCAAGAGTGAGATAAAGGGACAGGGAGTGTCTAGTTGTGCCCTTGAGAGGTATGGGGGGATAGAAGACCTCACAGTCTTTGCAATCGGCGTGCTGATATTTAAAAGCGCTGGCTGCAGGCCTCTTACTACAGCTTTGGGCACCAGCACTCTTTTTTTCACAAATTAAGCAGTGCAGAAGTCCATGTCTGGACAATTGGATCCAGTTCCAAAGGCCTCATCTGGAGTACTATTTCCTCTCCTGGAGGCCATAACTCCAGCCTTATCTGTAGCTTAGAGGAGCAGTCCAGTTCTGTGGGCCTCACCTGGAATATTGTGTTAAGATCTGGTTTTCTTGTCTAGACTATTGTTTCCAGCTGTGGAGGGATCACCTGGATCATTGTGTCCAGTGCTATGATCACCAAGAGCATGGGGTTAATTTCTGGAACTCTCATCTACACTATTGTTTCCAGTTTGGTCCTTTCTTCTGAAACACTGCAGAAGGAATTCCAAGACTTTAATCTTGTTGTTTTTGTCTGTCCCGCCTTGTCTGCAGCTACCTCAAAATGAATATGCCAATTATTTGTATATGTTTTTACAGGTAAAAAAATAAAAAAAGAATTGTAATGCTTCATTTATATTATAATTTTGTACATTGTTACTTGATGATTTTTCTTTATCTCACTCTAGGTCAAAAACAACAAAGCACTGAACTGCAGAAACCTTTCGAGGCCACTGCTAGACTGTTGTTTTCAGTTCTGGGGGCTCCTCTTGCACACTTGATCCACTTCTGGAGGCCTCACACCCAGACAGCTAACCCTAGATAGCAGACTGGCGAGCTAAACGAGGAAGAGATTGAAGAAACCTGAAAATGTAGTCATCTCGCTTCCTGACCACTCAGTCAATTGTATGTGCATTTCAAAGGGGATTTGTTTTTTCTCACATCCATACCAATATCTTCCCACCTGAGGTCACATTCTAAGTATGTCTGATGTCTTGTCCCTAAATTCATATTTTCAGGGTTTGATTTAATCCCCGCTTATGACGTCATGCCCTCTATGCCTGAGAACGTGTCCTTCTCTGGTTACATGCCTTCTGTCTGAAGTCCTCAGCTCTCTGTCCCAGCCCAGGTCTTTTCCAACTACCTATCAGCACGCCCCTGTCTGCTGTGACCTTGGTCTGAGGTCATGCTTCACTGACTTAAGGATGCTCTCTGAAGTCATGACCCGAGGAGGCGTGCCCTATGTTTATCTGAGGCCTGCTTGTCTGCCTGAGCCAAGCACACAAGATCATGTGTCTTCTGTCTGGGCCTGGGTCACGTCCTGCTTACTGTAAGGTATATCTGACGTCATGTCCTGTCTCTCTGCGTGGGGGTATTGGACACTGCTAGGGCCAATGTTCTGTCATTGATATGCATTTATAGGCCTTTCAATAGCCCATACACATTCCATGTGGCACCGGTTTTACTCAGGATAAATTTACCAGATTGCAGGCTGTGGCGGTAATTTACCGTCACATTATGCAAACTGGTAGGCTGCACCATATGAAACTGTGAAAAGTAACTTTATCAGCCAACAGTCAGTGCTACACAGAGCACATCCGGGAACTTTCTCAAGCCGCCCTCCCCGAGGTTTGCCAATGAGAGACTGCCACCATGAAACCGAGAGACCGTGTCCTGGCTAACAAATTGCAGGATGTCTCTCACACACTTGGAATTGTGTTAACCCACATCACGCGTGCATTTTTGGCCATGCATTGTCAGGTGGCATTTGGAAAGTGCAAGTTCTGCCATCACATGGCCTCTGCTTCCTCAATTATAGTGCTGAAAAGAACCCAGGTATGAAATAAAGTTTTAAAAAAAACATCGCACAGATGGTCAGGAAATGGATGCCACCCTCAGGAAATGGCTTCTGATCATGAGAATAAGAAGTTGGATGAAATTTCTGGAACACTGGGCCTGTCCTTCATTTGTTCCAAGTACAAAGAGGAGGGTTGTGGAAGGAGCGGGCTAGGCCTGGGAGAGAGCTTCTATCGAAACACTTATCCTGGTCACTATTCTCAACTTAACACTTCCTCTCTTTCACTTCCTTTTTCGTTTACAAGAAGTCTGACCCTTAAAGGACTGATACTATTACTGAGACAGCTTCAAGCGTCAGACAGTAGGGTGTGGCCATATCTAGACTCTTGCTTAGTTGTGTTAGCTGTTCTCGTGGGTCTCTTCGCCACCTACCTCTCTGTCAGTCTGCGTGTCTGAACCTTGTCATAGAGCCAGGACTTGCTCTACTATACAGTGCCTCTATGCAATAAAGCACCAAAGCAAGAGTCCACATCAGAACATCAAACTAATACTGATGGCAAAAAATGCACCGGAGCGCCCAAAGGGCAAAATTTAATTTTCCCTGGAACTTCAAAAATCCTTGAACAGGAATTGACACTGTAATAAGTCCTGTTTTCACTACTCAGGAATACAGGGATACTAATGAAGTTTACTGGATTGAGCGAGTCTGTTCTGAGAGGAGAGTGAGGAACACAACATTTATCAGCACAGACAGTGTGGCCCTGAGTACAGTTACGTAACACAGGCCCCAGCAGCTCTGCGATGCACTTGTCCTCTGAATTGGTCCCCTTGGAGAGTTAGATGCCCCCAATCAGGCCAAGGCCAATGAGTATCTGTGAGATATGGAAGACTCAGGCCACCTCAGCACATTTTGCAGGAGGCGGGTTTTCATTTCACATCACTGAGTATGACCAACACTGCTTTCTGTGTACCTTCAACTCGCAAAAACAGGTGCATGTAGTTGCTCAATGTAACCTGTAAGCAGTCTCAATTAGTGCCGGCGTTTGTTTCTAAACACCAGCACTTGTTTATGAGAGTACACCACAAGGCGGCGCTGTCTGTCTATTTTTGAGCAATGAGCATCAGTAGAATGTTTAACTACTCAACATACTAAACACATATGGAAGCAGCATGTTCAGGCCTTCCCATAAGATTGGGGAGACCTGGACTTGTATAAAGTTTCACACTTAAGTTTGCTGACCAGTAAGTAATGCTGCCACTGGCATTTGGCAGCAGTGTCAGGAGCTGTGAGTGGTACCAGCAGCAATGGCAGACCTTAAGAATTGGCACTTATGTTTTTACAAATTAAACACTGCCTGTAGGTGGCAGCGAAGAGTTGAACATGATGAAAGTAAGTCTGTCTTGAGGAGGCGACAGTCAAGAAAAACAAGCATTTGCAATGCAATAGGTCTCGCATTTACGAGAGGTTGCGCTATTGGCATTGTAAATGACAATGCCTTTTATTTGTGTGTTGTTTTTAAAACAGATAAATAAAAGGTATTGTTGTTTACAATGCCAATAGCTTAAACTCTCGCAAACGCAAGACCTGTTGCATGCAAATGTGTTTGTGCTATAAAAATAAATAAAAAGTGTTAGGAGAGAGTGTGTCCTGCCTGCAACAGCAGGCAGGACAAAGCTATTTGAGAAAATAGTGCTCGGAGGCTGTTATTGAAGCCTACCGAGTAACAACACACGTAACATGGGATGTCGCCATGGGAGGTTACAAAATGAGACAAGTCGGTACTAAGGAAGGACTACTAAGCCTATTGACCAATGAACAGCCACAGGTTACAGTGGACAATGACACAAGCCAGTGAAAAATATAGGAGAAGAGTGGGCGGAGCTTCAAGTTCCTATTTGAATACAGCATGCCATGCAGAGCAGCGCAGGCGCTGCCCAGGCTGGACCTAAAAGCAGCCCACGGTAAGGATGCATAACTCGGTGGGGACATGATGTGCAGGTTGGAGAGACCAGGGCGCAAGTGTGGGTGGAGCCACCCGACCCTCTGCCTGCAAATGAGGCAGCTGAGCCCTTGTTAGCTAAACACGCTCTTACACCTTAAACGAGGTATTGTAGGACTGACTGGACCATACATGGGCGGTGGGGAGGAGGACGGGTGGGTGAGGCGGTCACTTGAAGTGGAAGTGTTTTACAGTGAAACAAGATCTCTTTTTTCCACTAGCCTTGGTTGCTCTCCTTCCCGAAGAGATATACAACATTTATTCCCGTGTTGCACTGAACAAAATAGCTGCCAGTCTGTGCAGACATCTCAATGTATCCAATGTCAAGTGTGTGTAGTTCAGCAGTTGTCTCAGTCTCTTGTATATTGCTACTTAGTTGCAGTTGTGAGTTTCACATTAGAAATGCAGCAGGCAGCAAGTGCCCCTTCCCACACAGCCCTCCCCTGAGCGCTGTGCCGTGCCCTTGTCGCAGTCTGTCACTATGCACTTAATACTTCTTCCTTCCCTGCTGCTTGTGGTACGTATGCATGTACGTATATATAGGAATTTATTTATAGACTGCGAACCTACAGTACAAGCAGCCAAGTGCTGACCTTAGTGGAGGGTGTTGGTGAAGAGCTTACATCTTTGAATTACACTATTACATTTCACAGATTTATAATTGCAGTCCACATACCTCCATTTTAGGCACAGAAATGGCTTTGAGCCAGTATCCTCAGAGCCTCATCACCGAACCAGTCAACAAAGCTGCACTATGATCAGCTTCAAATCGCACACCTCAAAAAAGACCCAAATTACAATGTTCTGCACGATCAATGCTTTTTTACACCCCTGGTCCTACCTCATCTCATCAGAGTGAATTGCCTGCTCTCATCAATCCAAGAGTCGCATTTCATGCCCTTCACACCGCGGTCCAATTCATCAAGGGTCTCTGGAAGTATAACATTATCTCACCTACCCTTGAAGAAATATACAGGCTGTTGGTCCCAGTCCACATGACCTTTCAAGTCTGCTTCATCCCCACACTTCTATAAACTCAGTCACTCCAACATAGCCAACAACAGTGAGACCTCCGGAGGGCTAACTCGCACTGGCAACAACAACCTCAGCGGATCCAGACCAAAGTGAGGAAGCAGCTGAGGAGGCGCCAGGCCTTCTCTTGGTACGCTCCTGTGATGTGGATCTTCTACCCTACCCAGACCCTCACGCCTGCTCTTCAGGAAGCAACTGAAGAACCTCCTCTTCAAGCTCAGTCCAGAGTCATGGTCCAAGTGACGGACCTCAACCGGTCTCCCCCTGTCCTGCGTGCATTTCCGCCTCCATTACCCTTCCATGTACTCCTCTCCTCTTCTCCCTCATTCCTGAGCTGTGTTGCATTGCCATTTGGTTCTCGCTTTATAGATCCCCATGATTACAAAGTTAATTTCAGAGAAAAACAATATATAAATTCTCTTTAGAAGAGTATAGAGGTTACCAGTTCTACTCTATATAATAACAGCAAGTGAACACCAATATCCTCTGTGTGCACTAGTAATTAGATCTGTATCACAGACTGCTTTACTCCATCCGGGTGTTCCTAAAACCCGTCCTAAACCCTTCGGTTATACTTTACGTTGATACTTCATGGTACAGCACTCAGCTCTGATCTGTGCATTTCTATGCTGGATCCTGTTTTCACAGCCTACACGGGAGAAATGTTTCTAGTTTCACAGGGAAAACATTCACTAAAATGTGGATATAAATCTGGTTTTTGGAGTCTATGGTAAATTCATTTATGTTGTCAATATACGTTTTGCGTGAACATTGTAACTGCTTTTAGAATGTGTAATTGGAGAACAAATAATACTTTTCATTCGAGGTGTGTGTTTTGTGGATGTAAGTGTGTTTTATATCTGTTGCTGTGTGTGTTGACTGTGTTGGTTGTGCATATCTGTGTGTTTGGGTGAATGTTTGGGTCTATTGTGTAATGAGTGTGTAAGGTGTTTGTTGATTATATGTGGTGTGCTCTGTGTTGGTTTAGTAGTGTGTGCATAAAAGTGGAGTTGCTGTGTTGGGTGGTTTGAGTTATTTTGTTTTAAACTGTGTCGGGTTTGTGCTTGTTGGGTGTGGTGTCTGTTAGGTGCATGTGTGTGTGAGAGAGTATGCATGTGTTATAGATGTGTGCGAGAGAGACAGCAAGTATGTGTGTTAGGTAGGTGTGTGGGTGCGAGAGAGAGTGCGTGTGTGTTAGGTGGGCGTGTGGGAGAGAGAGAGATTGTGTGTATGTTATGTATGCATGTGTGAGAGAGTGCATGTGTATTAGGTGTGTGTGAAAGAGAGCATGCGTGTGTAGAAGGTATGCTTGTGTGTGACAGAATGCCTATGTGTTAGGTGTGAGTGTATGTGAGAGGACACATGTGTAAGGTATGTTTGTGTGTGACAGAACAACGCGTATGTGTTAGATGTGTCTGTGTGTGGGAGAGATGTGCTTGTGTGTCTGCCCGTTCGCTGTTAGGAACTTAGAAGGCCCGTGACACCTCACAGCACTTACACAGCCACAGGCTTTAGCAGGTTCGGACTGGCACAGAAAATAGGCCCCGGCTACCAAAATAAAAGTGGCCCCCATTAGTGAATTGGAAAGCTAAAAAAGTGCCCCATGTTCCCATATTGGGGTATTTTGAACTAGTAAAGACAAGCTGGTCAGTATTTATGCAAGGTATGGAAGACTGCATGGATTTGAGCTTGCTGCAGGCAATGTTTGTTTTAATATAAGGGAAATCAGCAGTAAAAACTGGACCAGGAGACCATAAAACAGGCACACAAAGAGCCTAAAAATGATCCACAAATTGACCTGTCAGATCAGCCCATCAGGCACTGACAGATTGCCCTATTGGCCAGTCCGACCCTTGGCTTTAGCCTTCCGCATTTGGCGGATCCTGCTGCTGCCACCTGCTTTCGCAGATATCCTGGAATTGAACTGGCAGAGTGACAATGACACCCGCTGCCTGTTTAAACCCAAGACCACTGCAGCATCACCGCAGGAGTCGGCTAGGGGTCTGGAGCCATGCATGCCTAGGCCTGAGCCCGGCGCGCGAAGCGAAGAGAACGCAAGGGTCGCGCATTAGCACTCAAGACATGAGCGCACTCTCTCTCGAAGCCTGGCGCCTGCGTTCTCCCACATGCACTTAGGGAAATCAAGGGGTGCACAGTGTGCGCCTGGCAGCCCCGCTATCTTTTCATAAGCCCGGCTCTGTCTCTCAGCACTGCCGGCATATGTATTGATTATGAAAATGGAACAGGAAGGCCTTTCTACAGACACTGAAGAAGAGGGGGCGAGAGGAGAATACAGTTGTGGCCTTGGATCCCTTGGCACCTATGACTGGCACCACCCACCTTCTATCCCAGCCTCTGCTGTCAAGCTCTCCATCTCACAGCATTTACACTTCCCTCCCCCCACCACAACTGTCTCTATTCTTACTTCTTTCTATACCCTACCTCTCCTTAAACCCTGCTTGCTGTTATTCAAACCCTTGATGAGGTGTTAGCCAATGTCCTTTTCCTCCTCTGCCATTTTCTGTTATGTAAGACCCCCATCTCCACTTCATTCTCTTTTCACTCCAGCCTCATGGACGTCATTTAGGGGTCCCCTTTGCGAACCCTAGCTTCAGCAGTGGCAAAATCAGTGGCGGGAGCAGAAGCAGCTCATCCTTATGGATGTCGATGGGGGCTTCACTCACCTAATTTTTTGTCAATTTTTTAACTATACTAATAGTGAATAATATTACATTATTAACTATTAGTTTAATTTAAAAAAATGGAGTACAAATAGCTGGAATATGACTTTCCCTGGCAACTGAGGTTAGTAAAAAAAAATGCTTTTAATGTATGTATGTTGTGTGTATTCTTGCAGTTTTGAGTGTGTTTATGTAAGAGAGAGTGTGTGTATGTAGTGTCTGTGTATGTGTGAGTGTGTGTACGTGTGAATGCGTGTGTATGTATAAGCATATGTATGTGTGAGTGAAAGTGAAGGTCAAGGGGCACGTGAAGTCACTTCAGCTACCCCTGGCATTTGATGAATTGACCTCCATGTCCAGTGTCTTGCAGACCTCCCCAGTTTCTTGATTTCAAGCCTAAGTGACTCATCGTGTTTACTTGGACATGCGTAGTTTTACTCTTAGAAGGTGGCAGATGTAGTGTTGTGAACAGGATACTAAGACCCAGCACAACTTGTTCTGACCCAGACACCACTTCCTGCCCCATCAAATGGACAGGAAGTGTGTGGAGGAAACAGGGGACATACCAGCGCAGGCTAGAGCAGAAACAGTGTGGGTGGAGTCAGCTTCCCCAGCAGAGGAGGACAGTCTAACAGTGAGGGCGAACACACTACAGGCTAGAAAGAAGGCACGCCTGATTCTGCGTCCTTTATTTCCCATACCTTGCCGAACACTATATACTGTATCAAAAACAGCTTCTGCGTGGACTTTGGCAACATACGCTCTCCAGTCTCGAAAATTATAAAATGAACCTATTCTCTTCTCTCACTTCCTCACTGTGCCTCAAATTCCCCAGCCCCCTGCGTCTCCTTCACCTGTGCCCCCACCGTTAATCCTATCCCCTACCCTTTAAGTGGAATGAAAAAACTGGGGGTCTCTCAAGGAGTCGTGGCCGATGAAATTAAGGGCGTGGCTTAAACATTACGGAGGCTAAAAATCTGTGCTTAACATAGAGTGCCACCTCACCGGTATTTTGCTGCTTCTGTCATTGCATCCTGACATATAATACAACAACTAACATTACACCTACAACAAGCCAGGACTATTGGCTTTGTCAATGGTTGTTATTTGCATAAGATAAATAAGCAACAACTATGGCTTCACTGTGTAGCATATTGAAAATGCTTCTGTTCTGAAATGATGGGACAGTGAAAGAACTATAATGAGCAGGAGCGGGTTGGTAAGGCGGGCAATGGCCGAGGGGCCAGTGTCCAAGTTCCAGCTGTGGGCTGCTTCTTTGGGCAACCTGGGGGCCGATATGGGTGGTGTCTGTGTAGATTGGATGCCATCAGCGGCCCAGTGGCTGCCTCAGTGGCCTTTCTGGAGGCAGATGGGCGTCCATTACCTTCCTTTTATCAAGGGGTAGAGGTGTCGCTCACTTTCTCTTGCTGGGCCAGCCCATTAATGTATGCATATTGAGCGGGGACAGGGGGCCTGAGCAGAAGTGGCCTCACTTGATTTCAGGTGTGTTTCACCAGTGTGAACTAATCTGTGCATTTTTTTTTATCTAAGTAAAGTTAAGAAAACGTGCCTCTGTCCTAGATACCCCACCCCCTTTTTTTTAAATAAAACTTCGCCGAAGCAGTGGTTTGCGGAAAGGCAATATGTGTCTGGGCCTATTTTTAATGCCAATCCAACCCGGAAAATGAGTCTCTTTGAAGTTACATCAAAGGCAGTGAAGGGTGGTGCTGCTGCAGAGGTACGTTTTTTTTCACCCCTGACCGTGAGGGCAAAAATGGAGTCCCGATAGAGACCCGTCTCAGCACCTGCTTTGTAGATCTGCTGGTTCTGAGCACTGGCACAGCCAACTTAAAGCTCTGCCTATCCCTGTTGTCTTCCTACTCTACCTCAGGGCTCAGGCAGAGATTAACTGGCATTGGATCCCACGCTATGACGCCTAGGTGGTGGTAGTGGGTGCCTGCTCTTATGCCTGGAATGAATTAAAGCTCCTCAGCCCTCATGAAGTGGCACACACTTTTTAGGTATAGGCTGACAGTGCAGTTATCTGGTGACTTATTTTTAAATATTGCTTAAATATTCAGCGTGGTCTTTGGCTTCACCAAGTGGAGTATCTCCCTTGTACCTCATGCTATTGGATGTTTGATGTATCATTCTGCCTCGTGTGGAATACTTGCATTGCACAAAGGACTATTTTATGTATCAAAAGTACCCTGAATCATCAGTTGAATTGATTTTTTTCTATCACAAACACATTACACAGGACAATTAACCGGTTTTTGTTTGACTTTTTTCACTGCATCACACTTTTTAGATTTTGCCAACCAGGCAGTTTTTTATGGTCTGATTGCGAAAGACCTCCTGTGAACCATACCAAAAATTCACAGTGGACTTACAGCCCACCCACTGGCTACCATTGGTTGGCCGAGTGTCATTCATTTGCTTCTTATTTGATTACTTGCCCTTCAGCCTCTTTACCATCTTTTTGATTGGATGACTGGTATACTTCCACTGCTCACATTCATGGAACTATTATTTTCTTTTAGAACTCTATGAGACTACCCTTCAAGCACCCATCCCCACACTCTCAGTGTTGTTCCCCACCCCTCCCAGCTTGTCTGTTAAAGCAGAGAAACAAGTATAATTTTGCCAGTCCATGACTAAAGAGCTGAATTTAAGAGCTGTTTTCGTTTTCTCTTCTGTTTCCTGAGTAAAAAGCATTCGTAAAGATTGAAAATGTAGAATTATATGTAACGTTCTATGATACTTTCAGATGTGTTGGGCCCTCCAGTATTTTGCCATTTTTTCTCATTTAAAAAAATTAATATGCTTTACAAACAAGAATTGGCAAAGCCACAGGTTGGCACTTGCATTATGAAGGTGCAACCTATTGGCATTATAAATGCTTGTTTAATGTTTTAGCACTAAAATGCAAGCCAGATCTATCGGCTTTGTCAATGCTTGTTCTTCCAGATACTTAGATGCTGTAATGCTGTAGAATGTATCACTCCTGAGCACAGTGCTAGATCCAAAATAATAGTAATGACTGTTTACTCATTGGACATTACAGTAAGTGGCATCACATGGCTGTGAGCCGATAACATGACAGCAAGCGCCATTTCATGCTCTTTAACTGTGACATCACAGGAAGCGTCATCACTCATGCATAAAAGTGCTGAGTATAGGATTAATACCCTACAAAACCTTCTGTTTGCAAAGCCGATAAAAGTCAGTTTTAGTTACCACTCATAAATGAGTTAGTGTGCTGTAATGATGTGCCATGAATGTAGCCTTTACATACCCAGCACCATTAAATATTTACTCAACATCATATTTCAACGTACGGCTTAAACTGTCACAAATGCTCACACATGATCCTGATGTGTGGCATGATGCCTTGACTTTTCATGCACGGGCAGAACTGTCCAGTCTCAGCAGGAGCGGCTTGTACTGGTGAAAAGAGGATGGGCAGTGGAGGAGGACAGGGACAGGGTGGGACAGGGGACAAACAATACTAAATTAAACTTAGGTGCTGCTCTCCAGCAACACGTCACTCTCTTCGACTCCTCTCTGCCGCTGCAGGCATGCTCAGGCTCCCAGCATGCCCTGCGGCCAATCCTGAACCTGCTCTCACGTGAGAGCGGCTTCAGGATTGGCCTGAGCGCCGATGATGTGCGCTCCAGGACAGACTGGGATTCTGTGCCTCCTCTCTCCAGCCCCAGGAATGCAGCTGGGGTTGGAGAGCGGTTACTGCGCATGTGGTTTTAGGCCGCCTAAGACCGCCGCCCAAAAACCACATGTGCAGTGTAGGTAAAGCCCACCACTCCCCCTCCTGCCTATCATAAAACTGTCCCCTCCCCAAGCTAAATAAAACAATAATAAAACATGTTTTAAACCAGTTTTATTATCGTTTTATTTTTACATTTTTTAAAGTGCTGGCGTGGGACGATGCTCCTCCGCCATAGTGGAGGAGCCGCTGCTGAGTCACAGTCTGTGCTTAACTTGTGTGGTGCCTCTGTAGAGCCAGCAGGGCTGGGACAGAGTCCGCCCAGTCACATTCCAGGGTGGG
This sequence comes from Lissotriton helveticus, assembly GCF_964261635.1. Classification (NCBI taxonomy): domain Eukaryota; kingdom Metazoa; phylum Chordata; class Amphibia; order Caudata; family Salamandridae; genus Lissotriton; species Lissotriton helveticus. The sequence continues at coordinate 1,267,586,810 of NC_136061.1, read as the reverse complement.
AAGAGGCTGTAGCATGGCATCCCCCCCTGCCTAGCAGGACGCGATGGACTTTCCCCAACCCGCTGACCTTTTCGAAGCACAAGTCGATGTCCATGTACCAGCCAGTGGGTTTGGCTTCCTCCTTTCCTTTCTCCGATGGGGCAACGAGCCAGGCTGGTGGCACCATGCCAGCTCCTGTGTGCTCATTCTCGGAGGGTCAGTTCTTTCAGCGAGTGTCCCCAGCCAGGCTTCCGGAGGCAGCTGGCCAACGCACCAGCTGCGCCGCTGTGGGATTTCAATAGTGCAAGGGTATGGATAGGTATGGGGGGGTGGCTAGGAAGTCAACAAGCTAATGCCGGCAATGTCCCCCCCTCTGAATGCAAGAGGTGTGCCTGTTTACAAGGGACACACATATGTGTTCTATCTTCGTTATTCAGCAATTGGCGTGGGGGAGGCTAGCACGAGATGGCGTAAAATGGAAAAAACGCATAGGGGTCTAGAAGATGGCGGATTAGGCACAATGCAGCAAAGGCATGCGTTTAAAATACAGATACGCCAACTGATAGCACACATGAGAAATTAGAAGGCACCAAACAGGAGAAGAGCCTATATGGCAGAGACTCGTGTGTGTGTGTGTGAAGGGGCCTTTATTGGGATAGTAATAGGAAGCAGAGAATATATACCCTTGCAACACATGTGAATACATTGCTTGCCATTACAACGCAGTATCGTGTTGTGGAGACAGCGTTGTAAACGCTGTTTCACGGAAGCAGAACAAGATACACAATATTACCTGCCAACTTACAAAATATTTTCAATGTGTGAGGAGGGAGCGGAGCCTGGTGCCCCTTACCATGTCCCCCAAAACCCCCCACAAAGGGTCATTGAGGCTGTTGTCGATATCCTAAGGTGTTGTTTGCACCTTTGATGGACATCCTCCGCTTAGAGCCTCCGAAAACGAGCGGGAAACACAAATTTACAGTGGTTTTCAGCTCTCTGCCACTATATGATTTTGGCTCCTCACCGGGTGACTTTACGAAGCGAGCCAAAATCGCGTGACACCCGGTGGCACTGTGTGAGTTGGAAGAGACCCTCTGCATCGCTGGTGATCCTCAGCTTCACACATCTGGAATATTGCGCCTGGTTCGAGAGTCCGTATCCGGAGCACTGTGATGGTTCTGGACCAATCATCTGGAATATTCTTTCTAGTTCTGAAGGCGTTATCTTTGCTGTTGTGTTCAGCCCAGGAGGTCTCACTTGGCTTACGACTAGGGCTCCCGGTTTTATGGAATTTATCTTTTTGACATTTCTGTCTGTATTTATCCATATTTATTATTTTGCTAATTTTATCTGTATTTATCCATATTTATTTTGGGTTTTGTGGAAAAATTAAGCTGAAATGAGTATATTTCCTCATTTATTTAACCAATAAATATGCACTAATACGTGAATCCCTGCCAGGTTTAAATGATATGAACACCGACAGAAAATAAATGAATGCACTTTTATGAAAATATGCAGATTTTAGTATCAACCTTGTGCATATCTACTGGTGTTAAAGCCTCTTTACTAAAATTCCTTTCTTTTTTTAACTTCCTTACCTATCAACCCACACAGCTATTGGCCTGGCTGTCATGGCAGACAGTATTTAGAATTACCCAAAAAGCACCCAATTTCAACTTTCATCCACATTTAAAAAATAACACAGGTAAGAAAATAAATGTTTCTATCTGTATTAATCTGTAAAAATCAGTAAACACGGAAAACAGGTAGCCTTACTTACGATATCTGCTTTACAAGGCCTCATGTGGAGTGTCCACTTCTGGTGGTTTCACTTTGCAGTATTACATCCAATTGAGGATGTCACATCTAGGGCTCTGTCCACTTTGGATTCATGTATTTAGTATTGTGTCCCTTTCTAGATGCCTCATCTGATGTTCAGTTCAGAAGGCCTCATCTAAAGGTATGCACTCACCTCTGGAGGTTCCCTGTACATTATTGTGACCACTTGTTGAGGCCTCATCCGATTCATTCTGGATGACTGATCTGAAATAATATGCTTAATTCCAGAAGCTTCATCTTGGAGATTATGTTTGTGTCTAAAGATCTCATTCAGAGTACCGTGTACAGTGCTAGAGGCCTCATTTTGAGGACTGCTTCCTATTTCAGATGTCTCTTCTGGTCTGTACATTACATTATTCAGAAGCAGGCCTACATCCAGTGACACGCCCAGAGGAGCCTCACCCCACTCCCCTTTGAGTAGTGCCAAAAAAAAAAAATGAGAATGATAAGAAGCTATTATTATTTTATTTTTCTATGAACGACTCAGAGCCAGGTCGGGGCGGGGCTTAGCTCACCAGAGCAGAGTGAGGAGTGGTTTGCACAAGCAATCATGCGCACTTAGCATGTTCTCCACCTGGCTGTGTTGCACAGCCCGGCGGAGGACATGCCCAGGCTCCCAGGCACTGCCTGCGCAGCCAAACAGGCCGCTCAGACCAATCACAACACTGCTCATGTAGCGTCCTTATTGACTGGGAGAGTCCTTAAGGCTGGGTGTTTCCGGTGCTGAGAGAAGAGGACGGAGGAGAGGTGTGTGCCGGCTGGAAAGGTACATTTATTTTATCTGTTTTTTCGTCTACCCCCTGCCCCCTTCCCTGAAAAGGCCTCAAAATAGATTACTATGTTAAATTACAGAGGTAAGACAAATGCCTCCTTCAAGTTCTTGACTCTGTATCACACTTGAACTGAATTTACAACACAGGCAAAGCAACAGAAGTCACATGGCACCATGCAAACTTGTTGGAGGAGGTAATCTCAGCAGTCCATCGAGACTTTGGTTCTTTGAGGCATGCATTCACTGACCTTTCAATAAAATAATAATTGCTAATGCTAGCCCTGACTGTAATCTTTTAAACCCCCAGCCCTCTTTCCTACAAGAGTTCTAAAATGTCACAAGAGCCTGGATGCCATATTGAATTTGGACCTCAAAATATTTCTTGATAAAGATGGGCCTACGTATGGTCGGGTTATTTTGAGAGGAGGGTGTTCATCTTCCAGTCCGGAAGGAAGATTCCGGCATCAGGACATAGGAATAGTTGGTATGTAGATCAAGACAATGTGTCCACCTTACTATTTAGGTCTACGGCAAGTTGGCAACCAACCCTAGGGCAGCTACATCAATTATTCTGGTCAGAAAGTTAATATTGATACATTGATAATCCAGGACAAAGATACAGATGTAAATAGCAAGACTATCTGAACAGGTATGGACGTTTGAGTCCACCTTTCTTTTATCAACAGAAGAGACTATAAGCCTGATTTAAAGGTTGGCGGGAGCCTCGCTGACTCTCACGGGGGCGGAGGACATTACGCCCGCCATCCTGTCAGAGGGCGGTGGAGGACATTAAGTCTGCCACCCTGACAGACAACCACCTGCCATATTTAAAGGTCACTGCTGGAGCAGTGGTGATCTCTGCACCTTCAGAGGAACCACCGCCACTGGAGCACCTCTAAGGCACCGCAAGTATGGTGCACAGCCACTGTCGGAGTAAGCTTCTGACAACAGAGCCAGTTGGGGAACAGCCATCAGAAAGATGGCGGCCCCTCGACTCTTAATGGGGAGACAAACCGCTGGTTTGATGGACAGGTTACTATGCCATGTTTGTGACTGAGTACTCTGCCAACCAAACTTTAAACCAAGCCCTATGTCTCTGTGTGCTAGAGCGGTGTATACTAACTTGAGTTTCTGTAAGTTGTTGGTATCCAGACCATGACTGTATCCATGATTCGACGTGGTGCTGGTATGGGGGAGGGAGGGGGGGGTGGAGTGTTCTATGGATGATGTTTAGGGGAAATTAAATAAATAATTAATTTTCCCTCGTCATTTTCTGTCGAAATCACCCCTCGCTCAGACTCACCGCCCCGCCTCTCTTACCTGCATGGGCCGCGGCTGGTCAGACATGGCCCATTGCCACAGCAAAATATGCTCTGAGAGAGGCGGACTGCGCACAGGGCGTGTGTGCGTGCACAATTGTAGAGGCTGAGATCAGCCACGTGCATCTGAAGGTCTGCTGCGCCTGTAAGTACACTCAAGAAAAAGGCCAAGTGTCCAATAATCCAAACCAACAATTCTGAGTGAGCAGGTATGCAAGAGAAGAGTAGCTAACTCACTGCTTGTCCTACAGGAATCTTTCAGCCAATCCCTGATTACCTCCCGTCATCGGTGTCACCATTTTCACTACAGGTTTCACTTCTACAAACAATTACAATCTATATTTTAGAATTTAAGACCATGTAAGGTGACGAAGGACTACAAATCCCAGAATTCGTTGGGCTGGGAGCCAAGGACTAGAATATGGTGTTTCTGATGGCATGTATTTCTCTAGTCACCCAATGCATTCTGGGACTTAAAAGCACATGTTTATAATATAATGGCAAAACGACAGACCCCAGCCTGTTTACTCCTGCTAACTGAAAACTCAGGACATGGCATAAGATCCTTTGCTTGAGACACGAAAGCAGCCATGCATGGGTGGGAATGCTTAAGCCACAACCCCTCATGACATCATTTCATTCCACTGTGTTCAGTGTTCCTCGCTATAGATGGGGAGTAACCATATGAGAATCTGTCTAGGCCAGAGCCTTAAAAGGCACAGTGGAGTTTAGATTTTGAAGTATCACATCTAGTGCCACTCACCCTTCAAACCTCTCCCAGTGCCAGATTAGCCCCCATGGAAGCCCCTAGGCAGTCGAAATTTCGCCCCCCTTTTCCCCTCGCAAATTATCTCCTAATACCCAAATGCAAAGGATTTCTTTTAAAAACTGACAGCTGCCAGAAGAGGAGTTTTTAAGAGACAAACTATTATGTGAATCTGACGTCTCTGGTTTATGTATTTTAAGTTGTTAATGGTTACCTTACATCAATACAGTATTTTCTCTCTAAGGTCTTTAACGTAACGTTTTCGTTTCTTTGAGTTGATTAATTTTTTTCTATCTTTTGGAAACAATATTTAAGAAAGCTTGATTGTAATTTTCTTTCAAGCCCAAATCAATAGTATTTTGATCCGCTGTTGCGTGGCCCCTAAAAGGAGTAGGGTCCATAGACCGGTGCCTACTTTGCATATTTGGTCATTGGAAACTGCCCCCTCCCCAGGGAGTGATGTAAGACCGTGCTCATCCACCATACAGATACCCGCAGATTGAATCAAACAGTGATGAAAGGAGGGGCTTGAAAAAACCTAATTGCCCTCTAGGAATTCCTACTTTCATTTCCAGAGCTGTGTCAGGTTGTTTGCGTTGTTACCAAAACATGACTGACTCTTTCCCAGGCCAACCGCCCTTTCAGCGTGACGGGCCTGTCTAGACATCTCCAAATGTCCCCGTAAGCCAGGAGAATAATGACATTTTTAGCATCTTCCTCCTGCCACAGCCCCCCCTCGTTAAAGGCTGTTCGCGGATCCTTGAAGTGAAGGGATGCCAAGGCCTAGGCCCTGGGTTCAGGCAGGTGGGTCCGGTTGCCATGGAAACGGCAGCCCCCTGCCTCTCGGTCCTGCTGAGTGGAAAGTGATTTAGTGGAATGTCTGGCAGGGAGGATCGTGCTGCAGAGTCTGGATGAAACAAGCACTGGCAAAGCCAATATGTGTTTTGCCTACGCGAGTTCTATTGGATTCGTCAGTTTCTTAAAATGTTGCACAGAGGTGCGAGTTGCTGTGCTATATAGCTTAAAGTAAAAAGAAAAAGAGATGTGACTTGGTCAGTGCACGTCATAACATTTTTTTTGCTTCTTAAAGCTAAGCACTAACAAACAAGTTAAAATTGGCCTTTTTCCTATACTTAATATGTAGTTTATATTCTTGACCACGTGCCCATTGTAGTTACCAGCATGTCAAAGGGCAGCTAGCTGGAATACTGAGCATGGAGAGGCTGTGGTGTTACGGCCAGAGCTGCTGAATTTGGAGCTGGGGAATCAGGTTTGAGTTTTGGTGTCAGCTTAACATCCTGCGATTCTGGGCAAAACGCGTAATCTCCCCGTGCCTACCAAAAATGAATGTGTCCTTGTGTAATGTAACTGGTGTTTTTGTAAAGCGCTCCAAGTCCTTCAGGCTTACTTTGCGCTATATAAAACAAGCTATGCGGATGAGGAAAGGGTATGGTGTGAGGTGGTGGAAGGGACAGGCCAGAAACGAATAGGGAAGGGGCATGCGGCGACAGAACTGAGGTAGTGGTAGGGACGGGCAAGCAAAAAACAGATGAGGATGCTGGAAAGTCAAAAAAACATTGCAATACAAACAAGTTAAAATTGTTATTTTCGCTATACTCAATATGCAATTTATATTTTTGAACAAATGCCCATTGCAGCTACCAGCACATCGAAGTGCAGCTAGCTGGAACACTGAGAATGGAGAGGCTGTGGTGTTAGGACCAGAGATGCTGACTTTGGAGCTGGGGAACAAGGTTTGAGTCTCAGTGCTGGCTCAACATCCTGTGATTCTGTCCAAGTCACTTAATAGCCCAGCGCATGTAAAAAATAATGTGCCCTTTTGTTATCTAACTTGACTTCATGTAAAGCTCTCTAAGTCTTTTCAGTCGACTTCACACTTTAAAAAACAAGTTAAGATAAGTGATGGGGTGGGAAGAGGCATGCAGTGACAGAAGCAACGGGGTGGGAGGGACAGACAAGCAGCAAACAGGGAAGGGGCATGCAGCAATGGAAGAGAGGTAGTGTTAGGGATGGGCAAGCAACAAACAGAATGCGGATGCTGGAAAGTAAAAAAAAAGGATTAAGTTATGTTACAAGTGCGCGACCAGTGGAAGGATACTGGAAGCAGTACTCGGTCCAAGCTCCATAACATAGACGAAGATGTGAGGCCGAGCATGAAGGTGAAGGCAGGAGGAGGCGCTGACCAACAGGAAGAAAGGAAACCAGAGTGACGTGGGAGTCAACCAATAGTAAGTAGAAGTAAGTAACGGGTGGGCTCTAAACTCTTTTTAAGAATATTTATTTTGTTACTTGAGACTTTGCAAGCACAGAGCATGTGCCAAATAGGCGAAACCTAAAAAAAAAAATACAAAAAAACAAAGCAACTAAGCCAAATGGGCAGGGTCACTGGCATGCATGTGTGACCATGGGCAGTGGGAGCCGGAAACAGGTCATGCCTGTGAGAGACATGGTCTGCAAATGAGGTACTTGGTCTACCAGTGTGGACCCAGGACCGGGGACACAGGCAGAGCTAAAGAGGGACCATGGATGGACAGAGACAGTCTCTACCAGTGATGGACTGAGAGAGAGACATTCAGGCTCGTCTAGTGAGAGAAAGACCATGAGAAGAGGGACAGAGACAGCCTCTACAGTGCAGAAGAGTAGAGTAGAAAATGCCCTCCCCTGCAGAATGAGATGCAGCCGGTCGCCCGAGGCTCCCATCTTTCATAGATATTCATTAGCCTTAGGCTGAATGGGGGCTCCCTAAAGAGTTGGGGACCCTGAAGGGTTGGGCATACAATGTTATGTTATGTTATAACCTATTTGTAAAGCGCACTTTGACCAAGGTTTCATGGCGCTGTTTCACGCTGTACTGAGTTGACTGTTCTGAGTTGATAGCAATGGGATCAAATTACTCATGTGCCTGTGTGAACAGTCATGTCTTGAGCTGCCTTCTGAATTGAAGCAGATGGGGACAGGAACGGATCTCCCATGGGAGTGAGTTCCAAAGATGTGGCGCCAGATAACCGAACCGGCATCCACCATGCCGCTTACGTTTAAACTTTGCGCTCACCAACAGATTTTGATGTTTAGAACGGAGATCACGGGCTGGGATATATCTCACGATCAGATTGTTAATAAAAATAGGACTATAACAGTTTAGGGACTTAAATGTAAGACAGGCAGTTTTGAAAGTGGCCCGTTGGAGCAATGGGAGCCAGTGTAGCTTTTTTATCAGAGGTCTGGCCGATTGCCACTTTGGCTGTTGATAAATTAGTCGTGCCGCCTGGTTCTGTACGAGCTGGAGCCTCTTGATCTGATAAGAGGGAAGGCCTAGATCCTAAAATGTCAGGAAATTACCCCCAACGAAGGCTTGCAAACTTATTTGAATGTTGATCCCAGTCCGTACCACCGAATGCTTTTGTCCCGCTTGCGTCTAGGGATTTTCTACCGTATGGTAACCTTACCTGACGCGAACAACTGGTCGTCTACCAAGCTGATCTGTCCATGCGATAAAATCACGGTGCAATCTAACATGCACATAATGTTTTTTTGCACTTTTTATTCTAACCCCAGAAAACTATATCTGAAACCTTTATTAAAACAGTGCTTAAGAAACTGCAGGCCAGCTTTTTTAAAATTGTTAAGATTAGAAGATGATCATGTGATATTCGTTGTCTCATGTTTTTTAAGATCTGTCATAAAGTATCGTAAATCCATGTGGCATAACATTTCCCCTCTGGGTTCTACGACACCGCCTGTTGTTGTTTGTTGATATTGCATTTTAAATCTATTTCAATGAATGTTTTTCTTGCCGCCCATATACCTGTTTTTTTTTTTTTTTAAATGAATGTGTAGAAGTAAGCATTTATTCTTTTAAAAATGTTTATGAAATTTGAATTGATGTATCTGCCGTGCTTTTATGATTTTATTGGAAAATCGAATAAAGCTTTACTTACTTACTACTAGATTGAATTTGCATAGTCCAAATGGGACAGGACTAGGCCAATCACAGCTTGTATCAGTGCTGCCTGGGTGAGTAGGTGATGTATCTTCTGGATTTTACGTAATTGGAAGAAACATTTAGAAACTACTGTGCCCACCTGGGTGTTAAGAGACAGATCTCCGTCAATAGTCACCCCCAGACTTTTTACGGAAGATGAGGGTTTGGGGAAAGGTCCAAGATCTGCCGGCCAATAATGCACCGCAGGGGCAATGCACCGCAGGGGCCTGCGTAACGCCCACAGGTCTCCACTAGTGAGGGATAGACTCTGACAGCAAGGGAAAGTGGAAGTCACTACTAGTGAGAATTAGACCCTGGCAATCAGGGACAGAGGCGGGCTCTGCCAATCAGGGACAGAGACAGGCTCTGCCAGTGAGGGACAGAGAGGGACACTGCCAGTGAGGGACGTACCATACCAGACATTAGAGTCAGAGGTAGGCTCTGCCAGTGCGGGACACGTCCCTCCCCTGCGAGGGATAACTTTGCTGCCAGGGTCATTCTTTCCCTGTTAAAAGGGCTTGTGAGCGACTCTTCCAGGAAGTACCAGAGGCAGCCTTTAGGGCTGAGGGACATTTACTGCTAATGTGGGACAGACCCTTTGAGTGGGAGATAGACTCATGGGCTGCCAGTAAGGTGCACGCCCTCCCACTGAGTAGTAGGTTCTACTATTGAGGGACAGAGACCGACAAGAACTGCCATGGAGGGGCATCTTGTTTCATTCGATCCATTGATGTATATGAAGATTTAGCTGCAATGTTAGCTTGAAATAGACAACACACACACACGTGGTTTTAATGAGACAGAGGCAGCCTCAGACAGGGACATATCTTTGGCTGGTAGTAGTTTTTTTGTCCAGTAAGGGAGAAGGAGTTCTCTTGATAAGAGGGCTGAGACAGCCTCCTCCAGTATGAGACAGTGGGAACTCCTGGGTGGACAGCCACCCTCAGTGAATGCTGGAGCTAGCCCCTGCTTTGTTGGACACAGATGCCTTTCTAGTGAGAGTGACAGCCCCCCTCCCATTGTGAATCACGGTGATCCCTCTATAGATAAACTGAGAGACAGAAAAAAGTCTGGGACTGGGAGGGAAGGGGTGGGGTGGGAGACAACCACTCTGTCTCCCAGGTGTGAGATTAAAGCAACTCTCATTTTAAGGAGTTCGAGTCCGCACCTTAAGCCTGCGATACAGGGGGCTCTGAGGAGGCAGGGGTACAGACAGTTCACTCAATGCCAGAGAGGGGAGCCCTGAGGTCAGAGGAAGACAGAGAAAGCCTCCAATGCAGGCGGAGACCTCTCATGAGGTTTAAGGTATATACACATAGCTCCCAACTGGCTCCTGGTATGCTAGAGTTATTTATATACCTAACGGGACCCAGAGTGCGGGCAATCTTGCATTTTAAGATTTGATTGCAAGGCCGTGGAGTGCCTACGCTTATTCTCTAATGGGAGAACGCAAAACTACAAGTCCCATAATGCAAAGGGATGGCTTAAAAACTAATATAGAACAGCTGAAGAGATCACACATAACAAAGAGCCACTTGGGTCTAGATTGAGACACCCCTAGCAGTGGAGGATTATGAGACAGACCCTTGATACTAGGTGCACCACCCTCATTAGCTAAATTGTGATGGGCTTGAAGGCGTCCTCTTGGAGGGGAGGTTTGTTATGTAGACCAATGTAACACCGTCAGCCATTCTGGACTTCTGTTTAGCCAAAAGAGTACTTACTTAGCATATTGCTATACATTTATGACTTTTCATGGAAAACGGGAACTTTGAAACTAAAAGTCTCAGCGTGCAAAGTAATGTGGTCTAAAAAACATCAATAAAAAAGGTAGCACACATGACATTGGAACATGTGACCACTACGCCCTCTGCTGATGGATGAAGCAGGCGCTAGGGTCGAGGTCTGTTCTGTCTTTGTCCGGCAGTTCCTTTGAGCTTTCCAGAAAACGGAAGTGCTTTCTGAAAGTGTACTGTCTGCATAATAGCACAACACACAGATGGCCCACTCTGGTGCCAGAAATCAGCTTGCTGGAAAATTTGCGGGCAGAGATCCCTTCCGGAGTACAAGGACGCACAGAGCTCTGGGAAGGCGTCGCTCCCACTGGGACACAGATGAGCTGTGCACGACATTCCGGATTCTGTGAAAGCAGGAAGATGGACGATTGCTGGTGCTCTAAGGCCTGTCTATCAGAAGAAGAAGGCAGCAGAGGCAACATTCTTCCTGAGACCCTGAACTTTTTGCGGTGCCGCACTATCTTGGACGTTGATTCACCAAAATGCCCAGGGTAGCGGAAGTGATGTCACATGCACTTTGACCCACAGATGATGTCACAGGGAATGGTATCATAAGACCTCTAACATCTTGACATCACAGGAAGTGACATCATGTTACCTTTGACAACTCCCTCAATGACATCACAGGAAGTGACATCACATGACCTTTACTGGTGCCATTACTGGGAGAGACATATCTGACTTTTGGTTAGTTACGTCACACAAAGCATTTGGAAAATCTCAGCAGATACAAATGAAATACTCTGTACCCAAACATACTTTTTTCAAATCCTATTGAAATGCTCCCACATACAGTGTCAGTGGCAAACATTATCTTCAGATACAGGGCGGAAATAATGCAGCATCAGGTAACAACCTCTTAAATGGTGTACAACAATGGAAAATAGGCCAAATAACCCAATATCAAAAAATATGTTGTATAATGGGAAGGTCAATAGGCGCAGAATGCTCATTACAAATGCACTTTGCTATTTGAAATTAGAAAAATTAATGTCCCTTTCCCCACTGTCATAATGAGGATACCACTAGTGAGCTGGGAACCAGATATCATGTATTCCCTAATATGTGACCAATTATGCAGCCTGAGTTGCTGTTATAGATGGTGCAATATTAAAGTCTATTACAAGAAAGATTTTTGTACAGAGCATGCTAAACTGTTCTATTTCAAGGTGCTCTCAATGTGGGGATAAGGGAAAACTAGGCACAGTGAAATAAGTTAATGGCTAGGGATCATACAATTTGGTCAAGTGGAAGCCATGATTGATCCCTGTTTTCCTACCTTCACTTTGTGCTAGTTAGCCACTAGATGGGTATCTCTTTCTTTCTTCAGTTTTACACCAAAGGTAATGATGTGTTTTTAATTCTTTCCCACATCAAAAGACTTAAGAGTAATTAATGGTAATGCTTAAATTGAAAATGTAGAGTGATATTACAAGTGGGGCTGCACGTGGCGCAGAGCACGCTATGCAGATGTTTCTTCAGGTACACTGCCATTTGTGATTTGTGGCCTGCACAAAGTGGTAATGTACAGTAGTATAATCCAGCTCATAGCCCACGGTTTGTGAAAACGGGGTCGGGCGTCTCCTCCTCAAGAGTGGAAGAGAGTTGCTTCGCCTGCTGCAAGAGCAGCAGGCAAACACAAATAAATAAATGGCATGTCAATGACATTTTATTTATTTGCCACTGCACCGGCTCACGCTTTGAACAGCGCAAGGGTGGATCTGAATCCTCAAATGCAGGATGACAACACCGGTCTACAGTGCGCATGTTGGATTGGCTGGCTGTCTTGTGATGGCCAATCCAACATGTGCAGTGTAGAGAAGCAATCCAAAGGCTTTGAACCAGACTGGATATTGCTGGTACAGGCCCCAGCCTCAAAATGAGTGCTGGGTTAGCCTGCTCCAACCACTTCGGGAGCTACTCTCATGGTGATGCGAGTAGCTCCAGGATTGGTTGGATCATGTTTCACTGAGCAGGAAGGGAAGTAACTCCCTTTCCTGCACGTGGACAACCATGATAGGATTACCGGCAGAGAAGTGCTGCATTGGTTGTGCTCTCGCTCCTTATGGTGAGTAGTTTGACATCCCGAATACAGGGACAACAAGGATCTCCCTCGCAAGGACACCCATTCCTATTCATTTCGCAGTAAGAGGAGCCAGCTCAGGAAGGGTAAGCAGCAGAATATCAGCCCCAAGGTGGGGCCCTCCAGTCTGCACTCCTTACTATGGTACTACTATGGACACAAGACCTTTGGGAGTACGGATAGCGGCATTCCTTCCGCAATGGGTGCTTTTCATCTCTGGCAAATGGGTGAAAAGCCTCATTCAGAGAGGCTATTGCATAGAGTTCTTCTCACTTCTTCCAGATACGGGATGCATCCTTACTCGTGTCCCAAGGAATCTAGCGAAGAAAGAAACACTGTTGGTTGGGATCAAGGCCTAGCTGGAGAAAAGAGCAGTCATCCCTGTGCCACTGCATCAGGTCAGTCAATGGGTGTACACTATCCTTTTCCTGGAACAGAAGGTACTGGGGGAGTTTAGGCCGGTGATGGATTTAAAACACCTAGCAGTTAGGTGACATCCACTCCATTCAAGATGCTATTTCTCCAACAGCTCATGCTGCTGGTGTCTCCCGGGGACTTCATGGCAACTATCGATCTGCACATGCCAGCTTATCTGTGTCATCAGAGGCGTCTGAAGTTCGTTGAGGGATGACACATTACTAAATACCAAGGTGTTGGTCCCTCTGATGGAAGTTCTACATCTGCAGGGAATTTCCATCTTCCCGTATCTAGACAACTGTTTGGACAAGGTGGCATCTCTTCCTCTGACTTGTTTGCATGTACAGACAGTGTTGGATCTTCTGTCATCTCATGGCTTCTTAGTGAGGAAGTCACAGCTGGTTCCTACTCAGGATCGCATCTTCATTGGGGCCCAGTTCTAGATGGATCTGGGCATTGTGATGTTGCTTGCTTCGAAGATGCTGAAAATTCATTCACATCTGCTGGATCTATTATTGACACCTGTTCAGCCAATTTCACTTTGAATAAGGGTGCAGAGGGACCTGGCGGCCAGGGTGTTCGTGGTGCCCTAATTTTGGTGGCACCTCAATACTCTCACAAAGTTAATTCTGAGACAGTGCGTACCCAATGTGCAGGACTTGGCATCTATTCTCAATGTAACTCAGGTGATTCTGGAGGAGCTGGGGTGGTGGCTACTTCCATCCAACATCCTGAAGGTGGTCTTCTTGTTCTCCCCAGATCTGGTGATCATCACCAAGCACATCAGTGAGAGTGGTTGGGGGGCCAGGTTGGGGCCCCTCTCGGTTAGGGGCCTGTGGCAGACATGCAAGAGTTCCCGGCCGTCCAAATGGAGGGATCTAGAGGTAATTTGTCTGTCTCTCCTTAATTTCCTCACGATGAGCGCAGGACTCCAAGTAATGCTACTCCCGGTAAGTAAGCGCAGCATTAACAAACTGAAGTGTCATAACATAACATTTCCCACTTATTACTATAAATTGCATTTATTAAGGTCTGTGCGTTCTTTTATATGAAGTTACCTGAAGGTGAAAGACCAACAAAATAGCCACAGAATATTTTGTCCTTTTTGGCTACAACTTTGACCCTGACACTGCCCATTGCACTCAGGATGAGTTCAGTACTCCTCTTGGCTCACCTGTGCCAACAAGAAGTCCCTCCCCAGTGACTGCCCGACAGAGACAGAGAGTGTTTTCAGACCAGGCTGGGCCACCATGCTACAAACAGTGCTGATTGTAGGCAGAGGTGACCGGGCAGGCCTGATGGCGATTGTACTTATATTTGCCTGGGTCAGCAGTTCACCATGTCCCACTGGCTGCAAATGACACTGGGACAAATTCAGCTTATTTCACTGGCTCGAGCCTGATCTGGTTCAATAAAAGCTGCTAGATCCGATTGGTTCCCCCTCATTTGCTGCACTGTTTAATTAAACTGCAGGTACGAGTACCGGTTAGGACCTGCCCATTTAAAGCACTGCTTACTTATAGATTTTGCAAAACAAAGCTGTCATTTTTAGGTCAAACCTACTAGACTGCACATGCTCTGTCTTTTGCAAAACATATTGTGGGCTTGCCAAGAACATACAGAGGTGTTGAACCTGCTCATTGCTTACCATTGGTTGAGTTTCCTGCCACTTTCATGTGCTTACTTCTTATTCGACGGCTTGCCTTGTCCATCCTGTGTCTGCCTCGACCCTGAAGAATTGTCCCTTTATATGTGTTGTTCCACTGCTCACTTTTACGGTTCTACTTTTTTCTTTTGGGTTAAGCACTCAATGAGAGTGCGTGTGTTTTCCAGCTGTCTCTCGTGTTCTTCTCTTGAACCCCTCTCCTCGCGCCGTGTTGCACTCTCTCACTGTATGCTTATCCCCGCCCCCTCAATGATGTACTCACCATCGTATTCATCTTCCCACCCCATGTTTTTTTCGCCTGTTTGCTTCTTTCCACCCGGTGTTGTTTTTTCGCCCCTGTGCTTCTCTCCCACCTGCTCCACATTTCTGTACCTATTTGCTTCCCCACACTCCATGTTCGTCTCTTGCCCATTGCTTCTCTTCCCTATACCAGCCCTCTGTAATGCACACCCGCACCCTCCTCCTCTCGCCCGTTGCTTTCGACCTGTGCCTCCTCAACCCTGTCATCCTACTTTACCACACTCCAGTCCTCTATGTTATTTGCCCCCAGCTGGCACTTAAGTAAAAAAAGAAATTGCTCAATACATTTTGTAGGTGCATGCATGCATCATAGGGTCATTTCTAGATCTCGCTAGAGTCAGCGCATGAGCTGATCTTGCAAGACATTTAGTAGCTGCTTCAAAAAGCACTACCTTGCCGGCCACCAGCTTGCTAGAACGCGCACAAGCGCGCGCGACGTGCACAGCACTTTTTCCCATCGCGCGTGCGCACAAATTGCGTTTTTTATTATTTCATTTTGCGGCCACGCGGCGTTACTTTTATGGCCGCGCGGCCAATGCTTGTTGTTCTTTATCACAGTTCATGCGTTTCGATGATTTCTCCGGAAGTGCGCTCGCTTTGCTCAGGCACCAACGTTACCTTCGATGGATTCTGCAGCTCGTTTTCTCCTGTAGAAGGTTTTTCTGTAAATACTACCATTTTCTAAGATATGGAAAAAGCCGACCGGCGCATGGATGTGTGAGCAATACTTAAATTAAGATGCAAGAACATCACTCATTGCCTCGCTGAGTCAAAAGTCCAAGCGCTAGGAGCCCCGTCCTTTGAACTGCATAAGTCACTCACAACTGCCACGGCATTCATTATGCTGTGGGAATACATTCCCAGGTGCCTCTGATGCATAATGCAGTTTCGTCTTTTCAAAGCTGGCAGTTACATCGCATCAGACATTCCTTGCCATTGAGAGCTGTGAGCAGCATACCGTTAACCACGCCATGTTTAGTTCTCGCTTGGCTGCGTAGATGTCTTTACTACTTTTTATTACCAGTTCTATAGCTGGGCTGGGCTTTACCCATAGGAATATTGCTCTCTCACCTCCTTCTATTACTGTCTAGTTGGAGTATCTTCCCGCCTTCCAGGTAGTGCTTCTATTGGAATGCATAAGGGGCATCTTTAAATCTGATAAGTGCACTCAGTCATCAAGTTGTCACGCTCAATTCTTATGTCCTATATGCATTCTATAAGGAACGCAGCAGCCGCCCATCCTTGAGGGTGGAGGGACACTCACCACACCTATTTCTTTTTTTTTTTTTTTTTGAAAACTTTTTATTGATTATATAACACAAACACAAACAACTTGCAAGGAGTGAAGAAAA
Source organism: Lissotriton helveticus (assembly GCF_964261635.1). Classification (NCBI taxonomy): domain Eukaryota; kingdom Metazoa; phylum Chordata; class Amphibia; order Caudata; family Salamandridae; genus Lissotriton; species Lissotriton helveticus. The sequence continues at coordinate 1,267,570,515 of NC_136061.1, read as the reverse complement.
AGAGACATCAATATACACAACATTGCAGTACATGGTGTTGGAGCGGGAAGGACAATCCAATGAGCGTATGGTCTATCGGGAAAGAGTCTCACAGGGGGGGGGGGGGAAGAAACAAATTGCAAACAGTTTACAGTAGTATGTGGAGGAACCCTCGGGCTACGGGGACGTAGGTGCAACATCTGGGTCAGGAAGAGGAGGGGCACATATATCGCCACGGTAAGTGTTCCACTGAGTCCATATCTTCCCCCATTTTCGGGGGGTACCTCGAGAAACATATACAGTTTTTTCTCTAAACATGCACCAGTCCATGTTTTGTTTGCATTTCCGAATTCCGGGCGGGCCCTGAGCGCCCCACAATTGCGCAATGTCTCTTTTGGCAATCATGTTGCCCAAGGTCACCCACCGAAGCTGCGACACGGAGTAATCATTCGGTTCCCATACGTTCAACAGGCATCTCCTTGCTTCCGGCATCGATTGCACCCCGGTAATCTCACTCATCACCTCATGCACATGGGTCCAGAATCGCACTATCTCAGGGCACTCCCAGATGATATGCAAAAAGGTGCCCAGAAGACCGCAGCCACGCCGACACAAACCATCCACAGAAAAGCCCATGTGTACCAAACGGGGACCAGTTACATACACTCTATGCAGGATTTTAAGTTGCACAAATCTAAGACGCGCCTGGATGGCTACCTCTTTAGGGGAAGAGCCAGTCCTCATCGTCCAACTCCAGCCCATCACCAGTCCAGACCTCTCTAAGGCGAAACAGGAGATCAGATCTGGAGTTGATTAATTTTTTATAGATAAGCAAAATCGTACTGTCAGGAACATGTCCGTCCAATACCCTGTCCTCAAGCGGGGACGACTCCGGAATCTCCTCACCCGAAGGGAAGACCGAGAGCACCGCGTGTCGGACCTGTGAATAACGAAAAATTTCGCGATCGTCCAAAGCGTACTCGGTTTTCAATTCCTCAAACGTCTTCACTCTCCCCTTGGTCCAAACATCATCAATCCTGCTGATACCAATCAAGTCCCACCTATCAAACCCCCGGGACTGCCAAAGTGAGCCAAGTCTATCAGACGCGTACAGGGGGGTGGCACGAGTCAATTTATTAGTCCACCCAAGCGCCATGGAATCATGTCGCCACACCTGGACGGCCGCCCTGGTGGGGCCCATCACGTTGCGAGGGGTGAGTTTCGAGTAGAGGGCTCTATTGTAGTCGCCCCCCGGTAACAACCACTTGTCCATCTCAAAGGCCGGATTTGGCAAAGGGCCATACATGCAATGATTTATTGCCCCCAGTTGAGACGCCCAATAATAGCGACGGATATCAGGCAAAGCAATTCCACCGTCGTACCACGGGAGCGACAATTTAGCAATGGCGATCCGGGGCCTACCCCCCCCACACCAGTCGTCTCTGTAAACTCTCAACCTCACGGAAATATGTAGCCGGGACAACGTCAAGTGTGTTTTGTAATGCGTAGAGGAAGCGGGGCAGTGACATCATCTTAAACAATGCCGCTCTACCCAGGGGAGAAAGAGGAAGTTTCTCCCAGGCGACCACATCCGCCCGAAGGCGCTGAAGAGGGGGCAGTAAATTACGGTCGAACCGGAGTGCAGGGCTCAGCGTGATAAAGATGCCTAGATATTTAAATCCGTCTTCCACAATCGCGATAGGACAACCACTGGGCAGAAGGGGGGCGGCACCCGACAGGACGTATACACAGGACTTCGACCAGTTGATGACAAGACCCGAGTTTTTGCGGAAGGATGTTAAGACATCAAACAACACAATGAGGGATTTACGGGGTGATGTAAGATAAAGCAGAATATCATCAGCGTAGAGAGATACACGGTCCTCAAACTCCGAATTCCATCCAATGCCCTTCAGGGACGGTTCCCACCGCAACCAGGCTGCCAGCGGTTCCAAGGCAAGAGCAAACAACAAGGGGGACAGGGGACAGCCCTGTCCCGTCCCTCTGCTCAGTGCAAAGGGCGCAGAGACCCGAACATTGACCACCACCTGAGCCATGGGACCGGCGTAAAGCAATTTGACCCACCGAACGAATTCCGAACCGAAACCAAACTTAGCAAGAACCGCCCACAAATACGGCCATTCTATTGTATCAAACGCCATCGTAGCGTCCAAGGACGCCAAGACGGCGGGCTCACGCAGCGTCGCGGCCCGTGCCAGGACGCCATGCAACCGTCGGAGGTTAAGCGCCGTATTACGATGCGGTATAAAGCCGGATTGATCCGGGTGAACCAGGTCCCCAATAACGGTCGCCAAACGTGTCGCCAGCAGCTTGGCCAAGATTTTAGGTTCCGCATTAATCAATGAAATGGGTCTAAAAGAGGCGCAGCGATCCCGAGGCTTACCATCCTTGTGGATGACAACAATAGTGGCCAGTCTCTGGTCAGGCGGGAGAGACCCCACCTCCAAAGACTCAAGAAACATAGAGCGCAGATGAGGAGCTAGCGAATCCGGGCGCAGTTTATATAGCTCAATGGGGAGCCCATTAGGGCCCGAGGCCTTGCCGGATCGGACCGAACGGACAGCAGCGGCAATCTCGTCCACAGTAGGCGGAGCATCCAGAGCATCTCTATCAATGTCAGACAATCGGGGAAGTGCAATATCACGCAATAACAGGCGGGAGTCCTGCTCCGATCGATCAGACACCTGGGTGTACACCTCGCGGAAATAATCGGCAAAGCATGCAACAATATCAACAGGGTCTGTACAACACTCACCATTCTCCACAACAATCACAGGGACGACACGACTTGCATTCTCCCTCTTGTCCAACCAAGCAAGCAGTTTCCCAGCCTTATCACCCACATCATACAGGCGTCCCTGCTGTTCCCTCCCCATTTCCTTGGCAGCTTCAGTGACCAGAGCCCTGTATTCATGTTGTTTCAACTCCAGTAGATGTAACCCCTCAGCGGTAACCCCAGATTCCAAGCTCTCCTCCAGGGCCGTGACCTCCCCCTCAAGTCGAACCATCTCAGCACGGTTGGCCAACTTCACGCTACCAATCAATGAGAGGGCCTGGCCACGAATGACCGTCTTGTAAGCTTCCCAAAGTAAACTAGGGGAGGACACAGAGCCCACATTTTCCTCAAAGTAACAATCATGTGCTTTAACCAGCTCATCCCTGACCCTGGGGTCCTTCAAATACCAGGGGTTGATCGGAGCCACTCGGCCCGCCGAACTCTGCCGTGCATCAACCACCAGCCAAAGCGGAGAATGGTCCGAGATACCCCGTGCCAGATGTTTAACTTCCCGTATGAGGGATGCATGGGCCGAGGGCAGTAATACGTGATCTAACCTCGAGAGACTACCATGAGCACCAGAATGATAGGTATATTGCAACTGTCCCGGGTGAAGCAACCGCCAGCAATCAGTGAGCCCCAGCGTCTCCAGGAAGTCACTCAACCAAGTCTGGGCCTTCGGCAGTTCCCTGGGAGGGTGACGATCATGCATCCCCGAGACCACCGCATTAAAGTCACCCCCCACCAAAAGCAAACCCTCGGGGAGACCCAGGAGAAGTCCACTCAGATCAGCAAATGTGGTGGCCTGGAGGCCCGGGGGCACGTACACGGAAATCAGAATAAGAACCTTCCCCTCCCAGCGCCCCACAATGGCGGCGTATCGTCCCTTATCATCCAATATGACATCATCAATGGCCAAGGGGAGGGAGGTCCGAACCAGAATGCCTGCCCCCCTAGAGCCCGACGTGAAACCCGAGTGCGCCACAAGGCGATAACCCCGCCTATTCAAAGCGTGGCACTTGTTGCCGAGCAAATGAGTCTCCTGCAGTAAAACAACATCTGGAGTCAAACGTTGCAGCAATTGCAACACCACCCTCCTCTTAATCCCATCCCCCAACCCGTTTACGTTCCAACACAATAACCGAAGTCCCCTACCCCCCATCCCCATGTTCAGCCCCTCCCCGCCCCACACCCAGAGCAACTGCAAAAAACAGGAGTGCGCCTTTCCCTCGCCTTGCAAGTAACAATAAAAGTCAAACAAACAACCCAGTTCCCCCAACAAAATCAAAACAACTATACCCCCCACCCCGCACCCCTGCTGAAGACCAAAGAGCCCCATAAACTCGCAGTGTGCCTGTCGCCCAACCACCCAACTAATCTACGAAAAGAAGACCCAGGAGGAGAAAGGACCCGTTCACCCCCCACCCACCCCCCACCCACCCCCAAAAAGACTGTGACTTGCAAACATTAAGAACACAGCATAGCACAGTTCAAAGCCAACGGGAAGGGTACGGGGTCAAAGTCAACAGTTACTCTTGCTCCGTCGGGCCACCCTCCGCCCGATCCGAGCTGCCAGAGTCCTCAAAAGGTTCAGGATCCGTAGGCAGCGTGTCGAGCCAGTCACTCACAACCCCAGGATGGTCGAAGAAAAAAGTACGATCTCTATGTACCACTCGCAAACGGGCCGGAAAGAGCATGGCATACTTCATAGACCTTTCCCGGAGTCTCTTCTTGACCCCTTGAAACCCCAGCCTCTGTTTCTGAACCTGTTGTGTAAAGTCCGGATAGAAGCTGACAGTAGAGTTCTCAAAGGCAATGGGACCAGACTGCCGCGAGGCCTGCAGGATAGCGTCTCTGTCCCGGAAATGAAAGATCCTCGCAATGATGGGTCGAGGGTTAGCACCCGATTTAGGTGTGCCGCCGGGGATCCTATCTGCACGTTCAACAGCGAAAAACTTGATGAGACCCTTGAGCGCCAGGTGATTCAGCACCAGGTCTTCCACCAATAGGTCCGTCGAGGCAGCAGTCGATGATTCCGGGACCCCAATCAGGCGGATGTTATTGCGCCTGGCACGACTTTCATAGTCCTCTAGGCGCCCAGAGTAATAATCATTGGCGTTCCTCAGATTCCCGACTTCAGCTTGCAAGTCAGAGACGTCGGTGACCAGGCTAGAGGTCTTAAGATCCAGGGATTTGACCTTTTCATTCGTCTTCGCCAAGTCCGCCCTGATCAAATTGACATCAATCGACACCGTATCCAGCTTGAGAGTCAAGGCCTCATATTGTTGCCCCAATGAGGCCTTCATACCGGTGATGGCGCCCATGAGATCTCGCAGCGAGGGCTCGTCCTCAATCGATGAGTCCTCCGGCATTGTCGTCGAGGGTTTAGCTGCGGCTCCCGGCGATCCCTTAGCTAGAGTGTACCGGTCCATAATGTTCGTTTGCAGGGCACTCCCTCGAACGCCCGGTTTAGGCCCGCGCTTCCCACCCTCAGGCTTGGTGGCCATCTTGGATCCTGGACCCGTACGGGTCGCCTGTTGACGGGTAAAAATGGTGACTGCGGTGGCAAATGTAGGACCAAAAGGGCGAAGGTGGTGCCAGTCTCAGACCTGGAAGCCGCTACAGATCGGCAGTAGGAGCGGAGAGACCAAGGGTGTGGGAGCGTCCGGCCGTCCACTGAGCCGACAAAGTCAGGTTGAGCACCGTACAGGAATCGAAACCGAAACCGGTCGCCAGCCCACGCAAGTCTGGCAGTCCGTTGTTGTTCACTTACTGGACGGCAAGCGAGACAAGATAGCGCGGGGCGTCACCATGGAGCAGGCCAGAAAACTGCGACAGTCTGTAGCTCTGGACCCCGAAGTCCAAAAAAGTTCGCTGAAACAAATAAATGAGCAGTAGAACCGTGCCAATAAACACCCGTCGTCTGAACCAGGATAAAGTACAGGATAGTCAATGGAGGTGGCGAGGGTCCGGGAGCCCTGTGCTCACGCGACCATCTTGGGTGCGCGCGAAGCTCCTCCTCCCACACCTATTTCTTGATGTAAAGAGTGTATGTGAGGCTGAGCAAAGGTCAGCTTGGCAGACACTGCTTGTTCCGGTCAGGCAGCCAGACACAATACATGCACTTAATGCGCTGGCGCCTGGTTGCCTGAACTGAACATGGCTGGGCTGAAGATATCATGTGACCTCCTCAGCCTGGCAAAGCACCTTGAGGACCTCACCCTCATGACTAGGGCGAGCATCACTGATATCCTCAGACCTGGGCACCTCAGAGAGGAGGCAGCAGTACCAACCCTTCTGAAACCCCCAAGGCTTACCTCCTTGAGATGCTGCAGCAAGTAAGTATTGTTTTATAATGTTTGGTGCATGGGTGTGCGCTTGTATAAATGTATATGTATTTATGACTTCTTGCTGTGAACGGGTGTGTGTGTATCTGTGCGTGTGAATGCATGGATGTGCCTGTTCAGACCACCCACCCCCCTCAAATGACTGCCCTCCACTGACAGAAAGTAATTCTTTTTTGCAACTTTGTTGCCAGCATTGGCCAAACCAATAAAGCATACTTTAAATAGATAAACAACAATTGTGCATGCAATAAGTTTAAATATTATTTGTGAATGCAGGTGCACATTAAAGCAAACCCTATTGGTTTTTCCAGATCTTGTTAATATGTTTGTAATTATTGGTGGTTCCACAAACCCAGGCCCATTTTAAAACGAGGTATAATGTACTGCGTACTACTGACCTGCGATTAGTATCTCGTGAAGTAAACCTACTTTTCCGGTTTGTGAGGAACAGCGGCTAATTACCTCAGCTCAAAGGAACGACTCTAATTTACTAAATTCCCGGTGGGCTCATGTGAAGGATGTTGAGTGGTTTAACCTCAAGTTCAACTTCAGTCTAAAATGCTGAACCCCCAGGGTAGGCGCGCATACCTTACTCGCCTGTGGACACCTGGCCATCTTTTTATTTTTGAAATTTTGACTTTTCGGGGAGTTCTTTTTTGGGGAAAGATTTAAAGAAACTTCAATAGTCCCCAGTATGCATTACTGTTAATGCATCGTGTATGTTCAGACACGATGTGATCGCAAGATGATGAATACCAGTCATGATTCATGCAGACAAGTAGAAATGTGAGACCACGCCATAGGAACTGTCAAAGCATAAATATATCATTCGTTCAGAAGAACTGCAAGACTTTTCAGAGAGATAGAAATGTGCCAATACTTTGATTTGTTGATTTATTTGGAAAACCTGGTAGTGAAGGTGTTATTTCTACAGTTGTCTCTGGATGTGGTCTCTTGCTGTTACTGCAGTTTACAGCCCAACTGTTGACTTAAAACTTGTAGCTACACCCAAGTGCCCACGTCAACCTGTTTGCCGAAATTCAGTGCTTAGTTTTTCACTTCGAAATTGCTACTTTAACTTTTGAGAACACTTGGTTGAATTTTAGGAAACCTATTCCAACTTACGTTAAGTATTAGTAGGCATACTTGTATAATACTTTTTTTTAGCATGAAGTACTCAAATAATGTGGAATTGATGTTGCTGACTTCAGTAGGAGAGCCACTTCAAAGAGAGCACTAAAAGCATTGCACTGGCTTCCAATTAAGGAACATGTGACATTCAAAGCCCTCTGTGTCGGCCACCGTATTTTACAGGGGAAAGGACCCACTTACCTTCACAACCTGCTTACCCCATACCACCCGACCCGTCAATTGAGATCTAGCGGGGCGGGGCTAGTGCAGGTTCCTAAATTTAGCAGAGTAAGAATGGGAGGGCATTCCTTTCGTGTCCTGGTAGCTCAACAGTGGAACAGACTCCCTCTGGGGCTCCGGCTGGAGAAGTCAGAGCTGGCATTCCGCAAAGAGTTGAAAACGTACCTGTTTCCTAAAGACTAGGGCTGGGCTATGATATGGTCGGGTGGGCAGAATTAGCAGCTGAGTGGCTTTACTTGGCCGTCCTACAGCGCGGGGACACACTAGTACAGTGTAACCAGGCGCTTTACAAACTTAATTGTTATTATTATTATTATTATTAAGAAATGGAGTTACATTTTCATGGGAACAGACATAAATATAAGCTAATTATAAGGTCATTCAGTGTTGAATTTTAGGTAGATATCTCAGTGGGGTCATTGCCTACTGCAGCTATCTCTGTATATACCGTGAATGCCATGGGTTAAGTACCCTTCTGCCTCAGCTTGCCAATAGGTCTCGCTTTTGGGACCTTATAAGTATTTAGTTATGCAGTACAAAATCCTTGGTGCAACAACATCAACTGTTGCATGGCTAAACACTTATAAGGTCCCAAAGGTGAGACCTATTGGCTATGCCAATGCTTGTTTAGTTTGGATTTATTGCCTTTAGAAATGCTCACAGCATCGTAGATGGTGTACAGCATGGCTAAAAATCACTGGCGAAGTTAAAAGACAATAACTACCAAAAAAAACCTAACCCTGGGACCTGGAGCAGAGTGCTAAAAGCACAACAATGCCTCCTCAGGCGAAGAAAGTGCCAAATCATTCTTCTGTAATGGGGCTGTACTGCTCCACGCTGTATCTGTTCTACTTTTGCTGCGGGTTTGTGTTTTTATTCTGTTTCTATTCTGTTATCCGACTGCTCATTTCTCTCAATGATCGGCTCTGTTCCCATTCTTTTCACAAGCTTTTCTAGTTCAATGTTGGGGTGCGTCTAATTCGTTTCTCGTCCTGCCTTTTCTGGTTTAGCTCTGACCTGTTTTGGTTGTGTTTTGACACTGCTTGTTTTAGGGGTGTTCTTTTTCTAATCGGTGACTGCTATTTTCATAGGCTGCTTCTCTGGCTCTGTTCTTGCTCTTTTCTAATATGATGCCAGTCGTGTTACATGCTGGCTCTGTAATGACATTCTTCTGACTTTGTTGGCTCTTTCTAAATTCTATTCTGGAACTTTTTAGGTGAAATTATGTTTCTGCTGTGGTCCGATACTGGGTTTGGCCAGATACCTTAACGTGATGTTTCAGTCTTCCTGTGGTCGTGACAGAGGGTTTTAAAAGCTCTGTCCTGCTTTTGTTCTTTTCTGGTTACCCGGTGGCAGTGTGACACTGTTTGAGTTACTTTACGCTTGTTTTGGAGCAGAGCCATTTTTTTCTTGTTTTCTTCTTGCTCTGGTGTTTCTGCTATAGTGCTGGGTTTGTTTTAAGAGACTGGTTCTAGTTCGACTGCACTTCTATTCTGTTTCTATTATGGATCTGACATAAGAGTGTGGCAGTGGCAGAATTGTAAATCCAGATAGGAATTCCTGCCATTGTTTGAGCTGCCACCAAACCCTCCTCTTCTCAAATTCTACTCATTAACTTCTCTTCATTGCTACTGTGCATTGCCCCACAAGAGCCATGTCTGTAGTGCCATCATATTGAACCAGAGGCCTTCATATAAGGAGATCCTGTTTCAAAGTTTACAGCTTTGTCCACCAGGAAAAGAGATGACATAGCAGAATAGTACCTGCCCCCACCTAGCAGAATGTGGTGTTCGCTGCCTCGTCACTAATAACAAGCATTGCCAGAGACAATTGTTCTCACCTTTGGGACCTATAGTTTTGTATAATTTATATAGCGCTTACTACCCCTATGTGAGGTGCTGAGGCACTTGTGCACATGGGTTGCACACTACACTATGTGGGGTGTTTGGTTGGAAGTAGGTTGCCTTTGTTTTGATCACATTTGGGAAGTGTTTCCATATTTTGCGTGAGGACCACCAAAGAACGGTCATCTTGTTAAGGGACACAGTGCTTTGCAGTGTGATGGATGACGAAGTATGAGAGATAAGCGTGAAGTTTAAGGTTTTAAGTTAGCTGGCAGCTTTTAGCAGCTCTGCATGGTCTTTTTTGGTATTTCCTATGTTCATAGTCAACTTAGCTGGTTACTATAATGGGTTGTCCATTCTGAGATATTTTGCAAACATTTATGATCCTAAGCAGGCAAGCATCCACTAGCTCGCTGGAGATCACTCCAGTGAGCTAGTGGAGTGATCTTCTAGGATGGACTTTGTTAATATATACATTTGTTAATAGTGAGAGGATGTGGTCCGTCGGCTAGACTGCCGACTTTGGTGCTGGATACCAGGGTTCGAGCCTCTGGGTCGCGTCCACATCCTGTGATTCAGGGAAAATCACTTAATCTCCGCATTCCTGAATGAGTAAGTAACCGGTTCTCATGTAAATTGCTCCAATACCTTCGGGTCGAGTTCGCGCTATATAAATATGCAAAAAAATAATATATATATATATATATCATCCCAAATCTGATTGTCACAGTAAGATGCCAGTACATGGCTGCAGTATGCTGCTAGCCGAGACCTACAGTGATGGATTAAATAGAAGTCCACTGCTGGCCAGTGGTATATGGTAGATCTCTTCAGTTGTTCTGTGCCTGTTCAGTTGGTGATGGGTAGTTTATTGTTGTGGACCTGTACAGTCCTGGGTGATGGATATGTCTACACATAACAGTTTTGTCTTAAGTGAGCGTACGAGTGTGAAGCAGTAAAAGAGCGCTTATAGCTAAAGAATGTCGTAGACTAATGAAATCATGGTCTACACTCCCATTATCTTTGTTGGGTAGATCTAACTTAGTCAAAATGACGATCTTACCTAAGGTAACTTTTTTATTTAATACTATTCCTCTTTTTTTTTTATCCCACTATGATAGCTAAAATTCAAAGATATATTCGCTCTTTTATTTGGAACAACCGTAATCCGAGAATCGCCTGGAAGAAGATCAGGCGACGAAGAGAGAAGGGAGGTTTGGCGGCCCCGGATTTACAGCTTTACGCGTGGGCCTTCCAGATGTCTCACGTTAGAATGTTGTTAAAATCCCCAACAAATATAGGTTGTGGGCATATGTTTGATGCGTTACTTAGAGGTGAAAAAATGGCTGGTCGAGGATTTTTATTTAAGTTCGGGGACCCCAGGTTTTATAAAAAAATAAAACTGAAGGTGCTTAGAGATATGTGTAGAACATGGGCCAAACTGAGGGGCACTATCAGAATAGACTACTACTCAGGTAAGGCTCCATTATGGAACTCTCCTGGTTCCCCGACCTGGCTGCTTGATAGTCTCGCTACACCGCTGCGCGAGTCGGGTTTGGTAGTTTGGGGAGACATTTTTGTGGAGGGATCACTACTGCCATGGGAGGTATTGAGTCTAAAAGTGGGGTCTCGACTTTCTAGATTTAAATACCTTCAGATGCAAAGTTGGGCATATTCCCATTCACAGTCCTCTATTAAAGGTAGATTCCAGTTGGGAGGGGATAGTACACTGGTGTCTCTCCTAACAGATAAGCCTCCATTTAATAAAGAGGTCTCATTCTGGTATAATCTTATTCTAGATGAGGCAGAGGGCGAGTCACATCTACCAGAGCAGTTGTGGTCTGCACACATGATAGATATTAGTGTGGAAAATCTGTGGTACGATTCTTTTAAGATTATGTGGAGCATTGTAAAACCATCTTGGTTACGTCGTAACCACCTGTTTACATTACACAGGGCATATTATTCGCCCCAACGTTTATCAAAGTTCTCGGATAGTTCGCCACTTCTATGCCCAAAATGTGGTTTGGCAGAGGCTTCGGACTTGCCCATGTTTTTCGATTGCCTGCTATTATCACCGTTTTGGACCTCAGTTACTACTTTAATATCTACTTCTTTGGGATCCCGATTAATTCTATGTTCTGCCTTGGTTATTTTTGGTATTTCTCCAGAGTTTCATGGTCCAGCAAAAGATCTAATTTTTTACTGTATGTTGTTGGCAAGGAGAGAATTATGTAAGAGATGGAAGGACCCCATATCTCCTACCTTGCTGGATTGGCAATCATCAGTGCTACAAGTATCAAAGATGGACCTTTTAAGAACAGGAAATAAAAATAAGAGAAACTTCTGGAGGCTACTAAATTGGTGATACATTTTGGATTGATCTTGGTTTTTTTTTTTCCCCCCCAAGGTCCAATGATTACGCTGCTTGGTATTTTACCCTCTATTTTGACTATACCCTACAAAGTTGGAATCGGTGCAAGATTGGGTATATGAACGCAGCATGTGTCCCACACGGTTGTTCTAAAGTGGCTTAAGTGGACTATGACACTATTACTGTGGGGCAATCAGGGTGATCTCTCTTCGGCTCCTTCCAGATTATCTGAGACAGTAAGGTTATTTTCCACATGCTACTAGTTGATCACCAAGGGCGAAAGATGAGGACAAAAAAAAAAAAATGAAAAAAAAAGGGAGTTATTGAGCAGCCTGTATGAACTACAAATGATGGTCTGATTGCTGAGTGTTGTGGTATTAGTTTTAGTGTGGGTTATAGATTGTATAGTAATTGCAATAAAACCCACGAAACAGGCTTTGAATTGTAGAGGGCCTGCTCAAGGTAAGTACCCAATCAGTTGTTAAATTACTACAGGATAGACCTGGGACCCAATCAGAAGAGCAGCTGGACAGAACAAGAGGAAAATCTGAACAGCTGCAAAGCAGAACCATAGTCAATCAGAACATCCGCTGAACAGAACCATGACATTATCACATAATAGCCCTGTTCTGCCGTCTAGTAGCCCAAAAACTCTTCTCACATAAGAATCAGACTCGGCTTGCACAGATAAATAGCGTTGGGTTGAGGGCGAAGTGGACAGACGATGGGATCAGGAAAGAAAAATGTAAAATTAAAAAAAACACAACTTGCGCTCGCCGTATCACAGAGGTAAGTGGTTTTATTTATTGTTTTATTTTACTTTCCCTATTCCATTATCTGTCCACTTCCCAGCACCCGCCGGCCCCTACACTGTTACCTGTGCACTACTTGTGAGGCCCTTCCGCCGAACCCCCTCAAGATGGAAAAATGAAGAAAAAAAAACAAACAAGCAAAAGCTTCTCAAATTGTCACCCGCGTCATGAAGGCTCCAAAGGCGAGCTATCTCTATAGGGGTTTCCAGCACACCCTTTGCACCACCATGTGATCTCAGCTCCTCACCAGCGACCGTGTGAAGGGAGCCAATATCGTGAGACACGCGGTGGCCCCTGTGTTTTGGCAGGCCTGCTATTAGGAGTGAATGACGAGGCTTTACCGCTGTACGAGCCCTCAGACTCAGAGCTAGATTAATAAGATCAGAACTTCTGTTGCTGGTCTTATTGAGGTTCTGATGAAAATAATCCATGGACCAAACAGAAGCATTTCAGATATATCTATTTCTGCCGTCTTACATAGGCCCTTCAGAAGGGGCAGAGGGGTGAATGGTGAGGGGCAGAGGAATCTCTATATCCCAAGCCCTGCAAGCAGGGCCGGACCTAAATCAGGTTGATAGGTACAGCTCCCTGAGAGGAAACATAATTCGATGTTTATTGTGGGGTGGGGTCATTGCGGTGTGAAGGCAGGAGATGTGAGGAAGATGGGAGGAGGGCTGAGGGTTGATGGGGCGCTAACAATTATGCTGTGGTACATTAAGGGCTGATTACAAATTTTTTATCTGGCCCCATTCAAACCAAGCGGGATAGAAGCTGCTGTTTGCATGACATTAAGTCAGACAGCTCCCTGCTGCACCCCTGGAATACTCGGCTCCATGGACCAGGACCCAGCTCGCCCATGCCCAAGGCCAGCCCTGCCTGCGAGTTTAGAGAACAAAGCGACACCTTTATTAATGGCAAGCACGCTAGCATGGTTAGTTCCACTAGATGGCGCCAGACGTTCAACTCCAGTGTTTTCTCTTTCCCCACTGGATGTTTAGGTCTCAGCCTGCGATGGCAGCGCTTGCGCAGTCTCGCTGGCGAGATTTAATGAGATAGAGAGAACATCACTAGCGAGGTTAAGCCCCACCCTCTTCTCCATTGGCTGGCCTCCTAAACGGCGGCCAGCCATTGGAGAAGAGCTCCTAGTGACGTTCTTCTTTCTTTTTAAGCCCTGTCCTTTTCAGATTGGGTTCCTTGACTTACTGCTGAAGTAAAAGGTTTCTTATCTTCTTTATGGGTCCAGATGGCCCCATAAAGAAGATAAGGAAGCCTTTTATAGCAGCAGGAAGTCCGGGAGCCCAGTCTGAAAAGGACAGGGGCTTACAGACAAAAGGCTGTGTGCAAACATTACGTGCCAAGTATTTAAAGGCTTGTTCGCGGCTACAGCCATCTTGGAATGACCCGCTTTGTGCCGAGACTTCCTGTCCTACAGGGAAGGGGACCATGTGCGCTCCCAGATTGCCTCCTTTGTGCGTCTCTCACGTGTCCCGGCAGTGAGGAGCTCGGGATGCCAAGATGGGAAGTCACCGCTGGGCTCCGGGCACAGACGAGCCCCACACGCCCCTGCCTGTCCCGCTGGTTCCATGCCCCCTCCCGCTGCACCCGCCCCTGCCTGCCCCGCTGGCACCATGCAGTGCTTCCTGCCGCCCTTCTGTTCCTGCTGCCCGTCGCCGCTCCTGTTCAGTCTGTGCTATGGGGGCTCTGGGCTGGAAACGGGGCAGTGCGCAGAGGTTACATGGTCACACTGCACCCAGGATGTCCCGGACAATCACCGCTGGGCTCCGGGCAGGGGCGAGCCCCACACGCCCCTGCCTGCCCCGCCGGCTCCATGCCCCCTCCCGCTGCACCTGCCCCTGCCTGCCCCGCTGGCACCATGCAGTGCTTCCTGCCGCCCTTCTGTTCCTGATGCCCGTCGCCACTCCTGCGCGGTCTGTGCTATGGGGGCTCTGGGCTGGAAATGGGCAGTGCCCAGAGGTAACATGGTCACACTGCACCCGCGATGTCCCGGACAATCACAGCTGGGCTCCGGACACAGACGAGCCCCACACGCCCCTGCCTGCCCCGCCGACTCCATGCCCCCTCCCGCTGCACCCGCCCCTGCCTGCCCCGCCGGCTCCATGCAGTGCTTCCTGCTGCCCTTCTGTTCCTGCTGCCCATTGCCGCTCCTGCACGTCCGTGCTATGGGGGCTCTGGGCTGGAAACGGGGCAGTGCGCAGAGGTTACATGGTAACACTGCACCCGGGATGTCCCGGACAATCACGGCTGGGCTCCGGGCACAGACGAGCCCCACACGCCCTCGCCCGCTCCATGCCCCCTCCCGCTGCTCACTCCCCTGCCTGCCCCGCCGGCTCCATGCAGCGCTTCGTGCCGCCCTTCTGTTCCTGCTGCCCGTCACCGCTCCTGCACGGTCTGTGCTATGGGGGCTCTGGGCTGGAAACGGGGCAGTGCGCAGAGGTTACATGGTCACACTGCACCCGGTATGTCCCGGACAATCACCGCTGGGCTCCGGGCACAGACGAGCCCCACACGCCCCTGCCTGCCCCGCCGGCTCCATGCCCCTCCCGCTGCACCCACCCGCCAGCTCCATGCAGCGCTTCCTGCCGCCCTTCTGTTCCTGCTGCTCGTCGCCGCTCCTGCGCGGTCTGTGGGATGGGGGCTCTGGGCTGGAAACGGGGCAGTGTGCAGAGGTTACAGGGTTACACTGCACACGGGATGTCCCGGACAATCACCGCTGGGCTCTGTGCACAGACGAGCCCCACACACCCCTGCCTGCCCTGCCGGCTCCATGCTCCCTCCCGCTGCACCCGCCCCTGCCTGCCCCGCCAGCTCCATGCAGCGCTTCCTGCTGCCCTTCTGTTCCTGCTGCCCGTCGCAGCTCCTGCGCGGTCTGCGCTATGGGGGCTCTGGGCTGGAAACGGGGCAGTGGTTACTTGTTCATATTGAGCCAGATGGCGCCCCTGGTCATCGCCTGAGGGCACGGGGTGGCGGGGCCGGGGCTGGAGACGGGGCCAGTGCGCAGAGGTTATATGGTCACACTGCACCTGGGATGTCCCGGACAATGCTGGTGCCCTCGGACATGGCTTGCCTGGGGTGACGACTTTGCTATCCAGTGGCAGCGCGCCCTCCAAGGCTTTTTTGTGAGGTCCTTGAAAGCGAGGGAGCCCCGGACACCTCCCCGCCAGCACAGCAGCCCGAAGCGCTGGCTGAGGGAGCGGCTCCTCCTGCAGGACACCAAGCAGTGCCCCCTTCTTAACCTTTTACAGCCTGCTTTCCTCAGGAGATTTATAATGAAACAGGCGCTGCGCCGAGGTGCTGCGAGGCTCGTGCACATTTTCCCTCATTTTGGCTGCCTACGCTCTCGTGACTTAATCTCCACACGATCGAGTTAAAAAAAATCACACACACCGAGATGCTGTTCAATTATTCGTCATTTTAGGCACAACAGATACATCACAAAAGCTGTTTGTTCGGTTGTTCTCCGTCCCTCGAGTCGATATTCTAGAGTAGCAGCCTTCAAGGGATGTGACTTGAATGTTTCGTCAGCTTCTGTATGCGTAAGCGAGTCCTTGTGTCTGTGCATGTGCTTCTGTGTGTATGAATGTGTGATTTGTGTGCCTGCCCTTCCGTTTCACAGATAGAGGGGGGCAATCCAGGGGTACCATAATGCCATGAGGATGGCGTGATGTTTCTTCAGCTTCTGTGTGCGTGCGTGAGTCCTTGTGTCTGTGCATGTGTTTCTGTGTGTATGTATGTGTGATTTGTGGGTGTGGCTCTGTGTGTGTGTGGCTCTGTGTGTGTGTGTGGCTCTGTGTGTATGTGTGGCTCTGTGTGTGTGTGGCTCTGTGTATGTGTGTCTCTCTGTGTGTGTGTGTGTCTCTGTGTGTGTGACTCTGTGTGTGTGGCTCTGTCTCTGTGTGGCTCTGTCTGTGTGTGTGTGGCTCTGTGTGTGTGTGTGGCTGTGTGTGGCTCTGTGTGGCTCTGTGTGTGTGTGTGGCTCTGTGTGTGTGTGTGTGTGTGTGGCTCTGTGTGTGTGTGTGGCTCTGTGTGTGTGTGGCTCTGTGTGTGTGTGTGTGTGTGGGTGCAAATGCAATAGGTCTCGCATTTGCGAGAGATTAAGCTATTGGCATTGTAAATAACAATGCCATTTATTTATCTGTTTTCAAAACCAACACATAAATAAAAACAGATCCAAATGTGTGGAGGCAATTCCCTTTACACGGGATACAAATATGAGTTCATTAGTATCTCGAACTCGAAATGGCGGAGGGCAAGGGGAACCCCTAAGAACACAAATGTTCCGAAGGTAATTCACTCCCCTCGTGCTTGCCTCTCACCGCCGTGTAGTGCACTACACGGCGGTGAACTCGTATTTGTATCCCGTGTAAAGGGAATTGCCTCCACACGTTTGGATCTCTTTAGGCTTTGAGTGTGTGTGTGGCTCTGTGTGTGTGTGTGGCTCTGTGTGTGTGTGTGTGTGTGTGGGTGCAAATGCAATAGGTCTTGCATTTGCGAGAGATTAAGCTATTGGCATTGTAAATAACAATGCCATTTATTTATCTGTTTTCAAAACCAACACATAAATAAAAACACATCCAAATGTGTGGAGGCAATTCCCTTTACACGGGATACAAATATGAGTTCATCAGTTTCTCGAACTTGAAATGGCGGAGGACCCCTAAGAACACAAATGTTCCGAAGGTAATTCACTCCCGTCGTGCTTGCCTCTCACCACCGTGTAGTGCACTACACGGCGGTGAACTCGTATTTGTATCCCGTGTAAAGGGAATTCCCTCCACACGTTTGGATCTCTTTAGGCTTTGAACCCCAGGAATTGACCAGATTAAGGTAACGGGGAGAGAGTGACTGGGACTATTAGAAGTCCTGAGGAAGACCGACTTGACCCTTAATTGTGGGCATATCAACACAGTCGAAACATGTTGACATCTTTTGCAGTTTAAGGAGGGGTGTTGTGGGCACCTAATTACCTCTATAACACGCTCATCCTTCACTATTTTAATCCTGGCCGGGGGACCCTGGAATAAAGGTGAATTATAGGTTACCCACGAGCCAGTTTTAACCACCTGTTTCACTGCCCCTGTTCTATCACTGTTCCCAATCTTTTGTTGTAGCACATATATACACCTTTTTTTGATTTAGTTTTATGTTGTTTGTCTTCCCCCTCCCCATGCTCCATCCTGTGTGTGGCTACGCCAGGGTCTATTGTAAGCAGACCCGATGAAGAAGCATGTCACACACATTTTTGTATGTGTGTGTGTGTGTGAGGGCAGTTTTCAATAACACGATTTGTGCCACTGCACGTGCATCACTTTTGATTCCTCTCTACCCCTCTTGGTGTTAGTATGTTGACCTAGGGGTTTTGGGGTAGATGAGTAGTTGACCCTTCTCCCCTTCTTTTTGTGTGAAGTAGTCATTTTTCCTCATGACACTTTGACTCAGAGCAAAAGAGAGAAAACACAAGATGGCGAAAAAAAGAGAAAAATTAAGGTAAAGAGGGAACACATGGGAAACAAGCATTTACAATGCAACGGTTTCGCCTTTGGAAAAGTTAGAGCTATTGGCAATGTAAAGGACAATGCCATTTATTTATCTGTTTTCAAAACCAACACATAAATACAAATGTTGTCATTTACAATGCCAATAGCTCAAACTTTTCCAAAGGCGAAACCGTTGCATTGTAAATGCTTGTTCTTCTTGGTGGGGTGAGTGGGAGGATTGGGATTGAGGGTGGGTAGGGTCAGGATTTTTAATTTTTCTTCTTTTGTTGTAGTATTATTATTAGTGATTTGTATTGCTTTTTGTCCTATTAAGGCTGTTAATTATTTGCGCTCAAGTGCCTTACCTACATCATTACTCAATGAGGTCCGCTGTGATACATACTATGTCTGTATGGTGCAAATGTGTGGGATTAGTATGTACATGACATTTTCAGGATGTATGGCATGCTGCCATAATGATGAGAAGTGTTTCTGCTCATTTTTATTGCCTTACAATACTAAACCTATATATACCTGGTGCGAGCCATCAGCCAATATACACCAGAGATATATCGAACCCCATGTTTGGTTCGGAGGTTGTTGCGACGCCTTAGTTAGCAATCACCTTAATAGTAAAGTTGAAACCACACTGATGGGCATTTCTTTTTGTCCAGTACCTCGTACACAATGTCAACACACAAGAGGCAAAGGTTACGAAAACGGAAGTGGTTTTAGGTTCATATGGATCATACTGACAATATACTTATGATGTCGCAAACCACCCCAAAAGTCTCTCCAGGGATTTCTATGCTTAATAACCACAAAATATTTTCGCTAAATGTTTAAGGTCTTAACCATCCTGTTAAACGGAGAAAGATTCTTGACTACCTACAGAAACAAAAAGGGAACATCGCTCTGCTACAAGAGACAAAGATTGATTCCAAGTAATTTAACTCACTTATAAACAGGTTCTACAATGAAGTTGTTTGTTCTGAAGCGATAGGAAAGAAAAACGGTGACCTGACTAGTAGCGAAAAAAATCAAACATTGAAATAGGAGCACACACATCCGACACTAAGGGGAGATGGGTCATGACAAAATTGATTAAAGACAACACAGAATTTTACATTACTAATGTTTACGCACCTAACAGACGACTTAGACTTCTGGAATGACCTATCTAAACAGATCAAAACTATTCCAGACACTGCTCTACATATACTTGCGGGCGATTTTAATCTGCCCTTGGACCCAGCCTTGGACAGGTACTCATGGTGTGCTTTTCGCAGTAACAACTCTCACAAAGCTTTTACTAACCTGCGCACGGACACGGACGGCGGGAAACGTGCACAGGACAGCGAGGGGGGGCGGAAAGGCACACAGAGGGGGCGGGAATGGACAGTGCATCTGAAATCACTTTCAGTGAAAGGGGAGGGAACGGAAAAAACGTAACTCCGCCCAGGGAAAAAATCTCGGGAACGCCCCCGAATCTGGTCCGGCCTTGACGGACAGATCCGGCACTCAATGGCTAGCCTCCATTTATGGAGCTAGCCAATGAGAGCCGGGGGACGTTCCCGAACTCCTTATAGTCAACAAAGGATTTCACCTGCGCTGAAAACCTGCGCAGAGCGCAGCCTTTCGGCAGGCGAAACCCAAAAATGTATTAAGAGGCTCAGGCCGGCAAGGGCGTGCGCACAGCACCATAATTATTAATTAACAGAGGGCGACGCTTAGAGGCCTTCACCGTGGCGTGCCCGCACCGTTTAATTTAGGGGGACTTGGGGAGACCTCTAAGTCCGTGTGGGCAGTTAACGAAGAATACGACTGTGAGGCAGTGCAGCAGCCGTCTCCCTCCCTGTGAGAGTGAGGGGGCCCCCAGGAGCGAAGAGGCCTCCCCGCACTGTCTGCGGGGCCTGCGGGGGCCTGTGTTACGCCCCTGCAGTGCGTGCATCAAGTGCTGAATCAAGTTGGGGCTGTACTGGCTGCACAGGCGTGAGTTGGCACCCCTGCCTTTAGCGCCCCCTTGCCCCCCTTGTGTCCTGGGAGTCAGCTTCACGACAGCCCATCGCCGTCACTGTTGCACGGCGGACAGCGCAGGAGGGAGCTCCACGAGAGCAGTGGTGAGGCAGGCCAGCTTCATGGCGGGGTAGACAAAGCTGCAAGAGTAAGCTGAATAGCTGAACAAGCCGAGTCAGCTGTGTCTAAGAGACCTTTCAAACGCTTGTTGTTACTCTACTGCCAACCGGGGTCAGTTGGTTAGAGGAAAATCCGTGCTGTGTTTTAGATCAATTGAGGACGAGCCAAATAAGGCTTTACCTCACCTGCTTTTGCTGTGTCTCTAAGCCGAGCCCCTCGCAGCCCTTAATAGCGACCTTGCTGTCCCCGCAATTATAACCAGGCTCAGTTGATTTTGCTGAGTGGCTTCTGGTCTTGGCACTGCCTGGACAACAATATTCTATCAGGCGGTCGACGGCGCAGTGAGAGTTGAGAGCCACGAGCCGCGGGAGCCACGGGGGAATATTACAGAACATTACCGAAAGCCCCGGTCTTGAGACGAGCTAAAAGACGGGCGGAAGAGAGGCGAGGTTTCGGCGCCCTGCTGCCTGGTGAGTGTGTAGTACGGACAGAGGATAATTACCGCGAACATAATGGCAAAATGGTAAATTGCTAAACGCCAATCGCCCCTCTCCACCCTCTCCGGCTCTCTCTATCTATCAGCGCTATCTTGGCTTTGCGATTGCAACAGCGACCGCGAAACGTGTGAACCTTGACAGTATAAGCGGCCGGGGGTGAATGCTTTTCTTGAATGCTGCGAGCACCCCTGCTGCAGTAATCCCTTTCAAACAGGGCCGCTTAAGGAGAGAGCAGTGCCGAGCAGTTCGGAGTTGGAGCCACAGAACTGCCGTGAGCCGTGCATTGATCAAGTGAGGCCACTAGGCACGAATCTCGGGTGCTCCCCAGTCTCGGGTGCCCCTCTGTGCAGGATTCATAGGCCAGTAAGGAGCGTGGTAGTGGCAGCGGGTGTTGCTCACCGGTGTGGGGAGAACGCTGTCCGAGGACATAAATCTCGGGAGAGAGGCTGCTGTGTGCTTCCCCAAGCTGGCCCTGCGATTCCTTTGTAGAACACGAACCTCTCTACCTCGTCATCTTATTCCATCTACTTTCCACAAGCGGGAAAGGAGCACAGCAGCAAACAGTAAGAGTCTTTCAGCTGGGCATGGGTCGCAGGGCACCGGGAGCTGGTAAAAGCTGCAAAATGCTGTTAGGTCACCGTAACTCGCACTGCCCCTTACCTGCCCCTTCGTTGGGAACACAGAAATGCATTTGGTGAAACGATTGTCATCCAGGGCTGGTGGATGCTTGCACTTCAGTCCCGGGGGGGGGGGGGGGGGCGGGCTAGGGGGCTGGCTCGTTGCACGCCCTCGGGAACGAAGGCGCCGTCCCAGCAGGAGTGTCGGCTCAGGACAAAGGGCGCCCAAAGGCAGACAGATAAGCGCCATTTACCGTTAAGCACTGCGAATTAACTGTTCCTGGTCCAAACAAGCACCTACGAGGACAGGGGGGGGGGCGGGAGATGACACGAACGGCGGGAGAGGACACGGACGGGTGGAGGGAGACGGGAAACGTGCACAGGACAGCGAGGGGAGGGGGGACGGCGGGAGGAGGGACACGGAGGAAGGCAGGACAGCAGCAAGCACGGCCCGGCCGGACCAGATTCGGGGGCGTTCCCGGCTGACGTCGCGTGACGTCAGCAAAAGCCAAAGAATCTCGGGAACGCCCCCGAATCTGGTCCGGCATTGACGGACAGGCCCCTCGTCCAATGGCTAGGCTCCATTTATGGAGCCAGCCAATGAATGACGAGGGCCGACCCAAAGCCACACTACAGTTCTCATAAGATTTCTCCTGCGCAAAAGCTGCTTGCGCAGCTTTTTGCAGTCGAAACCTAAAAAAGAGCCTGCAAGAGTGAGATAAAAGGGCAGGGAGTTTCTGGTGGTGGAACCAAGACTACGCAGCCTTAGTATCAGACCCCCACGATATTTGATTGCACTGGCTGGGGTCGCCTGAGGAACATTTTGGACCCCGTCACTTATTCTTTTTCAAATTAAGCACTGAATGTTGGGTGCATAAACACGCTGTTGTGGTGCACAGGCTTTATCAGCAAGCATGAGTAGCATGTATTGCACGAAAGGGCGGCATACCACATCTGGTCTTATAGCCACCATTGACTACAGTAACCAAATCAGGCCTCCATCATGGTGCTCTGCACTTAAATAACGTTTGACTTGTGAAATAATCATCTTTCATTGGCGTACCAGTAACCTGCTTCAGCCATGTTTTATCTGCTCATGCTGACAAATGCTGAAAGGAAGTGCCTGTCTCTGACATTTTGAGCTTCTCTTCCACATCTTGGCTCCTGAGAAGAGAGGGTGTTGATTAGTTTACACAGCCAGGATGTGTACATTCTTGTTGCAATCCGAAGATAGTCTTCTTTCTTTCTCGCGGTCTCAGTCTTGTGACACATGTATGCTTCCTTTGATGAATCCATCACATGTTGCAAATTACATACACGTTCACGTAACACCATAAATGAGTGCCATGCCGGGCATGTTCAGTTTAGTTTAGTGGGGGTACTGTGGCTGGTTGAACCTGTGATTCATAGACTATTTATAGTAAGCACATGTGCTTAAATAGGTTTACAGTCTCCGGAGATGAGAGCTAGCCATGGCAAAGACCTCTTGTTGCACCCTGCATAGTGTCATTCATGGCAGTAACCTTAATGCCACCCTATAATTGTAAGATTTTCAGGCATGTCCTTGAATAAATAAGGGTCTGGATTGGGTTTTAAATCAGATTATCGAGTGACAAAATATCGACCTTCAAAAATATTGAGTGTAGATCATCGACTACCACCTAAAGGTAAGAATAAATAGGGAAGAATGTGTACATTTACTTTTCTTAACACCACGTTTATGTATCTTGAAGGTGGTGCACGCATTCTGCTGGTAAAGCAGAACTGTGTGTTAGAACTACAGGATGTCAGAATGTAGGGACTGAGTCTCTCTACATCGGTACCTGTGGGACCAAATCCTAGCTAGCTCACAGTACCTCACCTAAACTCCTAACTTTCCCAGAGTAACAGGCGATTTCAGCATACTTAACCCGTTGGCCGTGGCGGTAATTCCGCCGCGGCGCTGGGGGGGAGGGGGGGGTCGCGCAGCGCCGACATGCTGGTGAGAGAACCACTCCGGCACCAGCCACGGGTGGGCTGTGCTAATGACGGAGTGGTTCCGTCACGGCCCCGCCCGCCTAATAGAACGCGCCGCGCAGGCGCGAAATCAACGCCGCGCAGGCGCGGCAGCCGGGCCGTGACGGAACCACTCTGTCATTAGCACAGCCCACCCGTGGCTGGTGATGGAGTGGTTCCATCACCAGCATAGAAGGGGTTAAACAAGACCCTCTAGTTCCAAGGGAACAGTGGAAACTGATCCTCCCATTTTGTTACTCTCTCACTCACGCATGTCCGTAGTAAAAATAAAAGATACAAAGAACATTTCCAATACAGATTGCTGATGCAACTAAACAAAGTAATTTGCATTAATAAGAGAGTATATAGGACGAACATCCCAACCATGTCAAATGATCTATCTGACTTACTGTGTGAGCGCAAGGATATATACGTGATTTACAGGATTGGCCTCAGACCCCATACCTGGTGCATGTAGTTAGGTGGTTCGCATCCTGAGTGTAAACTTAGTTTACGCAGGGCTGCATGTCAGGCACTGCTGTAGTTTCAGAACAGTCCTCTCTGTCGTAATTCTCTCTGGCCCCGCAAGGGACAGGACACAGTGTATATGATAACAACTACTGAGTTAGAAGATGCAGCTGTGAAACTGTTTTATGCCTAACGTGTTAGCAGCTGTTGCTGAACGAGCAAAGAAAACAGTGCATTATGTTGTTATGTATTCCGCACAACCTTGTACGAGATGTGCAGACAGAATCCCAATCCCACGAAGAGTCCCTGAATAACAAACATGTACTGCATATTCCTATAACAATGTCGCGAAAACAAATGTATTATATATGACTATATAGAGCAGAGGCAGCCTAAAACATCTAAGACGCAAAACCAACTTGCTCTACTTAATTTGAAGTGTAAGTCTGCACTTAGTTATGTATTTTTACATTGACAATATATTGCTTGACAAGAGCTAGGACGTACAATTTCTGCAAGTCGACATTTTGTACTTGATAAAATAGTAGTACACCCAAGGTTGAGCACTGTAAGAGAAATTGATTTTTTTCTACACAAATAGAATGAACCTCCATTGGGGAATTAAGGGGTGTATGATGGTTTTAGATCAATGCACTGTTACTAGCAAGGGTGTTTTGATCCTAAGAAATAGCCCAAAGAGATACTAAACGACCCAAGAAGGGTGAAATAACAACAAAGGGTGAATATGTAAGTTTTCAATTGCTTAAGACACATAGTAAGTGACTGAATGGAGCGTAGAGAAAGAGGGACGACATTTCAAGCTGTGGAAATGTGGTAGTGAGATCTCCCAACAAGTGTGCCAGTATGAATCCTGACAAGATTAAAGACTTTGGATGCAAGTAACAGGAAGTGTAGTATTGTTTGTTTAAATATATTCTAGCTATACAGCGGGCAATATAAAGAAGAACACCACGACAGAAGCATAGAGATTTGAAAATATTTTTTTTTTGCCTATTGGCAGCCAGTGATGGGAACATTATTGAGGCAAGACTCCCAGACCTGAGGCGGAAAGCCGGGTTCTGGAGGTACGCTATTTTTAAAATTGTTGCACTGTAATTTGTATATCTTGCTTTTTAATGTGTTGACCTAAGAACCTTGGAAAGCTTACCTAATTCTCTCACCGCCCTCCTATCACGCAGCCGATTGAGCGCTGCTGCGGCTATTGTTTGTTGTGGTCATCCAGCGGCCGCCATCGCAGGCGTGCTCGCTAGCCACGCCCCCTTGAGGCCACGCCCCCTACCCGATATAAGGCGCCGCTCGCAACTCGCAGTTAGAAACCAGATTCCCAGACCTGAGGCGGAAAGCCGGGTTCTGGAGGTACGCTATTTTTAAAATTGTTGCACTGTAATTTGTATATCTTGCTTTTTAATGTGTTGACCTAAGAACCTTGGAAAGCTTACCTAATTCTCTCACCGCCCTCCTATCACGCAGCCGATTGAGCGCTGCTGCGGCTATTGTTTGTTGTGGTCATCCAGCGGCCGCCATCGCAGGCGTGCTCGCTAGCCACGCCCCCTTGAGGCCACGCCCCTTGAGGCCACGCCCCCTCCATCTGCTTCATCATGTGCCTCGGCAGGAAGCGCAGCGGACGAGCGCAGCGGGAGCGCCTAAGGCAAGCCCGTCTGCGCCCGTCCGCGCCTGGACGGGCCCAGGGACCAGGCTTCATGAGGAACCTATTAGGTATTCCTCCCTAGAGCTGCATTCTCTCCACAACCCCACTCTTCAATCCCTGGACCCAACCACTCTCGCCCGCCTTAAGGCAAGTAACATTCTCCTTCACCATCACTCACAGGAATCGGCACCTATTCCTTCTATAATACCTAATAACAGTAAGCCTGCCCCAAAACCTAATTCCCGGACCCTCCGCTGCCTTTACCTTAACACCAGATCCCTGGCCAAACACCAACTAGATATATTCCTGCTCCTGACTGCAGATAGTCCTGACATACTTTTTGTCACGGAGACATGGCTCACTACAGACTCCCTGCCAGATATACTCTCGGCTTTACCATCAGATTATTATATTCTGTCTGCTAATAGAAAATCAGGAAAAGTCGGAGGAGGCGTCGCCGCCATCATTCATAAAGACCTCAGGTTTTCCATCTTACCTCCCCTAGACCTACCAGACACAGATAACTTAGTTATCAAATCCGACACGGAGACTGGCACCATGGTGCTAGCATTGATATACCGGCCACCTACTTCTATGCCCTCCTTCCCTACCTCCTTGCCTGAGCAAATAGCTGGTCTAGTCGTCGACTATGACAAGGTCATGGTCATAGGAGATTTCAATTATTGGTACAACGACCCGGAAGCTGGGCCTCACGCCACAGAACTTTTTGAACTCCTCTCCAATTTAAACCTCCACCAACATGTCTTGATCCCCACCCATGAAAAAGGACATATCTTAGACCACATCTGGTCTCGCAATATTCCCATCTCCTGCCCTATGGCATCACCATGCATCTGGTCTGACCACCACTTATTGCAATTCTCGATCACCATCCAGGGTCACCTTAACAACCATGCACCTCCGGGGGGGTTAGTCAGGAAATGGAGATCCTTAAATCTCCAAGATTTCCTCCTCACCCTGACCAACTCCATCCCTACCCCCGGTCCAGACATCAATCTGATGGACAAAGCACATACCGAATGGCTCTTCTCTGCATGCAATGATCATGCTCCCCTTACCAATTTCTCCCGCGCCCGCCGTATGGACGCCCACAAATGGTTTTCTGCCGACCTAAAAAAGCAGAAATTAGAACTCCGTCAACTGGAGAGGAAGTGGAGACACGGCTACCTCGCCGCTGACAGAGCACTTTACAAGACAGCTCGCAAAAACTACAACGTATCAATCCTATCTGCCAAAGCCTCCTTCTTCTCTGAAAAAATTTCCAACGCCAAAAACAAATCTCAAGAAATCTTCAGAGTCGTCAACGACCTATGTAATGACACCAGAACCTCCCCTTCTCAACCTGCCTCACAGGACATGTGCAACATGCTCAACAACTTCTTCAAGGAGAAAATTGACATCATAAAAACCAGCATCCAAATCAACCATACTGTAATAGACGACTTGGATATCTGCAGAAATCCTAACACTCTTCAGGATATCCCCCCCATCGAACCACCCAAATTACTGGAGCTAATGAACCGAGTAAAATCTGGCTCACCCAACGATCCCTGTCCTCCGCACATCCTAAAAGAAGTCTACACTGCACTCCCCCAGGGCATTCTCCCTATTCTGAACACCTCCCTTTCACGGGGAATAGTACCTGACTCCTTCAAAAAGGCCATCCTGGTCCCTCTTATTAAGAAACCAGGCGCCGATCCCTCCAACCTCTCTAATTACCGCCCCATTTCCCTTCTCCCTTATGGCGCTAAGCTACTGGAAACTCACGTAACCAGTTGCTTATCCAATTTCATCGAAATGTCTGATTATTTGGAACCCAACCAAGCGGGATTCCGCCAGGCACACTCCACCGAGGCGGTGATCCTCGCCGTGCAGAACACCCTAAGGACCAATGCCGATAGTGGAATCCATCAGGCCCTCGTGCTACTCGATCTATCGGCCGCGTTCGACACGGTGGACCACACCATACTTTTACACCGTGTCGAACAAGCCGGCGTCAGCGGCGCGGCTCTCTCTTGGATTAAGTCATTCCTGGCGGATAGATCCCAGGCTGTAAAGCTGGAAAATTTCATAGCCCCCACACTCCCTACCACATGCGGTGTCCCACAGGGTTCCTCTCTGTCCCCCCTCCTTTTTAATCTTTATCTCAAACCCCTACTGCACTCCCTGAAAGATAGGAAGGTCACCATATTCAACTACGCAGACGATTTGCAGCTGGTATTCTCCCTCAATTCTCCGGACTCTGTCGAGGAATTCCAAAAGACCATGCTGCACATCCAGAACTGGATGGATCGGAACCACCTTAAATTGAACCCAGGAAAAACTGAGTTAGTACTCCCTAGCAACAGTGCACTCAGTTGGGGGCCCCACTTTTGGCCACCCTCGCTAGGTGCTCCTCCATCCCCCTCCCAGTCTGCCAAAAGTCTTGGGGTTACTCTCAGTGCCGATCTCTCACTGAAGACCCAGGTTGGAACCGTGATCTCCTCCTGTTTCTATCAGCTAAGAAAGATCAAAAAAATTGCTCACCTGCTGACCAACTCTGCCCTCATCCAGGTGGTAATCGCACTGGTTCTTTCCCGGTTAGATTTCTCCAACTCTACCTACCTAGGCCTTCCCCTCGCCATCGCCAAACGCCTGCAGATTGCTCAAAATCAAGCAGCTAGATTAATATTCAAGTGCAATCGCAGGAAGTCAGCCAAACCTTTGCTGGCCTCCCTCCATTGGCTCCCCATCACCCATCGGATCACTTTTAAGACAGGCTGTATAATCTTCAAGGCTCTCCACGGAAAGAGCCCCAGGTTCATCAACCAACTTATCAACAAATATGAACCTACCCGTGAGCTTCGCTCCACCCATTTGTCCCTCCTCACGGTGCCGACTTTCAAAAAGAAACGACTCGGCGGATCCAGCTTCGCACATCTTGCCCCTAAAACCTGGAACTCCTTGCCCTTGTCCATCCGGAGCTGCACCAAGCTGACAGAGTTCAGACGAGCCTTGAAGACCTGGCTATTTAAACAAGCGTACGGTTAGGGCATTACACCATCTGCTCTCTCACTTACCTTTTACCATCTGCTTTCTTCAGCGCCATGAAACCCCTGGGTGACCGTGCGCTTAACAAATTCCGTATAGAATAGAATAGAATAGAAGACATGACATTGCGTGTGATGTTTGTTTTCAAAGTGCAGAATTCTGGATGATTTGAAGATGCTTTACCAGTGCTTAATTTGTAAAATATTAAGCGCCAGGGCTCTGACCAGGAGGCCACTGCATCTTGCACCACCCAACGCCCTTGTCATTGCTGCCAAACCAGCTACTTACCATCTCTCTGGCATATAAATGCGACAGTTCAGATTATTCCTGGTCCCCAAAGCTAAAGGATGGCTGGGGAGGAAGGTATTAGCAATTTTAATGTATATTGTATTCCTAAACAACTGTTGTTCAGCTCATCTCTAAATTAGATGAGCACCGCCACCATGTGGCAGACTGTTCTTAATATGGTGTTGACAATTAGGTGCCAGTGCCGAGCACCGGAAATCAATTAAGTGCCGGTGCTGAGCACCAGAAAGCACCGTCTCAAGTTAAGCACTGTGCTTTAATAGGTATTTAAGGAGTATAGGGAAGACGGGGTTATAGTAATCGAGTCTAGCAGCATTGGTGGCTTGAACAACTTCTGGCAGAAATGGGAAAGGAAAAAAGGTAGGATATTTTGTCTGTCTTTTCGGAGATATGCGCCTGAAAACTGAGGTAGGTATGGAAGATGGCCTCTGGGTTACTGTTTACAGAAACATGGAGGGGTCCTGTGCCAAGCCCAGAAGGCCAGTAGCTGAAGTCCCATATACGCCAGGATTAAGAGATAGGCAGAGAAAGATTGCCAAATGGAATTCCATCCCACCTGATCAAGACTGGCTCAGGGTTCTCACACCCGATTTTCCTCTGTGTGGAAATGCTGAACCCGATTTTACTGGCCAATGGTTCCAGTCGGTAAAACTGCAGGATCTCTCTGCTCCTCCTGACATTTTCCTCTGACAAATGGGGAGCACTCAATGCTCCCCTTTCCAGAACTAACCTCCCCTTTCCCTCTGCTACTCTCTAGTCCCCTCATCGTACCTCTTTCCCAGACACACATTTATCACCTTCTCAGAGCAGGTTGTAAATATGTGCATTAAACCCCTCATAAAAATGAACGAATACCGTGCAGAATACCACACAGTAATTCCGCATCTGCACAGTTATTCCTTATTCCGAAGAGATTAACTCATACTAGAAGTTACCCCTGGGAAACAGTAATACCAGTCACCTGGAATCTCCATATTTGTTTACTCCTAACTCGGAATCAGGACCACAGAGGGTTTGCAAAAGACACATATCTCAAGGTTGAGATATATTCATTGACATCCCTTCTGAGATGAGTTGTTGAGAAAGTTGTTCATCCAGCAAGCGACGGATGACATGCAGGCCTTAAACTGGGACTTGAGGGTTGAAGGGTCCCCATCCAGTCTCAGGATGAATTGGGCATCAGAGGAGAGGAATAGACCATAAGAGTGAATCAAAGATGCAAGACGAGCCACCAGCCGCGGACTGTGCAGGTAACAGCGGCGGGCCCGGGTGGGGGTATTTCGAGGGACGAATCCCAGGGTAAATGAATGATTTATTTAATTTTCCCTCAGCATCGTCCCTCGAAATACCCCCCACCCTGCCCGACCACTGTTACCTGCACGGACTGCGGCTGCGACCCACACAGTGATTAAAAAGAAGGGCTAAGTGTGAACCCTGAGGGATACCACAGTGGATAATGTTGTCTTCAGGCTGGAAAGAAGTAGGGAAAACAGATTGAGTACTGTCAGAAAGAAATGAAGAGAGCCAGTAAAGCACAGGGTCCCTTACCACTGTCTGGTTTAGATGCGAGATCAGGATTGGCCAACGTTTCAAAGGCTGTAGAAACATCAAGAAGAGAATTAAGCTGATGCATTACCAGAGTCAAGCCATACTACACCTGGAATCAAACTGAAGCATGAAGAGTAACATTCTTTACATTTTGAGATTTGCTGGATTATTCAATGAATAACCCAGATAGAGAGGATTTAACAGATGTATACATTTCCACATCCCAACTAAACTGATGATTAACAATATATTGGAGAGGATACATCTATCAATGCTTAAATGATTGTGAATAAATATGGAACCTTCAAGTTCTGAAAATAGTTTCCACTGCATTATATATGTATTATTTTGTGAAAATGTTTGGAACTGACAGAGGGCCATCTTGGCACTAAGATTATTTTAACTTGTTTTTCGTTCATTCTTCTTCCTTGTTTTATATGTTTATTTATTGTATAAGATTAGTATATGCTGCACAATTAATTATTACTACTGCTACCTAAAATACAAATTCGCAATTTAATGCTATATGCATGTGAAAGTATATCGTTTGTCCCGAAGAAGACTAGTGCATAGCTTAGTGTCGCTAGTCAAAACATATAGTATTTGTTAACAGTCTCTCATTACAAATTTTATAGGTGTAGATGTTCTGATTAATCTCATAAAAATCACAAACCATTAAAAAACAATGTGTTGCATCAAACAGTGACTATGTAATAATACTGCACCTACTCATGAATGTAGATATTACGTTGCCGGCATTTATACAGCACATGTCTGCCATTTGTATTGTGGTGTGGGATTTTCAGAACCTGTTGCCCTTTCAAAAGAATGCCAGATGACAATGAATGAGAGGGCCCAAGTTCCTTAAGTATAACTACTGATAAAAGAAGCAAAGGCAAAGACAATCAATCTTCTTTTTAACAGGCGCGTGCCGACGTTTAGACGTTGATAACGCTCTTTATTTTTTTGTTCTAACATGGCCATCAGTCATGTTGGAGCGGTAAAATGAAAAAAGACAAAATGGCTACCATGCATCAACATACCTGCCAATTTCAAGAACAATCTCACAGTGTGAGGATCGGGGCCTTGAAGGGGGCGGGAACGTGTGCCAAAGTACGTATGAGGCACTTTTGAAGCACACCTCCGCCACCACCCCCCAACAAAAAGCTTTCTGAGGCTGGTGCCGATGTCCTGGGGTGTTTTCACACCTCTTCTTAATGGACGTTGGCTGTTCAAAGCATCGGAAAACAAGCTGGAAAACCACTATTTACAATGGTTCTCTGCTCGTTTTCCCTGCCACCATGTGATATCGGCTCCTCACTTGGAGCTTGGAGACTGTGAGATGGGAAGCGATATTATGTGTCACATGGTGGCACCGTGTGAGTTGACAGGTATGTTCCAGGCATTTTTCCAGAGAGAGGTGGATTATGTACTTCTGCAGTACATGCATTGTGTGCATGTGTCCATGTTCTTCCATGTTAAAATGGTGAAAGAAAAAAAAATGAATGTGTCCAGGAGTGCAAAAAACGTAAAGCCATTGGCCTGGCACCAGTTAACAACTGCTGAGCCATACAAAACAAAAACAGTTTAATAAAAGAAAGTGGAGTAAGACGGGATGGCAAAGCACTGGGGAGCAATGGACGAGCGGGGCAAGAGATTTGGGTAAGGTATTAAGCAAGGTGCAACACTGTGCTGCGGTCTGAGGGGCCCTCCACATAAGAAAATTATAAAAAACACTTTACAAAAAGAATAAAATGTTATGTTATGTTATGTTATGTTAATCAAATTTTTTGAGCGCGCAGCTGCCCCAGCAAAGGGGCGTCCCGGCACTATATCAAACAAAGTAACACAACAGACAACAACTAGGAAAAGAGCTGGCTTTAATAGGGCAATGGGAAAAGATAGGTTTTAACTGCTTTCCTGAATGAAAAAAGATCTTCAAGAGATCGAATATGGACAGGAAGCGTGTTCCAGAGCTTAGAAGCCAGCACTGTAAACGATCGACCACCCAATCTACATTTTTGGAAACGTGGGACAAGAGCTAGTTTCTGACCTGCAGAGCGCAGACTGCGTGAAGGGATGTACAGAGTCAAAAGATGCTGAAGGATGGTAGGGGTCTCAGTAATAAGAATTTTGAACGCAAAACAAAGAGTCTTAAGCTCTATGCGTCTAATTACTGGTAGCCAGTGCAGTTTAGAAATTGTACTGCGGGCTGAACAGAAGCGAGGTAGGCCCACCAGAACCCTGGCGGCCGCATTCTGAACCCGTTGGAGTCGCATAATCTCCGCCTGGTTGGCGCCTAAAAACAGCGAGCTAGCATAATCCAGCCTGGATAAAACACTAGCTTGGATCACCATCTGGCGTGTGGGGGCATCAAAAAATTTGAGGATAGGCCTCAAACCCCGCAGGATGCCGAAGCACATGGATGCTACCTTCTTAGTATGACATGCGAAGGTTAGTTTAGAATCTAACCACACACCGAGGTTTTTTAGCTCGGTAACGGGTTTTGGGGGAGGACCCAGTTCATTAGGCCACCAACTCGCACCCCACAGATCAGGGCGGTTCCCTATTACCATCACTTCGGTTTTGAGGGCGTTAAGCTGTAAACAATTGGCTGTAAGCCAACTGGCAACAGCCCTCAAACCAATGAACTACTTTTGTACGGTAGTTCACATCCACAAAATGCCATAGGTTGAAACAAGTGTTTATGGACAACCCCTACAGCTAACCCCTAAAGTCAGCTAAATGACAGTAGCCAAAGGCAAAAATCGGCTGTCCAACAAAGGCACCTTTCTGTGTATATTTGTGTGTTTCTATTTTGAATGTTGTGTATGGCTCCCGCCAGATAGTTAAAGCTATCCCAAATTCCAATCTGGCAGGGGAGCCACATATCAAGAAACAAAAAGATAGCTTAGTTTCTAAAGATTGTGCCTAAAAACAGCTTTATAAAAACAACACACTTCCCTTCTTCTAAAAAAAAAAAAAGATATTGTATTTATTGCTTATTCAAAAAATCTATTTGGTTACACAATAGGTATATACTATATGCATTTTATCAATTTATATATATATTATAGGCGATATTGTCATTTTAGAGAAGTTGGCCAATGTTTTTGTTATTTGATAACAAATATATAGTTGGACAATGGGCATCCTGGTCTGTTACTTAACCCTAAAACAGCAAGTCACTTCTTGCCGGTGGGCTACACCATGTGCTGTCTTGTACAGTTGTTGAAAAAAATAGCTCTTCATGTCCCTGATGAAGTGCAAAAACAGGGGTCAGAATATTGATTTATTGTGATCACAATTCTAAAATATAATTACAGCAGGGTTAATAATAGTAAATCTACACATACCTTGACAACATTTCAGAAGTCGATATTATGGGCACAATAGGCTTGATGTATAAAGCCTTTTTGAGGTCCCAAACGACCTTTTGGAAATGCAAAAAGGCACTTCCAAATGTACAAAGCCAAAACTGCAATTTGGTATCCTGTTACCGAATTGCAATCTGGGTTTACAAATGGGTACTTCGAAGGGGCATGTTTAGGGAGTCCCTTCCAAATACTGATTTGCATTGGTATGATTTTTTTTTAGGACCGAAATGCGGTCGCAAAACATTCACACTTTACCGCCATCTCAAAGTTGGTGGTAACCCATTCGCAAATAGGTTACCTTTGGGACCCCTTTTCCTTTAAGAATGGTTGAAAAAAATATTTTTTACTAGCAGGCAGTGGCCCAAGGGACCACTGCCCACTATTAAAAAATGAAACTTAAATGTTTCATTATTTTCTTTTTAGATGCATCCAATTTTCCTTTGAGGAAAATGAGTTGTGTTTAAATTAAAAAAAGATTGCTTTATTTAAAAGCATTCACAGGCATGGTGGTCTGCTGAGCCCAGCAGGCCACCATCCCTGAGATGGTAGCGAATCATAGTGGGTCACAGATTGCGACCTAACTCATTAATATTCATTAGGTTGGTCTATTTGAGACCCACTGTTTAAGGAATAGCGTCTAAATAACCCCTGTGTACATTAGTAATTGCGATTACTAAATAGCAATTCTCAAAAAAAAATCACAATTTGATAATTGCTATTAGTATTGCTGGTACATTTAAACCAATGTATAAGTGGGTTGATATGTCTGGAGTCGATATTGTGACATACAACCCAAACAATGCAGGGACTTATATAGTCCACGCATGGTCACAGCTCAGGTGACGAGTAATGTAGGAAGATTTGCTAGGACAGGAAAAACTGCAGGATCTGTGAGCTGTGGGGATGGAAAAGAAGAACCAATGAACTGTTAGGAAGAGCAGCAGCTGGGAGAACAGGATGAGGTCAGGGGAAGCAGGAAATTCTGAAGGTGGGGCTGCACTCAGAGCCCAAACTACAAAAGAGAGAGGCAGCTGGAAGAAAGGAAGGGCTGCAAAAAGAGTCGCTTTGGAAATGCAGGAACTGACGAGGAGAGGCACGAAGAGATAAGAAGACTTGTGAAAAAAACAGGAACTGGCTAGTGTGCGAGAAGGCAAGAGAAAACAGAAAGTATGAAAGAAATACAGCAGTTGAAGGAAGTAGCTTGGTGCTCTCTTGAGTGGCACAGTGTTATGCATTTATGATGTGACGTGCTATAGTCTGATCTGTTCACTATTGGCTACTTTTGATCATGCACTGTTCTCTCATTTGTTAAGCAAAAATAGGTGTATGAAAACCCATTGATTTTGAGCGTGAGCCAGACGACTTTCCTGTTCTACTAGAGATGCTGTCTGATTTCTGCATGATTTTGACAGTTTTATTTTAGAAAGCTTTTCCTGAACTTCTTACAGCTAGGGATGCTTCCCAGTTATTGTCTGAAAATGCTTAGAATAATTTTGATATTTGATTGTGTAGTTAGAATTTTAGTCCTTTATGGCATTTATCGTTAATTCTGTATTGCTTGATTTTTTAGATTTTGTAAACCCTTTAACTTTTACCTGATCTCGAAGTCAGTACTTATTTGCTACTCTGTTACACTAATGTTGAGTCCACTCATGGGTAGGGTACATTTTAACCCAAGATCAACCCCAGAGTGGAATCAGTAGATGTGAAATTTGGGTATTTTGATTTTTTGGGTGATCCTAATTTGTTGTACGGGGTTCGACTCGGACAGCAGTTATGCCCTAGAGCCTGAGAGAGCCTAATCCTAGAGACAAGCCTTGCACTGCAGTATATATATATATATATATATATATATATATATATATATATATATATATATATATATATATTTATATTTATTTTCACTAAAAAACCAAAGTTTACAGGGACGTTATAGTTAGGTTCACATTTTACACGCACAAAAACATAGATATTTTGCAGTTATCTCAAGTAGCTATAACTCGTGCCCTTGGGTAACTTTAACTCATGCTCCCACCAGGCACAGCTTTCTCATCAGTAATGATTTTATAGAAAATGTCATGAGTGATGTAATATGTGGAAATTAGCAGTGCATGGTGAGGGCACGAGATATAGTTACCTTATGGCACTAGTTGTAGTTACTTGGGATAACTCTAACTATAAATGCTGAATTTCTATGGTTTTGTACATGTAACTATAGCGTCCCTGTAACTTTAGTTTTTTGGGTGAATTTCTAAGGTTTTTAAAATTGTATTTCCATATTATAACGTCCCCGTAACCTTTGGTTATTTCAGTGAATTGCCAGGATTTCTTTCATGTAATGTAATATTTAATTACCATATGCTAATCTAACCTCTGCTGCACATGTCCTTTTGCCATGTGCAGCTGGGCCTGTGGCCAGGCCCTGCGGCCAACCCCTGCATGCAGTCAACCCCACACCACACACAGACTTCTGGCTGTGCCCTTTGGGGAGTTGGCCCGAGGGCCTGGCCTACCCTTCAAAGGTGCTCAACCCGGGCGAGGGGCACGTAGCTCCCCTCCCCAGGTCTCTTTCTGCCTCAAGGACCCCATCACCATGGCCTGCCACTTTTTTTAGGAGAGAGAGGTACGTGGCCTTCCTCTCTGGGTCTTATTTGGTCCTGGGGACTTCATACCCTACGGCCTATCGCTTAAAGTATGGAGGGTGGAGGCATGCAGCCCCCCCACCCAGGCTGATTTCAGCCCTTGGGGCACCCATCTCCCAGATACTATTATATTATTATAAAGGGGGGCATGCTGCCCCCCTCACTGGGCCAATATTGGACCTGAGGGCCCCATCCCCCAAGGCCCACCCAGTAAATAGTGAGTGTCCTGGCGCCCACCCAGGGCACCCACTCCACATTTAAAAGGGGGAGGGGGCACACTGACCCCCTCCCCGGGCCAATATTGGTCCTGGGGACCCCATCCCTGAGGCCGGGACAGTATATAAATGGGGAGGGGGGACATGCTGCCCCAGGGCCAGTATTGGCCCCGGGGACCCCATCCCCGGGACTTCGCCACTAAATGGTGGGTGCCCTGGAGCCCACCAGGGCACCCACTGTCTTTTTGGTGAGGCTGTGGGGGAACCCCAATGCCCACTTAGGCCCAGCTGGCTCCTTGCCTACAGCGAGAGACGGCATTGCTCCTGCCCACAGGGAGCCACTAAAAGTGCTGCTCCGTGTGGGTGGGAGCAATTTTTATTTGTTTCCAAAAAAGTCCATTCCCAGCAGGCAGGAGCATTTTTCATGCTACCGCCCACAGGGAGCACACTTAATGTTTGCTCTCACTTGGGGGAGCTTTAAATCGCTCCCACCAAGCGAGAGCACACAGAGGTTTTTCCTGTTCGCACCAGTGAGGGCAGGGAAACCAATATGTCCCAGGGGTGGGCACCTCGGGACATAGCAGAAGACCAGGCTCTGGGGGATGGAGTCCCCATGGTCATTAATGGCTCCAGATTGGTTGCAAGGCCAGGACCCCAAGGTTGTGATCCCCAGGGCTGAAAATGCCCAGAGGAGGGGGCCACATGTCCCCCTTTCCCTATTTGGGTATGGCCAGGCCCCATGGGGTGGTGGTTGCCAGTGCAGAATTCGGCCCAGGAGAGGGACAAGCGCCCCCTCTCCTCCTATGTGTGTACGGTCGAGCCGGGGGGCGATCCTAGGGACAATTTCGGTCCAGGAAAGGGGCCATGCAACCCCTCCCCTTTTAGTAAATGGCTGGGCTCCAGGGGTGGCTGTCCCCATGGTCGAAATAGGCCACCTCCCCAATTTTGTATTGGGCTGGCTATGGGGTCCACAGGGCTGAAATCAGCCTGGAGGGGGGGACACGTGCACCTCCTCCCCCATTATATTAAGTAAACCACCCCCAGGACCTTGCCCACCTGGGGAGCATATATAAAACAAAGGGGTAAGCCTGCGCTTGTGTTTTTTACATTTTTACCACAGATTCTCCGTGAATTAGCAGTAAAAAAAAACAAATTCCTACCCTGCTCCCATCTTTTTTTTGCATTTTTCTTGGGACTCGGACAAGTCCCAGGATGGCTCCCAACACTTTTTGGTTGAAGTGTTGGCGGCCATTCAGATTTCAGCAGGAAATCTGTTGGATCCACGGTGGATACACAACCCTAGATATACAAATGTATTTTTCCTTAAATAAATCCAAAACTACTGAATGGATTTGCACCAAATTACAAAAAGCACTCTTTCTGGACCAAGATCGAGCTTTCGACCAAATTTGGTGTAATTCCATTCAGCGGTTTGGGCTGTAGTCATGTCCAAAATCCCAATGGGAAATTGCATGAGGAAATGCGTTTTAGGACGTGCCTTTTTCTCAGTCCTCGCTTGACAAATCCCCCCCAACCTTTCCAGACAGCAACAGAAGTGATTGGCATGCTAGTTTTGAAAATTTCGTTACGATTCGTCAAACAATGCCTAAGTTATTGGCAAATAAAAAAATGTTCTTCCTATGGAAACTAGGCCCTAACTATAACTACCTACTGGTGATCGCCAGTAGGGGAGATATATATATCGCTTACTCCCCCCGACGAGGCGTCAAAGTGCTTTTCCATTGAGTAGCACGCTACTTCGGAATCCATAAAGGATTAGCGGTGAATTAGTATAGTGAAAAAAGAAAGTAATTTGAGAGGTGGACATGTTAGTCAGTTATTTGGATTGAGAAGGATAGTGGAGGACAGAAGAGGGAAAAAGGATTGCATTTTTATAGAGGTTGCTACCACTGATGGAGTGTTGAAGTGCTCTTTCGGCGAGTAGCATGCTACTCCGAAAACCATAAAGGATAATTGGTGAATAAGTATAGTGAAATATGAAAGTAATTTGAAGGGTGGATATATTAGTCAGTTCTTTGTATTGAGAAGGATAGCGGAGTAATAGAAGAGGGAAAAAGGTGTGCATTTATACAGAGCTGTCTACCCCTGATGAGGTGTTCAAGCGCTTTTTTCAGCAAGTAGCACACTATTCCGTAACTCGTAAAGGATTAGTGGTGAATTAGTCTAGTGAAATATGACATTATTTTGAGTTATGATGTAGTCAGTGATGTCATCTGAGATGTCATCAGTGATGTCACTGACCATGTCATGAGGGATGTAATATTTATGCTCATAAGCAGTGCATTGCGGGGGCACAAGTCATAGTTAGCTCAGGTAACTATAACTGCTGAATTTCACTGGTTTTGGATGAGCAAAACTTGAACCCAACTATAACGTCCCTTTAACCTTTGGTTTTTTTCAGTGAACTTCTAAGGTATTTTTTTCCATTTCCTAACTATAACATCCATGTAACCTTTGTTTTTTTTCAATAAATGTCTACTTTTAAAAAAAATGCGAATTCCTAACTATAATCTCTGTAACCTGCGGTTTTTTTCAGTGAATATATATATGTCAAGATCCTCGCTTTCAGCTTCCTTTCGAGAACAAAACGAGCATTGACCTAGGTTTGGTGCTAGTTGTTCATCTGATCAGCACACCATCAAGTCGCCATGACGCGTTTCAGCAGATCCCTGCCTTGATCACATGACAGCATTGCCTTAGGTGAAACCCCATTTTAAAGTGTCAGTGCAGTCAATTAATACTAAACATAGTAAATATACTTTGCGATTCCTGCATGAATGTATACAATTAACATACTGTCTATACCCTTGTATATTGACGTGGAAAGGATTTCAACAGAGAATATTAAAACACCTCATTTTAAATAAAATGGTATCTTTAGTTTCTTCACAGATGAAAAAAACAATCTTTTTTTCTTTTTTCCTTCTTCATGTTTAGAATTTCTTGCTTGAATGCAATGTTCCCATTTCCTCTCCACCATAAACTATGTAATTGCTAATTCAAGTAAATAATAACGACAAAAAAGTGCCTATAGTACATAAAAAATATAATACGATAATACCCCACCAGTGCATACTGTGTAAAGTGCTAGTGCTAAATAAAGATCTCATGTCAGTTGCCACGAAGAGTACAATATTTGTATAATATCTCATGATTTGCTATTCTGGCCACTAAAAAAACATGTGCTGATGACAGCTTGTGCAAAACAAAATGGGTCTAGGGAAATAAGCCTAAAGTTTTTACAGTACTGAGACAAATGACTCCCATAATCCTAAAGTGTCTATAAATATGTAAATAAATAAATATAATAAAATACATATATAGTCTCATAAATACAATTCATTTGTCTTAAAACCCAGTAAAAAAACTTTGTTAGTGCTTAAAAATATTTTTTCTTTCTAAAACCTCATTATCAAAATTTAATTGTAAGAAATGTGCAAACTTTCAGACCAAAATTATTTGTCAATTATGTACAATCAATAGATGGGACAGGAGTATGCATTTCTTAGGATCCAATAATGCATAAAATTGATGATTTATATATATATACACATACACATACATATTCAAATATTCAAACTGAAAATAGGATGGATATTCAGCAAGATACATAGAATATCAGAATTCATAAGGTGAACGACCATTCCAAGACCAAGTAGCTCCTTCGTGCTAAAAAATAACTGCAGAGTGAGTCAGAGGCCAGCTTAACAAGAAGAAAGAATCCCAGATTAACACAATTTTTCTCTCCACACACCCCTTTTCTGTCTGGCACATTTTCCTGGGGAGCGTCTCTCCTATTTGGAAACACTGCAATATGGGTACCAGAATTATAGATCTATTGTTAGCAGTTGCTTTTCAACAAATTACAAAAAATTGGAAAGACTTTACCAAAATATCTTATCAGGCCTGGTGGTATGCAGTCTGTTATAATCACAGATTAGATACGACTTTTGTTTATCCATTGTCCATGGCGACGAAACGAAAAATGTTATGGGCACCTGTTACCACCTTGTTTGATGATAGTGCCAGACGTTCTTTGCCTATTTCTCCTTTGCAACAAGAAGTTTCTAAGCCTCCGTGAGGATGCCTTGATGTTCCATATTGTTTAAATTTAATACATGTTGTTACTTTATATTTGCATTTTTGAATTACATTTGTTTTCATTGTGAGGGTTATGTATAGTATATACCTTCTCAGCTGTATTTTGTTATAGTTATTAGTCGTGCTTATAGCATATTGCATTTTTCTTTTTCTTTCCTTCTCTCTTTTCTTTTTCTCTTCCTTTTCTCTCTTCTCTATACCTTCATTCTTTTTTCTTTTGCGATGCTTTATACTTATTTCTTTTCTTTAGAATATTTGAATTCATTTCTATGTAACATGTTTTTATGATATGTTCTGCTTACCTTATCTGAACTTCTTTTTTTTGTAAAATTTATTTTTATTTAGAATTTCAGGAAAAGGAGAAGAGACGAAAGTGAAAGACAGAAAAAAGAGTTATACAAGCGACATTTCCGCCAGATGCCCCTCACAGGGGACGCTGTAGGGAGCTCTCAAAGGAAACATATGGGAGGTTGCAAGGTGGGGTGGCATGGCATGATAACAAAGTTCAGTTCGTAAGTCCAATGCATTCCAAGGAGTTCTAGGCGTAAATCCGTGCTTGGCCAAGTGACCGGCAAGGGAAATAGCGCAGCAAAAGGTTCAGAAGTCTAACAACCCCCATGGGCTAAGTAGCGTCGCAACAATTAACAAACCCACATACCCAACTGGTTCCCCCCCTTCCCCGCTCCCCCCCCCCCCGGTGGTGGCAACAACACTCTCGTGCAATACAAAGTTCCACATTTATGCAATCTGATTAAACCTGAAAAAGGTGAAGTGCGCGGAACGTGGGTGGGCAGACCGCAGATGGCAGGCCTCGTGACAGGAAGCGGACCAGAGGACCCCACCGGAACAGAAAGTTTTTAAAGTTGCCCAGGAAGATGTCCGCCATTCTCTCCATGCTCAGTAGACCCCATAGTCTTGCATGCCACAGTGATGAGGCTGGGGCATTTGGCTTCTTCCATGCCGCTGCCAACGTGAGCTTGGCGGCCCCCAAGCAAAGCCACAGGATACGCTTATCCGCTTTAGTTTGATGTTCTAACATCGGATCACGGAGTCCCAACAGGACATGAGCCATTGAGTCCAAGATTGGATACCCCAGGATGTCCTTGATGTGGGATAGAATTTCAGCCCAGAAAGGGCGAATGATCGGGCAGTCCCACCAGATGTGGCGGAAATCCCCCAGTAGGCCACAACCCCTCCAGCACCTATCCGAAGAAGCTGGAAAAATTCGGTGGAGCTTGGACGGGTAAAGATACCAATCGTGCATGGTCTTTAAGTGGGCTTCCTTAAGATTCACCGAATGATTGTGCGCCATGATATCACTCCAAAGATGCTTCCATTCGTCGTCCGAGACGTCACGGCCCAGAAGGACCTCCCAGTGTTCCATGTAGCGGGGGCGCGGAGAGACCGTAGTGGCCAGCAGCAGCCCGTACAAGAAAGAGATCGTCTCTTTCATAGTGGAGGTGCGGAGAAGAAAGGACTCGAATGGAGAAAGCGGTCGGGTAGCGGCTTCGCTCACACCCGCCGATGTTGCCCAGTGGAGAAGTTGGTTGTGGCGAAAGCGCTCAGTGACCGGGATCCCATAGTCACGCATGCAGTTGTGGAAGGTGAGTGGAGCCACTCCATGGAACAGATGCGTGAGCGCCCTACAACCTCCCTCTCTCCACAGCCTGAAGGGTCCCTCCTGCAACGCCGGCGGAAAGGCCGGGTTGAAGTGAATGGGGGTGAAGGGGGATGGAAACGTGGTCCAGCGGTCGTCGCCGGTGACCGTGTCCCACACCATCAGGACTGTGCTAGTAGGAGTGCTAATGTAGGCATTCTTAGGCCGGTCCACTTTGGGTTTCCAGACCAAGTCCCAGATCGATCTCCCAGCCACACTCCTATCCATATGTAGCCAGCGCTTCTGAGAGCTGCTGGGACCATTCCACTATCACACGTAGCTGCGCGGCCTTATAATATAAGTGCATGTCAGGAAACCCCACTCCACCCTCCTTCCTCGGTCGTCGCAGCGTTGTGAGGGGGATACGTGCCCGTCCTCCCTGCCAAACAAATCTCAGCATCAAGGTTTTTAAGCGCCGGAAAAAGTCCACCTCTATAGGAATGGGAAGGGCCTGGAAGAGATAAAGGAGCTTAGGTAGGAGGACCATCTTAAGAGCATGGATCCTGCCAAGCCATGAAAGAAACTTCGGTTTCCACCGGTCCAGGTCTGCTCGTATCGCAGCTAGCATTGGGGGGAAGTTAGCCGCGAATAAGGATCCTATGGTAGAAGTCAGGCGCACTCCCAGGTATAACAAGGAGGCAGACGTCCATGGTAAAGCCGTGAGCAAGCGTACCCGCTCCACTTCCGCCGGGGGGAGAGTCAGGTTCAATATGTATGACTTGTCAAAGTTGACCTTGAACCCAGCTACTGCCTCAAATTGGGATAGCATCTCCTGAACATGCGGCAGCGATTGGGCCGGATCCCCCAAGGACAACAGCATATCGTCCGCAAAGAGGGAAATTTTGTGCTGCTCACCCGTAAAGGGAAGGCCCCTGATCTGTTCCCTCTCCCGTATCGCAAGCGCCAGGGGTTCGATACTCAAGGCAAAGAGGAGAGGGGAGAGGGGACAACCCTGCCTCGTACCCCGTGAGTGAGGGAAGCAGGCAGACCGATGTCCGTTAATCAGCACCCTTGAGCTAGGGCTGCTGTAATTAGCTCGAATCATTGTGATGAACTGGTGCGAAAAGCCAAAGGCGGTCAGGGTGCGAAACAGGAACCCCCAATCGACACGATCAAACGCTTTCTCCGCATCCAGCCCCACCAGTATCGCCGGGATGCGAAACCTGGTGGCCTTCTCTATCAAGTGCATCACCCGCCGCAAGTTGTCATGTATTCGCCGTCCCTTAATGAACCCGGACTGGTCCGGATGGATAATAGCCGGCATCAGGTCCTGGAGCCGGCGGGCAATGATAGAGGAGTATAATTTAGCATCCACATTGAGGAGTGCTATTGGGCGATACGACGCGCACTTGGAGGGATACTTCCCTTGTTTGGGGATCACGGTTATCATGGCCTCGGCCATAGTCCCAGAAGTCTTCCCAGTGATCGCCATGTCGTTGAAAAGGGAGACCAGGTAATCAAACAGTTCCGTGGCGAATGATTGGTAGAAGAGAGCAGTATAGCCGTCCGGGCCAGGAGCCTTGTTAGGCTTCAGGGCCTTGATAGCCTCCAGTACCTCTGCTCTGGAAAAGGGGGCCGCCAACCGCTCATTCCACTCTCTAGAGACCCGCGGTAT
This sequence comes from Lissotriton helveticus, assembly GCF_964261635.1. NCBI lineage: Eukaryota > Metazoa > Chordata > Amphibia > Caudata > Salamandridae > Lissotriton > Lissotriton helveticus. Next base: position 1,267,526,581 of record NC_136061.1, on the reverse strand, counting down.
GGGGAGGTCTGTGAGGAACGCGTCCTGGGCTCCCTGATCCAGGGAGTCACCCTCGTAAACTGCAGCATAGAACCGGCCAAAGACGTCCGCTTTATCCTCGTCCCGATGCCGCAAGGACCCCCCGGATCCTGGATCCCTCCAACATATTCCTTTTCTCTTTTTTCTCGGAGTTGACGGGCCAAATGCCGTCCCACCTTGTTCCCTTGCGAGTATGATACGCGCCGCAATCTCAGGAGGGTGAACTCAGCACGATTGGCGTAATGGGCCTTTAATTTCCCCCTGACAGCCGTTAGCGGTCGGAGGGTTGCTCGAGATGGGTTCAACTTGTGGGCCCGTTCCAAGCTAGCAAGTTCTGCCTCCAATTCCTCCCGTTCCTTCCTCCTTAATCTATTGAGGTTCGCATTGAGGCCTATGCAAGTGCCCCTCAGTGAGGCCTTGCAAGCGTCCCATGTATTGAACACAGACGTGTCCGAAGCCGGGTTGAGAGTCAGGAACTCCCTGACAGCCTTTCTAAGCTCCCTAAAAGAGGTATCATCCCTAATAAGCGCCGTTGGAAAATACCATTTCCGAAAGCCATCTTCCCTCACCGACCACTGCAGCATGAGGACCAGTAGGCTATGATCTGAGACAGAGAGCAGAAAAACCTTGGAATCACGGACATCCCCCCTGAGTGCCTGGTTCAAAAAAATATGGTCTATGCAGGAGTAGGACTGGTGAACGTGGGAGAAGAATGTATAATCTCCGGCCTGGGTGTGCACGGTGCGCCAGCCATCGATCAGCCCCAATTCGCCCATCCGGTCTTTCGTTTCAGTGGAAAAGACACCGGAGTCCGTCCTCTGGGCACGAGAGCTGTCTAAGGTTTTGTCCCAGACCAAGTTGAAATCACCCAAGACAAACAAGTGTCCCTCCACAAAGTCCCCCACCTTATCCAACAAGCCCTGAAGAAAGCTGTTCTGCTGAGCATTGGGGACATACACCACCACAAACGTACACAAGCGGCCGTATAGCAACCCCTTGACCATCAACCACCGGCCTTCTTTATCACAACTTACCCCCATAGGTTGGAAGTGGAGGGACGCCCGAAAAAGAAGAGCTACCCCCCCTGTGCTTGGTAGAGGCAGAAGACCTATAGATGAGGGGAAATTGCCTGTGTCGAAGCCGGAGCTCGTCTCTGCGCGCCAGATGGGTCTCCTGGAGACCCACCACATCTAGGTGATGATCTGACAAGTATTTCCAAATCTTTTGGCGTTTCTGCGGGGAGTTGAGACCCCCTCCATACCGCAAACATCCATTCCCCCCCTCTCCCACCAGGCCCCTTTCGCATGCACTTAACCAGTCTCTTCTCTCCCCATCGCCCGTTCCCGCCCCCGGTCCCATGAGTCCAACAGACCCGGACCCACAGCAGATAGGGGGAGGTCCCAATCGGGTTACCACACCCTAGAGTGCAATGATTAAGGAACGCATTATTCAAACGCCAGTGAACCGTTCCCCTAGGGGAAGCAAGACTCGGAGCAAGCATCCAGCGGTCACCACCACCACACAACCCACCCCATCCCACACCCCAACTGCCCCCCCCGTTCACCCCCAAGCCCTCCCACCCCCCCCCCTCCCCAACATGAAAAAACCCCATAGAATGAAACTCAACAGTCCCTGAAGAAACAGTCCCAGAGTGTAGTAGTCCGAAGAACGTTCCCTGGGCTGGGGTCGGGAACCCATCATAGGGTCACCCAGGGCCACGGTCCGGGGTGTCTTCTCAAAAAGTACAAACATACCCTCGGTACCTGAGTTCACGTGCCCCTCCGGCACCATACGGCCAGCAGCCCGAGGATCAGGCTGCCCCGGAGTTCTGCTGGGAAGGCATCAACGTCGCTGAAGCCACTGACGCCACCGCGTCCCCCCTCTCCTGCAGGCTAGTCGTGCGGTCAGGCCGTCTGCGACCTGTCTCCGAACCCACTCTGTGCCATGAGGAGGATCGTCGCCGTCTCCGCGAGGATGGGCTGCCAGCTTCAGGTGCAGGAGTCGTGTCATCAATGCCCAGAAGCTCTTTCGCCACCTGGAGAGAACGGATCTGCGCCAGCTTATTTTGCCACCTAAAGACAATGCGAAAGGGATGACCCCATGAGTAGGAAATTATGCTCTCGCAGAAAGGCGGTCACCGGTCGGAACTCGCGTCTCTTTTGGAGCGTCGTTGCTGCCAGATCCTGGTAAAGTTGAGGACGGTGCTCGCAGAATTGCTGGGACGGAATGTCCTGCGCTTTTCTCAGGATACGCTCCTTCAGCTGGAAGTCATGCACGCAGACTAGTATGTCAGGGGGCGGCCCTCCACCTCACCTGGGCAGTCCCACCCTGTGGACTCTGTCCATCCTGATTTCCTGCAGGTCCTCCTCGTCCAGTATCTGCAAGAAAAGTGCCTGCACATAGCCGCGCAGGTCGCCCGCTTTGCCGTCCCACGGCACCGCCCGTATGCGGATGTTGTTCCTACGGGAACGGTTCTCCAGATCTTCCGCATGGGCCTGTAGGTCTAAGTTCTGCTCCGTGAGCCGAAGCACATCCTGCTGCAATTGGTGGACATCGTTCGCCATGCTCAGATCGTGATCCTCTAAGGTAGCCACACGTTCTCCGATTCCGTCTACGTCCCTCCGCACCTCGCGGAGATCTGACGCCAGTTGAGCGCGGAGCTCAGAGATATCCTCCTTTATAGATGCGAAGAGTTCCGTCATGAAAGCCTTGGTTGCAGGGGCCTCATCATCCTTCTGCCCGGGCGAAGCAACCCCGGACTAGGGCCAGGAGATGCTGGTGGTTGGGAACCCTTGGACGGGCCATCCTTACCGGGCTTCCCCTTGCGCAGCGTGGAGGACATCGCTGCCTCCCTATTCCGTCTGGAAGGCAATGCGGGAGATCACTTTACAATAGGACGGAACTCCGTCGATATGACCGCTCTCCTTCTTAATCGAGGGCGCAGCCCCAGTGTCCACAGGCTACCCCAGCGACCCTTTAATGGACGCGGAGGATCCAGGCGGCATATGGCGTCACCACCCCGTGTCCCCAGTATGTAGTCGGGCCGGACCCCGGAGAAGGCAGTCCCCCGTCTCCAGTCACGAACCCCAGGTTTCAGCGGCACAGCTAACCAGGCATCTAGAAAGCTTCGATGCAGGGAGAGACACAATGATCAAAGACCCTCCGCTCCACCCGGGGTCACCAGCTCAGGCTCATACCTCCGCAGGGATGAGGGTCCCAATCCTGAGGCCGCACAGTCACCTCCCGCCGAACACTGTAGCCCCGCACTATCCGCCACCTCCAAAGCGCTACGCCCCAGCGCTCAATCCGATTCTCCTCCTTCAGCGGGGGGGGGGGGGGAACAAAGCTTACCCCCGGAGGGCCGACTGGTCCACCGGCTGCCCACCACGTGGTCCGGGGATTCTTCGGGGGGCACTCACGCCTCTAGCCGCACCACCTCCATGCGCCCCGCAGAGCTCCGTGCCCATTCACTGCTACCAATACTCTGCTGTGGCAAGGAGCCCAGGGGCACGATGGTCCGCAGCACACGCTCCTCTTCTTGTGGGGCACCCAGGTCGCAGTTCTCGCGCAGGTCGCGAGGCCGGGCGTCGCAGCCCCCACCACCTTGGGCCATGCCCCCCCGCACTCCTCCAGGGGTCGCTGAATTGTCCCAGGTAGGACTCCGCCACACCGGGCAGTAGCAAGCGCCTCTAGCGCGATCTTCGACGCAGCTCGGCCCGCCTTCCGCGACTAGGCCGCAAGCCTCGGTGTTGCGTAGGCTGCAGGCCGGGAGTCGCCCTCCCTTTCCAGCCAAGGCCCCGCCTCCGCTCCGACGCCGGAGGCCGCCGCTGTGATCGCCGCAGTGAACGGGGGTACCTTGACCGTCCGCTGGGTCCCGGTCAGCACCCCAGGGCCGCCGCGGCCCACAGCTCCCCGTAATTTGGCCGGAACTCCCTGTGGCCGCTCAGCGCTGCCGACCGACCTCGCGGCACACCCGCTTCAGTCTCGGCGCCGTTCTCGGGCACTTCCACAGCCAGCTCGGGGCCACGACCCCTAGGAGATGTAAGGGCGTCCAAAGAGCCGTGAAGGAGCCCGGGGTCAGGTGCTGAACAAGGCTATGAAAGGCCCGGCGCCGGAGGGACTTAAAGCACGTCCTACTCCGCCGCCATCTTGGCCACGCCCCCCCTGAACTTCTTTTAATAACATTTTTTCTTGAAACTTAAAAAAAAAAAACAAGAAGAAAGAAGCAGTTACAATCATCCTGCAGAGCTACAAATGAGCCATGATATAGAGGCATGCCAATCATCAAAGTCAGGTGCAAAAAGCCTGAAGAAAAGAGTACCACCTGTCTGAGAAGGAAGCAAAAAAAAGAAAAAAAATACAATCATACCACACCACCACCAAACAACTGAAACAAATGCATAGCCAAAATAAGTGACAGTGACCATTTCAGTGATGATTATCCTAGGGAATGAATTGCGCTAAAACATAGAGAAAGAAGTGCATCAAAACATAAGGGTAATGACAGCCTGAAGTCCCATTCATCGAGTGGGCAAAACGGCAAGTAATCCTTTTCTGCCATTCGTGTGAGCGAGAAGACCCAGGTGGACGGTATGACTTACCAGGTTGAACAACATCAAAGCAACAAAAGAAACAGATGGTTGTGTAAAATGATCCCTACTATTACAGTAAGCAACATAAGAAATATTTGAGCTATTTTAAAACCTACCCAACAAGGCGGAGAAGAGGATTATGATAGTGCAATGGTAGCCCTGCAAAACAATTTGAACCATCAGCTGAACCCCAACTTGGAAAGATTCAAGAAGAGATAAGCCAAGGAGAAATCAAATAAAACCACAGGGGATTTCTATGCCCGACTAAGAGATGTGGTGAGCACATGCACACAGGAGAAACCAACCAAAGAAGTCAAGGCATAAATAGTACAGGAATTGTGATCGTCAGTGCTGCAGTGACGTATTCTACGCAAGGCATGGATGCCTCTGAATAAACTTCTAATGCTAGGAAGATCTCATGAACTGTCAAATAAGAAAGCAGAAGAAATAGAGTCTGCCATTGCCTGAGCCTCCTTAAAAAAGAAATTGAGCCCACAAAGCCAATCAGATCAGAAACGACTGAAGCAGTCAGAGAAACGTCACCTCAAGGAGTGGAATAAGGGCACACTCTAAACTGACCAGTGAACTGTGGGTACTGTGATGCAGATCCTGCCTGGACCTAGGAAGATCATGCTCCAAGTGTGATAACTGTGGCAAAGTGAATGCTAGAGAGTGCCAATGTACGCACTGTGGCATCGGACCTCGCTGGATGAAACCAAGACCAAAACGAGTACACTTGCTAGATCAAGCACAAGAAGACAGCCGGAAGAAAATAATCCCACAACACTACATGATGGTCTCATGGAAGAAGATGAGGGAAAAGTGTTCTTCCTCTCTTCCACCAACCACGCAAGCATGTGTTCCTTGGACTGGGATGCCTAAAAGCACCACCCATCATATTACACATTGACCCAAATGTCTAAGACACAGGACTGAGACATCACCATCACCTACAAGTACAAAACTCGAAGTAATCAAGAGAGTATCCACCCTAACCCTTTGGGTTTGTCCCCCTCTGATCGTAACCATCAAACCCAAAAGCCAGAAGCAGTATGGATATGTATTGAAATGCACCTGCTCAATTAAGCATTAACGAGAGAGAGAAAGAGAGACAGACCCCACTCCTTTGAGCAATAACATCCTTAATTACTTTAATAGAGCTCAGAGGATTTCCTTCAAAACTCCGGGCCCACCAAATAAAGCTGGACAAGACCAGTGGATACCAGCCACTTTCTAAACCTATGTCGGACTTTGCTGTTGTAAATGGTTGAACTTTTAGATCCCCTTTGCGGCAGATATGTCTCTAAATATAATCAGTGAGACCCTATTAGGGCTCAAAGTGGGGCTGATTCTATGTAATGACATTCTAATCTAGACATCACAGAATGCTTAGGGCCACATTGAAGAGTATAGAATACTGTTGTCTCACCCTGCATTGGAAGAAATGTTCCTTCTCACGGAAAAAAATGGCTTTTAAGGCCATGTTTTTCCTGTGAAGGAGTCAGTATAGACCCAGAAAAAGCAGCTGACATCAGAAAAGCCCAACCTCCCCAATAATCGAAATGAAGAATCCACAGGAATGGAAAGAAGAACATTCCTAAAAGTGAAGAATGCACTACTCAGCTACACCACTATGGAGTAATTCAAGCCAGGGTATCACACTGAACTGGTGTATGCTATGTCAGATTAGGGGCAGTTCCCCTCCAGGAACGGCCAGGTTATACATGGGCACCAGCGGTTTTTGAAAGCTGAGCTCTAGTGACCATGGAAGCATGCTGTTCCCAAAGTGAGAAGCTGGTGCTAGCCATCAAGTGAGGCTGCACCCACTTTGACCTTTACCTATGTGAAACAGACTTGTCACCAGCCACAAACCACTGATACGCTTCTTTGCAGGAACATCCCCTCATTCCCCAACCAAAATTGAGAAGTGGATTTTGCAATTACACAGATACTAATTTGAAGTCTTGTACTATGAGGGTGCAACAACCTGCCCTACTTCCTCTGTCGACACCCACAACTCTGTTGACCAACCCGGCAGTGTTGAGGAGCCTATCAATATGGTCACCCAAGCAGCCTCAAGTCATACCACTAAACAATCTGGCAAAAGTGTACCTAAGTAACTCACATCAGTTAATCAAGTTTCATACGAATCATGCTAAAAGATAAGTGGGAGGGACACCCTGTAGTCAAACATTCGTCAAGGGTGGTTCCCTGCCCGGCAAACGCCCATTAACCGCCACTGAGGAAGGTCTCCTTCACGGCGGAATGCTGGACAATGCAAACATTCACCCCCAGTCACAAGGATCTGGGTTTAATCCATCATTCTTTTGCTCACCACACCACCCCAGTTTGGACGCAGCCACATGCAAATCAGCCTTGACCCTGTTCCTTATGGGAACAGTCCAGCCCAAGTTGCCAAGCCAGGTCCTCCCTGGAACAGACTTCAAACAATTAGTGCCTCGCCCATGTAAACATCCTACTTCTGCGTAGACCGGGTAGGGATATAAATTATCACTCCTACCTTGGATATGTCCAATAACATACACAAAAAGGTCTGGATGTATTCTTTTCACTTAAAAATAAATAAATCACACAGGACCAAAACATTCACCAACCGAAAAGTTGTGAGACATAGAGAGAGTACCTCACGGTAGAACAACCCGAGGGGGTTCCCAGTCAATGATTACCAGTATACCCACTTCTCATCATCGGCGACTCTCTCTATTTGTGAAAAGACAAACGTGCACTCAACAGGAAAGTAGTGCGGACGTGAGAATAATGAGAAAATGAAGACAGAGCACAGATTGTGATCAACATAAACAGGTGTACAGATACACGTAACGAAACCCCACACACACCACACCAAAAACGAATAAAAATGGGTGGTGGTGCTTTGCTTGCTGATACCGTTTTATTCTGATGCAGCAAAGCACAACCAATTAAAATTGGTTACTTATATACCAACACAGATTATCTCCTCAAGCCGACATGTTTCATCGCTCCTTCTTGTGGCGATTTCATCAGGGCAACTGAGGGGTTTGTTATTCTCAAGCTTTTCACATTAAAAATGGACCTGGAGTGCGCTATGTCAGCACATACCAGCGTCACTCCTCAGGACTCCGTGCCAAATGTTCACGTGTCCGTGACCGTGACCTGGACAATTCACAGTCACTCAAGCCGCATCCCTCCGGCGCTTCCGACGGTCCACCCTGGAACAGAAACAAGCATCCTGGAACCGGTTTTAGGGCATCACCCTTCATCAGCCAGGGTAGCTTGAATCCAGTGGTGTAGTGAGCACAGGGCCCACATCTGGGCATACCTTTCCCACTTAGGGCGACATATGCAAAAGAGATAATTTTTTTTTTTTTTTTTTGGAAAACCTTTATTAAAACACTCAAATCAGTACAGACGTAGGCCTACAACCTCAGAGGCCAGCAGTAAATCAGGAGATGCAAACAGGAGCAATGCAGTAGTCCACAATTCAAAAGGGAATCACTATGTATGCAGAATACACAGTTGCAGGCACTATGTAGCACAAGGATAAGAGAGGTTTCATTTTATAATATGGAAGCAGTAGCAGCGGTTGTATCAACAGAGGCATCACACTATACGATATACCAGAAGAGACGGGAGGAGCATATCCCTCCATGCATTCGAGAATTAATGATGAACAATAAGGCTGAAAACACACACTACGCCTGCCTAAGGCAGGCCAGGAGTAGAAAGCAAACAATGGCAAGCAAATTAGCAAAAACGTCATCCGGAAATCCCACCCGTCCGAAACGATAAAGGAAAGGCAAGTGCAGATGCTCAAATAGTGAAAAGGAGAAAAGAAGAAGATACAGCCAACCCTACCCAAAGAGAAAGAGAAAGGGACCATAGAACAAAACAAACTAAAATAACAACACCCCCCCCAATACCCACCACCCCACATCACCGTAATGGCTATGGCCTACCCCACTAACAGCGTGCCTGTCGCCCCAGGAGTACCCCGAAGAAAGAAAGAAGAATAGAAAAGAGAGAAAAACAATAATAAAAGGATATATGTGGAGGAGGACCTCCCAGCTCCCGCCCCTCCCCCCACCACTATGCGCCCCCCATATGCTATCACACCTAGTAAGGATAACGCAAAAGTGGCAAATTAGGGGGGAACCAATAATCACCTAGCCCACCCCCGCAAGGGAACAATATGAAGCGAAGTCCTAAATCAGCACCGATCCCAGCAATGCAGTCCGCACAGTCAGCAGTTGGTCAACCTTGGCCAGTTCGATCCAGAGCAGTGAGAACTCCAGTACCATCCGCCATCACTGCCAGAGGGCCAAACAACCAGACACGTCCATCGAGGCCCATCCGAATGGAAGCTGAAAGCCGCAGTACAGGCACAGCCCAGCTGTCCCCGCCGTCCCAATTCACAAATAAGGATGTTCGGCGCTGGTATTTGACGGAGAGCACAAAGTCCAGGGGAAAAGTAAAACCCTCATCTAAGCACCTCAGACCAATTAACTCGCTATCAGCAAGACCCCGCACTTCATGCGATAAGGAAGGTCGGTCAACCGATGATCGCAAATCGATGGGGTCTAGAACCGTAAGATCACCATTTAGAACAACAGAGTACATAGTCTTGAGCCCCATCGCAGACACAACAGCATCCAATTTAGTCTCAAGGTCTAGCAGGCTCCGAGTCATGAAGAGGTGCAAGTCAGCGATAGCCGCCATGGCAGCCCCGGGCGTATATTCCATCTCCCCTCTTCCGGTAGTAGCAATTGTCAACTCTGCCCGAGACCCTCCAAGAAGGATAATCCTTACCGGGGTGATATTCGAGCCAGTTCAACCCCCTCGGAGAATCGAAGCCTGGTTGAAGCGGGACGTCGTCCGGCACCAATACACAAACTGTGGCCGCTCTCCACCATCGATGCTAAGAGGAGATCCCACCGATCCGACTCCCTGTCGCAGCCAGTTTACGGCCCGATGGAATTCCGGGCCACCCCCTGCAGCATCAGCGGTAGATTAGCACCAGGCGGGCGGAGCTGTTGTCGGCCTTTGTCACGGCCACCATCCGGAGCATCAATTAGGGCAGTCAGGCAGCGCTTAGAATAGTGTTCCCCTGTCTCGCTGGTAGCGCTGTGCAGACGTGTTAGTCATCGCTGAAATCGGACAAATCAGGTCTCCCATCCGGGTCGACCGGTCCATCTTGGCAAGTCATGGCCGATGTTGTTGTGCTTGCCGCCGGCCGCTCCACCACTAGAGGTCCCGGTTTCTTAGTTGGTCAGGCCGCAATCTTCCCGGCGACAATAATTCCATGGGCAAACCGATATTTCAACTGGAAGCACACCGCTGGGCACCGCTACACTTCGCCGATGCGGGATCGTGTCCCAGGTGCAGGATTAGTGGCAGGATGTCGTGGAAGGAGAAGGCGACCGACGGAGCCGAGAGCCCGAGCGGCCATCTCGGTCGCCGGCTTGGCTCCTCCCGCAAAAGAGATAATTGATGGATGGAACGCTGTACAATGCAAACATTCACGCCGAGTCACAAGGATCTGGGTTTAATCCATCATTCTTTTGCTCACCACACCACCCCAGTTTGGACCCAGCCATATGCAAATCAGTCTTGACCCTGTTCCTTATGGGAACAGTCCAGCTCGAACTGCCAAGCCAGGTCCTGGGAACATGGCTGTTCGTGAAGCCAGTATGGGATAGCGATGTCATGCTGCTACCCCCCTCCCTCTAATGGTCTCACAACTGCTGGACTAGCAGTTAATCTTATAATGCCAGCAGATGAACAACAACCATGTCATCTGAGCGAGAGGAGCTAGGCCAACACAGTTACAAAATGTAACCTAGTTTTAGTGCACAACGGACACTCGGGGAGCAAATTCCAGATGCCATTAGAATGTGCCCAATTGAGGGTGGTCAATCTAAAGGGGGCTATAGTCATGGCACAGAAGGGAAATAAAAAGTAGCAAGGAATTTTTCAAAGTTTAAATGAATTTCCCCTTACAGCATAGAGTTTAACTAGGATGCGCTTGAAGAGCATGACGATTGATCCAGCCCCCACCAAATCACTGTCAAGAGCAGTCCCATGGAGCAAAGGAGAAAAGTTTAACATCACCAATCCCACAACCCAGACGAGTCGATGACTGAGATGCAAGGGCTGGTATGGATTGCGACAGAATCCTCACCCTTTTCAGAGACCTATGAACTATTTTTGTTAAAATCACATTAGGACTCACAGTATGTCTTGTTACCATTTTCATTTGGTTTGAGGAGTGTGTTGTAGTGTGCCATCCAGCACACCACCATGACACTGTGGAGTAGCACGCACAAGAAAGAAGGATGTGGCTAACAGTGCGAATTAAATGGGCTAGAGGGCGCTTGTGCCCCAGTCTGCAATCTACTCCTGAGGTGCCGCTTTAGATGAGCCTCTTCTGCTGCCTAGCAAAGTTCAGGCCCTAGACGTAGAAGCCTATAACACCCCAGTTCACTGCTTCACCTTCACAGCAGCCCCAGATAGGCTAACCATGGACTCCAGAATTTCAGAAGATCCTAGAATGCTGAACATGAGCCTTGCACCAAAGCTGTCACAGGGCTATCCTGGACACGAGACACGTTCCACCACAGCTTTGCACCACAATGTCCTTATTAACACGTAACATATCTCGCACTATCTCCAATATCGCACTGCCCTACACCTTTCACTCTTCAAATACAGGAGAATACAAATTTCCACCTTAACTATCTCTACACAACTTGCCCTCCACCTACCATCTTTCTAGGTGCAGTCTTACCTTTTCCTCATACAACACTACCTTTATCATTGACTTCCCAACTGGCCATCCTATCCTCACTCCTATTCACTGACTGTCCATGACTACGGGTAACATCAGGGCCTCAGTTGTCCTTCCAGCATTCAATGTCACCTTTTCACAAAAACACATATGCTCTAAAAGTCCATACAATAACATAATCCATCTTATGATTTGTGAAAGGATGAATGGAACCGAATGGGGTCCTGGAACAAGCGACCGCCTTTGCCCAGCTGGGTCTCAGTGGAACCTGCCAGAGCACAGAGAGCAGATGGAAGTGACTGCCATTCCAGAGGGACACCTCAACAGACAACAGACCACCGAAACATAAACCCACACCTCAATGAATAAAACAAAACCATCAAACTGAACATAGGACTGGAACATAATGCCAGCCTACTGTTATGTATTGGACTTACCAATAATAAGGTCGCTCTTGCTATTACCTTATATTTAATTCCTGATTGGAATGGGTGTTTTGTTTAGAACTATGCTGTTTTTTATTTGTATTAGTGTTTTTTAAGTGCATTATTTTCAAACACATCCAAGCAGTTATTATTTAATTTTGTAATTTGTGTATGAGCACTGTTTTGTGTTTATGGTAAAAATAATGTAACTAAACAAATGTTCATTGTTTGTTTGTTTTTAATATTTGCAATCCATCATCATTATCTAAATAAGACTTCTTAGACCTGGCATCTTTAGACATGGTTTCCTTTGTCTTTTTGCTTCTGGCTGTGCTGAACTTAGTTTTTGCTAGTTTTAGGACTCTGGGCACGTTACCACTGCTCACCAGCGCTAAATTGCATGTGCTCTGTCCCTAAAATGGACTGGCATTTGGTTTCTCCATGATTGGCATACTTGATTTACTAATAATTCCCTTTTACAGTGCACTATGTGTGCCCAGTGCCTGTAAATCAAAAGCTACAAGTGGGCCTGCAGCACGGATTGTGCCACCCACATGAGTAGCCCGTCAACCCTGTCTCTGGCCTGCCACTGCAGAGCCTATGTTTGCTGTTTAAAACTACCATGTCAACTTGCAAGTTCACCTACTTGGCAGGTCCCAAACCTTCCCTTTTATTAAATATAAGGCACCCCTAATGTAGGTCATAGGTAGCCCCATAGGCAGGTTGCAATGTATTTAAAAGATAGGACATGTACTTTTAAGTTTTACATGTCCTGGTAATGAAAAATGAATGTAATGAAAAATTGCGCAATTTGTTTTTCACTACAGCAAGGCTTATCTCTCCCATAGGTTAGCATTGGAGCTGCCATGTAACTCTTTACATGTGTATCTTCAAATTGGGAGCAGATTGAAAATTGGAGTTTGGAGTCTCTGGACTCACAATCTAAAAACACATCTTTTAGTGAAGCTGGGTTTTAAATTGCAGATCTGAAAATGCCACTTTTAGAAAGTTAGCATTTTCTTACTTTAACCATTCAGTGCCACTGTCTGTCCCTAGAATAGATGTCTTGGTTGGATGACAGTTGTGCTTTTGAATTCACTCAAGACAGTCACACACAAAAGGAGCTGAGGTGTGCCCTTTAGATCCTGATGGCCCATCACCAGGCTGATGAGCCGTCCTGAGCTAAAGTGGTGGGAGGCGCTGACACTTTCACCTGAATAGGGCTGTGCCTGTCCCCATGCAAAGAACTGCATACCCCCTCTAGTGTGCCTGGTGTCAGATGTCCAACTTATACCCATTTTAGACTTAGATATCTTCCTACTTTAAAGGCTAAAATGGGTATAAGTACTGGACCTCTGACACCTTATATATTTGGAATACTTCTGAACTGAAGACATTCTGCCAAGTAGAAGAGCTGCTGTGCTGCCATGAGGGACTGCCACTTTGCTGCTTGCTTAGCGGTGCTAGCTTGCTGCATGATGCTGCTTCTCTTTTAGGAGTGAGAGGACTGGACTTTGCTCTCTGCATCCTGCTTTCTAGGGGCTCTCCAAGGGCTTGAGTTGAGCTTGCCTCCTGTTGGAAGTCTCAGGGTCATCAAAGACTTCTTCTGCAGCATCTGGGCTCCCCTGATGAGAGTCCTACTCTGCCAAGTGGTGCAAAATCCATTTCCTGGGCCCTTGGAAGTGAGTTGATGTGCTAAAAAGATTAACACTAAGACTTTAAGTCCCTCTTCTCAACCGGGGCTGCACTCCGACACTGCGCCGCTGCCTGCACTGAAGCCATAGTCCCTACTGAGTGCAATGACTATAACTTACAACGCAAACCCCGACACTGCCATCGTGCCTCCGAAGAACCACCACAGAGGGAGACCCGATTACCATGTCATCGAAGACCGTGGCACCCACCTCCGCTGCCACACTGGTGGCCCCGTGGCATGATACAGACGGTGCAAAATCGACGCCTTGTGGCTTGACCATCGATGCTTCATCAACACTGCACCACTGGCATAGCCTGTGCCTCGCTGCAACCACTGCATCCCCTCCTCTGTACCTCGCATCATCCCTGGGCATCAGCAGCTCAATTACTCTGCACCACCTCCCGGAACCAATGCCTCACTTACTTAAGTAACGCCTCACCTCAGTTGTGCAATGCACCATCCCTGAGTGCCAATGCGCCAACGACTTGCATCGTAGAAGGAACCAATGCCGCACATACCTTTGCCACTCCATGCTTCACCTCACCTCCCAGGTGCGGTGCAATGTCTTTGCTTCTCAGCGTTTCCAAGGTAATGTACTGGGGGTTTGTATGACTCTGTAGCCAGCCACCGCTTCCCCGTGGTTGGCCAGTACTTGTGGATTCAACTCTGTCAAGTAAATCGAGGTAGCCCTGACCGGAGCTATTGTGTTTTTAAGTGCTATAACTGCATTTAAGAGTTAACAATGTGTATCGTGGCTTGTGTACGTTGAATTTTTTCCTTTTTGGTCTTGTTTTACTCAGATACATATTGGCTATTTTCTACACTGGTATGAAGTACTTTTGTGGTGTTTTCACTGTGTTACTGTGTGTGTGTGTGTGGGCACACATTCTTTACACATTCCCTCTTTAGTTACACCTAACCGCTCTGAGCCAAGCTACCAGAGGGTGAGCACAGGTAAATTTAGTGTGTATTCCACCCACCCTGACTAGGTTTGTGACCCCTATTTGGACAGTGTGCCTACCTCTTCCAACTAGAGATCCCATTTCTAACAAGACTCCAGCCTGCTGCAGTAGCCTCTAATCTATATGAAAAGTTTCAGAACTACTGAAAGCTCTACAAGGACATAGTAGCAGCAGAATGTGCAATATACATGAATTGCTTCTAACATGCAGGTACACTCATTTGGTGGTTGCTGTGTTTTTGCGGAGTACTTCCTCAGAAGGTTAAAGCATCCTATCTAAAACAGATTATGCTAATGGCCTACAACTTGGCTCACCCCTATTACAGAGAATTTTGAAATCTGCTGCAATAAATACTACTCTTACATGCCAAGTAACAAGCCTGTAACTCCCCTGCCTCGCGGGCCCTCCACTGGTTACTGATTTCCAAAAGTTCCACAATCAAGCTGCTTTGTATTACCCACAATGCATTGAATGGTAATGACCCGGTATTCATGTGGAAGAAAATCATCAAAGACAACCAACTGTGCAACCTACTCGCTAGACAGGCACCTTGGCTCACAACACCATTGTAAAAGAAATTAAATAAATTGGCGGCATGTCTTTCTCTGTACTAGCAAGCAAATTGTGGAACTCATTGCCAGCTAAGATAATGGCTACTGAGAACTATATGACCTTCAGAAGTCTGGTTAATAGCCAACTCTTTTCTACATGGTCATAAGACTCGCCACCAAATTATAGCAGTACTAAGAACAAAAAACTAAATGTAACCTTGCCCCTTAGGTGCCAGGCCACTATCACACCATGCAGACCAGAAGACAGAACAACAGTCTTAGAAGACCCAGTCAGTCTCAAAGGCACACACCAATCCTGAACACCAAGAGACTTACACACACCTGTTTAATGGAAAAACCACTCATGGCTCCCTCTACAAAAATGTATCAGTGTTAGCGTGTATAAACATTATGGGCCAGATGTAGCTCGCCAATTACCGGTCGGTAACGGCCGATTTCGCCCGTTACCGACCGGTAATTGGGAATTGACATGTAGGGGGCCATTGATTTACAGAATCGTTAATTTTACCGATTCGGTGAATATACAGAGTCGGTAAAATAACGAATCGGTAAAATTACCGATTCTGTAAATCAATATGTAGGTGGCACTCTAATCAGTGCCACAGGCCCTTACCGAATCGTTATTTACCATGGAATAATATTCCATGGTAAATAACGAATTACAGTGTACATGCACATCTTAGGGCATGTCTGTGTGCCACATGGCACACAAGCCCGAAACAGGGGTGCAACAGGGTGTCAAAGTGACACCCTGTCCCCCTTGTAAAATCGGTAATTTTACCGATTCGGTAATAAGCGAATCGGTATTTCCCATTGATTCCTATGGGCTTCAAAGCCCATAGGAATCATGGGGAAATACCGATTCGGTATTTACCGAATCGGTAAATACCAAATCTTACAGATTCGGTAATTGTAATTTAAAAATTACCTACATCTGCCTCCTTCCAATTTACCGATTCATAAATACCGAATCTGTAAAATTCGGTATTTATGAGTCGGTAAATTGGATTTACCTACATCGGGCCTATATGTGTCTCCACATACCCTGCCTCTATATTTATACATACAAACACATGAAAAGTGGTACATGCATAACACAGGATTCTCATAAAGAATTATGAAGCTATGTAAAGCCTACCTGTGTGGCTTTGAGTGGCCTCATAAATCATGACTAAGGCAGACGCTGTGTAAATCGCTGCCTCGTCTTACTCTGTGCCCGGGAGGTGTTCCACGGGAGTTGCAGTGGGTTTTACCATGCAACATCCATGGAATTTGACGCTGCCCCAGATTTACAAAACATGTAAAACTCGGGAAGTGCCAAATCTGTACACCTCCCAAGTTGAGGCGTAACGAGGAGAAATAACTTACTTTCTCCTACTTTTTTCCTCTTTCCATGTGTGCTGCAGAATGCCTCTTAGGATTGTTTTTGTGCAGGAAGGTTCCCCTTCCTGCACAAAAACAATCCTGCCTGCACCGTGGTGCAAGGGTGCCTTCGTTGGCACTAGACTGCATAAATGGGGACAGCGCATGCAGAAAGACAGGAATGCACTGTATTGCTTAAATATGGTACATTCCTGCCTTTTCACTTCGGTGTAGGGCAGCGCAGCGGTGCCTTGCTTCGCTGCCCTATGCCAAAATGCCATAAATGAGGCCCTGCATATGTTATGTTATGTTATGTTAAGGGGTGCTTATGAAGCGCACTGTCACCGTGGGTTTCCTGGCGCTAATCTGATACTGAGGGAGGCAAAAAGAATTAACCAGATTGTGGGAAAAGCCAGGTTTTTAAGGATTTACGAAATTGAATGAGCGAGTTAGAGGATTTGAGTAAGGGAGGGAGAGAGTTCCAGAATTTGGGGGCCAGGAGAGCAAATCTCCGGCCACCGGTTCTGCAGAGATTAAAGGAGGGGACAACCAGGAGACGGAGGTGAGAAGATCTAAGATTACGTGAGGGGCGGTAGGGACAAATGAGGGATTTCAGGAAGGCAGGGCAGGGGCCGGTGAGGGATTTAAAAGTAAGACAGCCGATCTTAAAGGCTGCCCTCGAAGTGACCGAGAGCCAATGAAGTTTAGCAAGAAGAGGTTTGGCGGATTGCCATTTCGGAATCCCAAAGGCCAGTCTCGCCGCTTGGTTCTGAACGATCTGTAGTCTAGAAAGAAGAACCTTAGGCAGACCATGGTAGAGAGAGTTCGAGAAATCCAAGCGGGAGAGGACAAGAGCCATGATGACTAGAATCAGGGCTTCGGGGGTTAAGAGGTATGCCACCTTTCTAATCCTGCGCAGCTGATACATGCAGGTAGAGACCACCGTCCCTATTTGGGGTTTAAGGGATAGTTCGGAGTCAATAATGACTCCGAGGCTCTTTACCGAGGCCACGGGAGTGGGGGAGGGACCAAGCTCTGCCGGCCAAAAATGCGGGCCCCAATGGGCGGAGCTCTTACCAGGGAGGAGGAGCTCCGTCTTCCCGGGATTCAGTTTCAGTTGGTTCTGGCTCATCCACTGAAGAATGTGGACCATAACCGCCTGGAAATTAGAGATAGCGAAAGAAGAGTCAAGAGGGAAAATAAGTTGCAGGTCGTCCGCGTAATTAAAGACGGTGACGTCCCACTGCCTTAGAAAGAAGAGAAGGGGTTGGAGATAAATATTGGAAAGAAGAGGGGATAAGGAGGAGCCCTGAGGGACCCCGCAGAGTGAACGCTCCCTGGGTGCCCTAAAGGTGCCCAGGCTGACTGTCTGAGACCTCCCGGTTAGGAAGGATTTAACCCAGGCCAGCGCCAGGCCCTGGATGCCGGCCTGCTCGACACGGTGGAGAAGGATGTTGTGGTCCACCGTGTCGAAGGCGGCCGACAGATCTAAAAGAACCAGGGCCTGGGGGGTGCCCCTGTCAACGCCGACTCTCAGAGCGTCCAACACAGCCAAGATCACTACCTCCGTGGAGTGGCCAGGTCTAAAACCTGCCTGGTTGGCTTCAAGGAAGTTGGAGCTCTCGATGAACTGAGAGAGACAGGCGGTGACGTGGGCTTCCAGGATTTTAGCAAAATAGGGCAGAAGGGAGATAGTTCGATAGTTCGCCAAAGCTGTGGGGTCGGCGCCAGGTTTCTTCAGTAAGGGCACCAGGACGGCTGCCTTAAAGGAGCTAGGCACCGAGCCCGAAGAAAGAGAGGAGTTCAACAGAGGGAGAATGCTATCAGGGAGAGAAAGGCATATGTCCCGTAGTATGGATGGTGGACAGCAATCGTCCGGAGAACCGGATTTCACCCGAACGGCCAATGTTGCCAGGGATTTTGAATCAAGAGGGGGATGATGTGAAAGGGAGAGTGCGTTAGGAGGGGGGCAGACAGAGTTAGAGCCGTGAGAGGTGACCGGGATGGTGTCCTTAATCATAGCAATTTTCTCTAGGAAAAACGTGCTGAGGGCATTGCATGACTCCTGTGTGGGGGCCTGGGTCTGGAGCGTCCGAGAGTCGGAGGTAAATTCGTCAAAGACTCTAAAGATTTCCTTAGATTTACAAGAGGCAGATAGAATTCTATTAGATACATAGGCTGTTTTAGCTGCAGCGATGGCTTTTTTGTATTTGTTGCGAGCAGCCACATAAGTGTCTCTGCTCGTGGGACAGTAGGTTCTTCTCCACTTACGCTCCAATTGGCGTAGCTCCAGGTGTTGGGTTTTTAGTTGGAGATCAAACCATTTGTGGGAGTTACTGTGCCGAGAGCGGGGAAACTTGGTAAACGGAGCAAAGATATCGCTAGCTGACATGAGCCAGCGAGAGATATTGCCGTCTAGCTCATCGGCGCAGATATCGTTGGGAAGGGAAGGACAGAACTGAGACAGATGGGAGAGGAATTTAGAGGGGTCGACAGCCCTCCACTTACGGGCGACACCGCCCTCCAGAGGGGGGGCCCTGGTGTTACTATCGACTAAGATTGTAGTCTCGATCAGGGAGTGATCAGACCACACACAAGGAGTGATCTGCGGGCAGGAAGACTTCACCCCATGAATCCAGATGTGGTCGAGGATATGACCACCGCTATGGGTGGGGGTCTTAAGAAGTTGAGTGAAGTTTAGACTTGAAAGAATCTCGAATAGCTCAGTGGCATGTGGCCCGGCATCCTTATGTTGGAACCAATAATTAAAATCGCCAAAGATGGCGACACGAGGGGTGGAGGTGATGAGATTGGCAAGCTGCTCAGTGAAGGATGAGGGGAAGAAGGGCATAGGGGAAGGGGGGCGGTAGAGAATTATGACCGTGACTGCACCCACCTCAGTTCCCAGGCTAAGCACCATATTATCCACTTCGGGGAGAATAAGAGAGGCGGTAGCGATGGTTTTTAAGTTCTTGCGTATTACCGCTGCCACCCCGCCACCGGGACGACCCCCAGGGCGATTGGCATTCAACAGGTAGTAGTCAGGGGGTAATGCCGCCAGGATATCAGGGAGGGAGTCGTCGGTGAGCCATGTTTCTGATAATAGCAGAATATCAGGACTCTCAGCCAAAAGTAGGAGGAAGATGTCCGTTTGGTGTCTTACAAGGGAACGAGTATTAAGATATAGTATTCGGATGTTAGATTCGGTAGTGGCAGGTGGAATATGTGGCACATCCGATCCCAGGTGGGGAGGACTATTCCCCATGATTCCCAATGAAGAAATGCGAGCTCTGACTGCAGGCGGGAGGGAACTAGGGTAAGATTGTAAGCTCTTTAGAGCAGAAGAAGTGTAAGAGAACGCGGCAGCAGCGTCCCTGGCCCCTTGGCCTGTCCGGCCGCGGACGGGCGCAGACGGGCTTAACTCAGGCGCAACTCCGGCGCGCCTACGACGCGCCCGCTGCGCTTTTCCGCTGCGCTGACGCATAGTGGCAGTTTAAATAGGAAGATGACGAGGGGGGTGTGGCGGAGGTGGAGCACGCCGACCAACCCAACCCAAGATGGCGCCCGCCGCCGCCGGGGAGCACCGTTAAGCGGTCAGCCCACGGAGGATTGCTGGCTTCAGGCAGGCTGACGATGTAAGTGTAGCTGCTAGTAATCAGCAAGGACAAAAGTGAGGGAAGTTTTAAAACTAATGTCACTGCTCGCAGTCAGCAGGACAAAAATGTCAGGGAGACAGGTTAGACTGCTCGTAGTCAGCAGGATAAAAACAAGAATTAAAATAAGTTAAAGCGGCGCTCCAACAGTTGCACGCAATCCCTCTGCCACCGGGCTGCAAGCTTATGGTGTATATAGGTGGATATATGGGTAGAGGATATATGGGTAGAGGATGGGGCGTAAACCCCAGCACTGCTGACTTTGGAACAGGGAAACCAGGTTCAAATCTCGGCGATGGCTAATCCTGTGCTAAGCAAACCACTTCATCTCCCCAAACTTAAACAAGCATTGAAAATGGAATAGGTCTCGCAATAGAAGAGTTTGACATTTTTCGTTTTGCAAATGGATGAGTGACACCTATAGCATTTGGAATGCAACATGTTTTGTATTTACGTGACTTATATGGCAGCTCTGGTCGTTATGCTACATCTCTAGATAGTTTTATCTTTCGCAAATGTGACACCTATTGTAACACAATATGTGTTGTGAGGGTGAGTGAGGGTGAGGGGTTGAGGGTGAGGGGTTGAGGGTGAGGGGTTGAGGGTGAGGGTGAGTGAGGCTGAGGGGTTGAGGGTGAGGTGTTGAGGGTGAGTGAGGGTGAGGTGTTGAGGGTGAGTGAGGGTGAGGGGTTGAGGGTGAGTGAGGGTGAGGGTGAGTGAGTGTGAGGGGTTGAGGGTGAGTGAGGGTGAGTGAGGGTGAGGGGTTGAGGGTGAGTGAGGGTGAGGGTGAGGGTGAGGCTGAGGGGTTGAGGGTGAGTGAGGGTGAGTGAGAGTGAGGGTGAGTGAGGGGTTGAGGGTGAAGGGTTGAGGGTGGGTGAGGGTGAGGGGTTGAGGGTGAGTGAGGGTGAGGGGTTGAGGGTGAGTGTGGGTGAGTGAGGGTGAGGTGTTGAGGGTGAGTGAGGGTGAGGGGTTGAGGGTGAGTGAGGGTGAGGGTGAGTGAGTGTGAGGGGTTGAGGGTGGGTGAGGGTGAGTGAGGGTGAGGGGTTGAGGGTGAGTGAGGGTGAGGGTGAGGCTGAGGGGTTGAGGGTGAGTGAGGGTGAGTGAGAGTGAGGGTGAGGGGTTGAGGGGTTGAGGGGTTGAGGGTGAGTGAGGGTGAGGGTGAGTGAGGGTGAGGGGTTGAGGGTGAGTGAGGGTGAGGGTGAGTCAGGGTGAGTGAGGGGTTGAGGGTGAGTGAGGGTGAGTGAGGGGTTGAGGGTGAGTGAGGGGTTGAGGGTGAGTTAGGGTGAGGGTGAGTGAGGGTGAGGGTGAGTGAGGGTGAGGGAGGGTGAGGGTGAGTGAGGGTGAGTGAGGGTGAGGGTGAGTGAGGGTGTGTGAGGGTGAGGGGTTGAGGGTGAGTGAGGGTGAGTGAGGGTGAGTGAGGGTGAGTGAGGGTGAGTGAGGGTGAGTGAGGGTGAGGGTGAGTGAGGGTAAGGGTGAGTGAGGGTGAGTGAGGGTGAGTGAGGGTGAGGGTGAGTGAGGGTGAGGGTGAGTGAGGGTGAGTGAGGGTGAGGGTGAGTGAGTGTGAGGGTGGGTGAGGGTGAGTGAGGGTGAGTGAGGGTGAGGGTGAGTGAGGGTGAGGGTGAGTGAGGGTGAGTGAGGGTGAGTGAGGGTGAGTGAGGGTGAGGGTGAGTGAGGGTGAGGGTGCGTGAGGGGGGTGAGGGTGGGTGAGGAGGTGAGTGAGGGTGAGGGTGGGTGAGGGTGAGTGAGGGTGAGTGAGGGTGAGGGTGAGTGAGGGTGAAGGGTGAGTGAGGTGTGAGTGAGGGTGAGTGAGGGTGGGTGAGGGTGAGTGAGGAGGGTGAGGTGAGGGTGAGGGTTAGGGTGAGTGAGGGGTGAGTGAGGGTGAGTGAGGGTGAGGTGAGGGTGAGTGAGGGTGAGGGTGAGTGAGGGTGAGGGTGAGTGAGGGGTGGGTGAGTGGAGGGTGAGTGAGGGTGATGAGGGTGAGGTGAGGAGGAGTGAGGGGTGAGGGGTTGAGGGTGAGTGAGGGTGAGGGTGAGTGAGGGTGGAGGGTGGGGGGTGAGGGGTTGAGGGTGAGTGAGGGTGAGTGAGGGTGAGGGGTTGAGGGTGAGGGGTTGAGGGTGAGTGAGGGGTTGAGGGTAAGTGAGGGTGAGGGTGAGTGAGGGTGAGGGGTTGAGGGTGGGTGAGGGTGAGTGAGGGTGAGGGGTGGAGGGTGAGTGAGGGTGAGAGTGAGGATGAGTGAGGGTGAGGGTGAGTGAGGGTGAGTGAGGTGAGGGTGAGGGGTAGGGTGAGTGAGGTTGAGGGTGAGGCATCCTGATTGTGATACAAAAAAACCACTAGTGATACCTACTAGCCCGCCCCTGAGTGCACAATGAAACCAGACTGATGTACTAGTGAGAATAATAGGACATGACGGGATGCTGGTAGCGGGCCACATTGAGTTAAGATGGCACTGACCCATGACCAGGTTTTAAGATGGCGGATGAGGGCCCCTTGTTCGGTTCTGCAGGGGTGACGAGTTTAAAACTCCCCACTTCCCTGTTGCTCCAAGGGAGACCTGGTTCACTAAATTCAAAATTGAACCACTATAATACGAGGAAGTTGACAAAAATAACACAAAGAAATATACAAACAGCGTCTTTCAGTGATATCACAGGACAGTCAGACGGCCTGACCTCTGACCCGGGCCCTCCGGGACACGTGGCTCTTGGCTTCACGTTCGTAGCCCGCGGCCGATAAAGAGTTAAAAAAAAAAATCAGAATATATATATATGGGCAACACATTGTGTCCAAATGGGTGCCAATGAGTTCCAGATGTGAGAAGCTGCGCTCCCAACCCCTGGCTGCTCCTAAATAAAGGAAAGTATTCCTGCAATTCAGCTGCAGCCGCCGCTGCCAAGAACAACTCCCAGATAGGGTGGGGAGAGTGTTAGGGAACACGGGGGGGCTGCAGAGACGCGTCTGTGAGTGGAGACAGAGAGAGAACGAGACAGCGGGCAGAATGAGAGTGGAGATAGGTAGAGCATTGGGGGGGGGGGGCGAGGGGTGAGGTTAAAAAGCACGTGAGATGTGTGAACCCCTGAAGGGGCTAGGGTAGAAGGGTGTTCTGGGGATATCGGGGTTGGGGGCGGGGGAATCTCGCGGGTGCAAAGTTGAAACTGCATAGCTGTGTGTGTGCAGGGGGAGGCTGAAGTATGGAGTAAGGGTGAGGGGGGGGTGGGGGGTGTCAGATCCATGGGATAGCGGAGAAGGGAGCGTGAGAACAGGAGCAGAGAGGAAAAGGGGTGAGAAGCATTGCTGGTGAGAAGTTATGGGAAAACACAGGCGGGGAGGGAAGTGAATGGCAGGGCCCGAGAGTGCAGGAGGGGTCACACAAGTGTGAGAAACAAAGGAACGCAGCTAAAGCTAGAGGCGATCCTGTGTGTGAGAGGAGCGGGTTGTAGTGAATCATTGACCAACGAGAAGCGGAAAGGAGAGAGAAAAGGAGAGAGAGAAACAGATGGTCGAGAGGAGAGAGAGAACCCGAAGGGAGATGAACTCTACACACAAGGGAGAAGCTTAAGAGAGAGAAATCATTGCAAGATTGGAGGAGGAGAGGGAAACAGGAGACGAGGGAACCTATAGCGGCGCCACTGGCATGCGCTGACATCAATTCTCTTTTTTTCCTCACCACTAGACATGGATCCAAATATCCCTCTTATCTCTTTGAGACTCCGAATACCTCTTCAAATTGTAAAACAGACGGAGGGCATTGCTGTGGGGAGGGGGTGTAGGAGAAATGCACACGGCGGGCAGGGGAGGGGGCGGAGCGGGGAGAGCGGCATGTGGGTGTGAAGAAGCCGGGGCCTTTGAAGTGAAGCTAAGCTTCACTTCAAAAGGTGTCGGAGGAATGCGGCTGAGGGAACAGACGGCGATTGCGGCTGAGGGAACTGATGTGCACGCGCTTTTAAGCTCAATGCACATGCGCATTGAGCTTAAAAGTCACGGGCACTGCAAGGAATCGCCACGATTCCTTGCTTCTTAGTTAAAGAGTGGTTAAGCCGCAATAGTCTCGCAAGCTCGATGCGCATGCGCATCGACAGGCGAGACCTAAAAACAATGAATGTGTCCTTGTGTAATGTAACTGCTGCTCATGTAAAGTGCTCCAAAACCAGGGCTTTAAGTAGGCCGGGTCTCACCGGGTCTGAGCACCGGCAGTTTTTTAAAGGGGGCCTCGAAACGGGTCTCTATCGGGCTCTGTTTTGAGCCCTGGCACAGGTGGTCCGTTTTTTTCAGGACTGCAGAGACAGCAGTTTGCTGTCACTGCAGTCAGGAAAAAAGTGCCAGGACACAAAACAGCCAGAAAGAGACCCGTTTCGAGACAGCAGGCACACTGATGTGCACTGCTCACACTGCTCACTTCACACTAGTGGAGAAGTTACAGCATGACGTCATGCCAGGTGAGCGTTGTGGGGGAAGAGAAATCCTTTAAAGAGTAATTCTTTCTGGATTTCCCTTCTCTTTCTGAAAACGCAGGAACAGCAACATTGTGGTTTTGTCACCAGGGATTTAAGTGGAAGCTTTTTCAATATTGTATGTAACAAGCCATAGTTGCAGTTTATTTATCTTATGCAAGTAATAACCATTGACAAAGCCAATAGTCCTTACTTTTTGTAGGTATGATGTTACTTGTCTCACATATCTGGATGCAATGACAGAAACAGCAAAATACAAGTTGGGCGCACACTATGCTAAGCACAGATTTTTAGCAAATGTGTTATGGCCCCGCCCCTAATTACACTGGCCACGCCCCCTTGAGAGACCCCCCCAGTTTTTTCATCCCACTTAAAGCCCTGTGCAAAACCTTCGAGTCGAGTGCACGCTACATATGACTGCAAAAATGAAAATATGTATTTACATGGATATAGCAATATAAGAAAAAAACATTTCCTACTCCTCCCATGCTGATTTCCACCAACTCTCTGTATGTACGCCCATTCTTCTTGACCCGATCTTGCTCTTTCTCCACCCATTAACTCATCGGAAGCTTTTCAAACATAGCCTCTCATAACTAGTGTCAAACCTCTCTCCATCCATCTACTCATTCAGCTAACATGGGCACATGCCGACCCTTCACGTTGATGAGCCATGTTACCTCTGTAGGCGCGGGCCGGGAAGGCATAGTCAGACCGAATTGGGGCCCGCGAGGAACACCTGCAGATGGCGGGAACACCAGGAAGCAAGAGGCGAAGCCAGCAAAAGCTGCACGCAGGCGATTGGCACGCGTGCATTTAATGGCCCAATGCGAACAAGAAGGGCATGGCGGACAAGAGGTCAAAAGGGAGGTCGCAGGAACTCCAGCACAATTGACCTCTCCTCTTTGAGACGTCGTCACCTCAACACCTGAGGCAGACTTCATTGCCGGAGGAAACCTTGCAACTGAAGCAGACCACGCCCCCTTAGAGCAGACGACGCCCCCTTGGAGCAGACCTCGCCTCTTGGTCTGAGCTGGGAGAGCATCACTACGAGGCAGTAACAACTGTGTAGTTGCAGATCCACGGCCCGTGGGAACCACCGACTCCTTTGGGTGCGAGTAGTGGCCCAAGCCTGAGCTGGATGATGATCTCCACTCCAGGCCCTGCTGGATAGGGTGGGTGGGTGTCCTCGTGGCCAAACGAGGAAAGGAGTGGCTGAGCGAGCACATGATGGATTACCTGGTGGAGGAGTCTGCTAGGAAGCGCAGCCAGAGGGCAGATCCAAGTATGCAGTTAATGCCCCGAAACTGTTAGGAAGGGGCTTGCAGCCAGAATTGAGGCCTCCTCCTGGAAGAATGCATCTGGGGTCACAAAGATGACCCTGACACAGGAAGCGGCCCGTGGCCAGAGAGGGGCCATGGCTAATGGGCAAAGAAACAGCAGGCCAAGTACAGAGGGAGTGTTTCACCACCACACCAGCCCTTCAAAGGGGGAGGACAATGTCTTTTAGGACACCAGCGTGGACATCTGCTAGGACCAACATGAGAGGCCTTTAGCCAACACTGCGGCTTACGAGGGGTCCTGAGGTGAAAGAGAGGACAGCACGGCAACAAGTTGTGGTGAGAGGTAAGTACAAAGCGAAGGGGCTGAGTTGCAAGCAGGCGTGCGCGAACAGCAGTGGGGTTCTGAGGTGGAATTAGGTGGCATTGCCAATTATGGCACCCAAGTAGGCATCACAAACTCCACAGCAGAGGGACAGTGGGGACATTCAGGCACCCCCATCCTCTCCATGTCAACCAAAGGGGGTCACTGGGGAGTAGCATTTACCAAGGAGGTTCATGGGGCAGTCACTCTTTGGGCAACACATACAGCCCCCATCACCATTTATGCCCTGGTGGCCATGGGAGGGGCCAAGGAACCAGCTTACCCCCAGGTTTTTAGAACCCTGGCATGCACATTTGTGGAGAAGTACCCACAGAATGTGGCAGCACTGTTTCTGCACGAACAAAAGGTACACGAGACACAGCAGAAGTACCAAGGTGAGCCTGGCTTCGCTATGATGAGGGATTTTGGGAAAAGATGCAGATTTGGCCTTTCAAAGAATGGGACCATCATAGACATAGAATAATTTATTAATATGGTGGCTGCCAGGGATGGGGTGAGCATACGCAACCATAATTTTCGACCAGCAGCGACTAAAGGTATGCACAAGGGTTTTGTACAAGGTACCAAGGCCAAAGGGCACACAGGGCAAGCCTGGGAGGACCCACACAATGACATGCTGGAAATATGAGAAGGATGAATGTAAATGAGGGCATGCTTGCAGATTTAGGCATATGTGCAGCAACTGCAGCTGTACACATCCAGCAGTCAACTGCAAACAGGCAAAGGGAACAGGGAATAGCAAGGACAACAGCAGCAGGAAGTAAGGGGCATACAGGGTCGCCCCCAGGAAAACGTGGTTCAGTCACCTTCAAGATCTTTGTGCAATAGGAAAGGTGCACCATAACAAAGTCAATTAACTCCAGGTGTATCCCAAAAATATCTTTATTGTCGTAGGAAGTTAAAGTTGAAAATCAGCCAACGTGTTTCGTTCCACAGCTGGAACTTCATCAGGGCTTATCTATTTAGATCAAGGCACGGTCTGCCTGTGTTAATGAACCAAAACACTCTTAAAGCGCATAAAATAGAAGATATCTTGAGATCTCAAAAGGTGATTATTATAGTGAATTGGTATATTCCGCAATTCCATTCAATAACCCACAATCATAGTAACCTTTCAAAACTTGGAGGAAGAAGTGCTACTGCTGTTATCGTGTCTTATTAAGGACACTGGCCATCACAGAGGCTACCTGAATTGTGGGGTGTTGAATTATGATGTTCAACTCAGAACTACATTACAATTGATGTTGAGGATTCGGGTCACCACCAAGGTTTCTATGACTGTGGGTTATTGAATGCCATTGTGGAATATACCAATTCACTATAATAATCACCTTTTGAGATCCCAAGATATCTTCTATTTTATGCACTTTAAGAGTGTTTTGGTTCATTAACACAGGCAGACCGTGCCTTGACACAAATAGATAAGCCGTGATGAATTTGCAGCTGTGGAACGAAACGCATTGGCTGATTTTCAACTTTAACTTTCTACGACAATAAAGATATTTTTTGGATACACCTGGAGTTAATTGACTTTGTTATGGTGCACATTCCCTTTTGCACAAAGTTTGCTTATCTGGTTTCCAGTGGAGCGAAAGTGTGGCAGGCTCTGGAAGTAGTTGCATAGACTTTTTATCTATATATTCACTTGGGATTTGTAGTGCGGAACCCTGGTCAGCCGCATTTTGATCTTTCTTGTAACCTTCAGGAACTTTACCCACCTCAATAAAGGTCAGAGTGCTAACTAAGTTACTAAACAGTTACTCTGGATTTAAAGAAAGGCAACAACTGGCAAATGGTTTTGCAGGGGCTTACCCATACCGTACTGCGGCCTCCAGGCTCACCGCCTTAGCCAGAACCTAGAATCAGTCAGGGAGAATTCAGACGTGGCTAGGTAGAAGGTAGCAATGGAACTCCAACTGGGGAGAATTGCAGACCCTCCTTTAGTCCCCCCTTCGAGAACTTCATATTTTCCCCTCTAGGTGTGGTGCCAAAGAAGTAAGAGGGGAAATACCGTCTCATCCATCATTTGTCATGTCCACCGGCTGAGTCGATAAATGATTGGCCAGACTAGAGCAGCTGCTCTGTATCCTACGCCACCCTAGATGAGGCAGTTGACTTGATCAAGCTTTTCGGGAAAGGGGCTTTAATAGCCAAGACGGATATCGAATCTGCCTTTCGCCTACTGCCAGTGCACCCAGACAGCTACCATGTGCTGGGTTTCTTACTTGGCAATGCATATTATTATGAAAGATGCTTTCCCTTGGGGTGTATGATTTATCATGCGTATTTCAAGACCTTCAGCAGTTTCCTAGAATGGCCCTTAGGTACACAAAATCCCGCCGGGAGCGCATGCACTACCTGGACGGCTTCCTGTTTATTGACAAACCAGAGACCAGGGAGTGCGCTGACCAGTTCCACCATTTTGTAGAAATGGTGGAGGAGCTCAGGGTTCCCACAAAGTTTGCCTAGATGCATGTGACGTGGGGGACCCGGATGAGGGGCCCCCTGGTATGCCTATTAATGTGTCTGCCCTTTTTATCCAGCATACAGAGGCATGGAGTACAGCTGATGAATTACGACGACGGTCCGATGCGGAGGAGCGACTGGCGTACACCTTTAAGGGGGCGGATCTAGAATGGCGGCACGCCCTTCCCGAAGAGGTAAAACCCATCCCAGAATCAAGCCAGGTGTGCGAGACACCCGGAGGCGGAGTAGGAGACTGGTGGCGTGAGTGGAGAGACAGCGGAGCGGAGTGGACGGAGGAGGAAGACGAACGGAGGGCGGAGGAAAGACCAAGAACGGAGGAAGAGGAGGACGGAGAGAGCAGCACGGAGGCGGAGGTAGCAGAGGAACATCGGAGGACCTACGAGGGCATACCAGCGCAACCTCGGAGGAAGACGGGGAGAGAAGCAGAGGCGGACCGGAGCTACGACGAGACTCCAGGGGAAAAGGCGACGACCGGACCGGTGGACAACGCTGAGGGCGGCTACCGCAAGAAGCAAGAAGGCTCTGTGGGACGCGCATCGCCCAGCCACACTAACACGGAAGTGTGGCTCGACCAGGTACGGTCTAAGTTTACAGGGTGGGCAGGCATCAGGCGAGGGAAGCCCCCTTAATGCACGATCCTCCTCTACACACCCTTGTTGTGTTTACTGAGCACAAGGGATCACGTCACAGAGCAGGAGAAGTAGCGAGCACGTGTGTTTTCCTCACCCCCTACCCTCACACGAAGTATATCACAGAACCCGAGTACTGAGGCTTCTTCTCTTTTCTTTTTCACACACCGGCACGTCGAGGACTACGAGACGGCGGGACTAAGACCTACAACTCCCAGGAGGCATTGGGATCGACGCTCCGGAGGGGGAAGAACCACGACGGAGGAGGCTGAACAACCCCTACCCTTTTACCGGGTGCCTGTACAAAAACGCAGGCTGTATCAAATAAAAAAACCTGCTCTACCTCGACAACCCGTGTGTGTGAATCTATTCGAGACCCCCCCTGAAGCCCCACAAGTGGTGGAGAATGCGGGCACTCAGCCAGAAGTAGACATCGAGGACACAACGATGGACGCGATCCTGCAAGCCCTCGTGAAGGGCCAAGAACAATTGGCATGGGCGGTTGAGCAGCAACTCGCCGCCGCCCAAATGGACAGAGACACGTTCCGGAGCACAGTAGTACAGAAACTGGAAGGAATGAGAGGTACCAGTGACCCAGCCAGTCTCCCCTCCCGTGAGACCCGGCCCACCCCTACACCCGCAGGTATATCCCTACAGAAATACGTAAGCGGGGAGGACCCAGACGCCTTCCTAACGAATTTTGAAAGGGTGGCTCTGGCCTGTGGTTGGCCTTTAGACAAGTGGCCCTTTTTCCTCGCCCCATTATTGACCGGAGAGGCACAGGCAGCCTACCAGGTAGCCAACAGTGGAGGCACCACACCATATGCCCAGATCAAGACGATAATCCTAGATCACCTAGGCTTAGATTCGGAAGCATATAGGGTGCGGTTCCGTAAGGAGAGGGGACAAGCAGGCGACAACCCCAAAACTTTATTCTTCAGACTAAAAACCGCAGCCGATAAATGGCTGACCCCATCCCTGTGCTCCAAAGAACAAATTATGGATAAAATATACCTGGAGCAATACCTGGAAGCCCTTCCCTATGGTACACAGCGGTGGCTTCGCCAACATTCCAACTTGTCTACAGCCCAGGCCATGGAGATGGCAACCACATATGCCAGAGCACAACCTCGTCTTCACAACGCCGAACCAGACAGACCCGCTAAAGGACCAGCCAAACCCGAACGCCGAGTAAGGGCTCCACCTGGACCCCTCCCTCCCCCTCCTCGAACATCGACTGCCGAACCTACTCCATATCGAGGTCCGCAGTGCTTCGACTGTGGACAGTGGGGCCACATTGCTCGTCTATGCCCCCATAAACGGAACCAGGAAGAACCGATGGACGTCAACTATCTACCCAAGACGGTGCTGTATTCAGCGGAATTGGGCGGCTCTTTTCACGTGAGTGTTACGGTCAATGGGGTGGTGGTCAGGGCCCTCCTGGATTCCGGGTGTAAGCAGTCCGTCATACAGGCGGATTATGTGACTCCCCATCAACTTCTCCCCGAGACCAGTGTGTTCATAAAATGCGTACACGGGGATGTAAAGGAATATCCGATAGCACGCCTCCCCATCGGGTTGGAGGGTATGGAAACGATGTTCGTAAAGGTGGGTGTGATGGACGCCTTGCCGGAAACACTGATCCTGGGTACCGACAATCCCAATTTCCTGAACCTGTTCAGAGCCCGTTTAAGCCAGGACAGCAGCAAGGAGGGAGGGGTGACGAACCTTTTGTCTACGGGTCCCTGGGAAGGTGATAGGTCGTTTCACTTCGCCCAAGCAAACGACGACACCCTCCTCAACGCTTGGGAACAAGCCCATGTCGGACTAACCAACCCTTCCCTCTCGTACCCCCGTTTCCTGATCAAGGATGATCTACTGTACCGACAGGCCTCTCGAGACGAGCCAACACAACTGTTGGTGCCCGTCTGTTTTCGTGAGCAGATAATGTACTATGCGCATACACACCTGTTGGCTGGACATATAGGGAGCGAGAAAACGACCCAAAATGTACTCAGGAATTTCTACTGGCCTGGCATCTATAGCGATATAAAAAAACACTGCCAGACCTGTGATCTGTGCCAAAAGGCGAATACCCAGAGACCACAGGCTGTACCGTTGCAACCCCTTCCGGTCATCGGAACCCCGTTTGAGAGGGTGGGTATGGACCTGATAGGACCATTAACAACCACAAAAAAAGGTTACAGGTACGCTCTCGTAATTGTGGACTACGCCACCAGATTCCCCGAGGCGTTTCCCCTGAAAACCCCCACCTCCAGGAACATAGCCGACAAATTCCTTGAACTGTTTTCTCGAGTGGGGTTCCCTAAAGAGATCCTCACGGACCAAGGGACCCCGTTTATGTCCAAAGTCATGCAGGAAGTGTGCCAGCTGTTAGGTTTACACCAGATAAAGACTTCCGTGTACCACCCGCAAACAGACGGGTTGGTAGAACGGTATAACCGGACCCTAAAGACGGTCATAAAGAAAATGGTGGAGGTGAATCACACCGACTGGGATTCCTTGTTACCACTTGCCCTTTATGTGATCAGGGGCCAAAGACAAAGTAGTCTGGGGTGCTCGTCTTTCGAGATGCTCTATGGGAGACAACCCAGGAGCCTGTTGGATATGACGAAGGAGATGTGGGAGACAGAACGCGGAGGAGAGACTAGAGCTCTGCTCGAATACAGCACGGACCTAAGAAATAAACTGGGGAAAATCCGGGAACTCGCTTTCACTCATTTGGCAGAAAGCCAGAAACAACAACAGAAACACTATAACAGAGGAAAAAAATGGAGAACACTGAACGTTGGAGAATGGGCCCTGGTACTACTGCCGTCGACGACCAAAAAGTTCCACACCGAATGGCAGGGTCCCTATGAAGTTATCGATAAGATAGGCAAGACGACCTATCGACTGCGCCTCACAGCAAGGAAGTCCCAGATTTTCCACATTAATCTGCTGAAAAAATGGCTAGGGACAACACCAGTGGTAGCACACCTAGTGAAAACCCCCAAATCGGTCTCTTCAACCACTATTGATGATTTGGTTGTCAACGAGGAGCTGTTGAAAGACGAGCAGAAGGGTCTCCAAAAAGTGCTGCAGAAAAACGCACATGTCTTCTCCGACCTTCCCGGAAAAACAAGCCTGGCCGAACACAGGATCGACACGCCTCCGGGGACCATCGTAAAGCAGCGTCCATACCGGATCCCGGCGGCCAAAAGGGAAGCCATATCCAAAGAGGTGGCAGAAATGCTCCGGTTAGGCGTGATACGACCCTCCAGGAGCGAGTGGTCATCACCCATCGTTATGGTGCCCAAACCGGACGGCAGTAGCCGTTTTTGTATGGACTTCCGAGCTTTGAACGAAGTGTCAGCTTTCGATTCATACCCGATCCCCAGGATCGATGAACTCATTGAGAAACTAGGCAAAGCGAAATATATAAGCACGCTGGACCTGACCAAGGGCTATTGGCAGGTGCCCCTTCGGGAAGAGGACAGGAAAAAAACGGCCTTCGCTACATCGGAGGGACTGTTCGAATTTACAGTACTGCCCTTTGGACTGCACGGAGCCCCCGCCACCTTTCAGAGGCTCATGAACACGGTCCTACGGGGCCACCATCAATACTGCTCAGCTTATCTAGACGACATTATAATATTCAGTCCCTCTTGGGACGCACACCTACAGCATCTCGAGGTGGTTCTACAACTGCTTGCCTCCGCAGGCCTACACGTAAACTCCAAGAAATCCAGAGTGGGGTACCATAAGGTCAAGTACTTAGGTTACCTTCTGGGCCATGGGGTCATAGAGCCGCAGATCGAGAAGGTGAGGGCCATCGCCGACACCCCTTTCCCCAGAACCCTGAAGGATATGCGCGCCTTTTTGGGCCTAGTGGGCTACTACAGGCGGTTCATACCTGCGTTCTCAGAGGTGGCGGCCCCCCTGACCGATACTCTCAGAAAAACGAGGACCGGCCCGGACTTCCACAACCCTACGCCAGCCATGTGGAAGGCGTTCCAAACATTGAAGAAGGCTATCACCACCGGGCCCATCCTGACATCCCCGGACTTCAACAAGACCTTCGTCCTGCATACGGACGCGTCTGACTTCGGCATTGGGGCTGTGTTGTCCCAGGACGCAGATGAGGGGGGCCTTCGGCCCGTCCTCTACATCAGCCGGAAATTATTTCCCCGGGAGGTTAAATATCCTACTATAGAGAAGGAGTGCCTCGCCATCAGGTGGGCGGTGGACAAGCTACGCTACTACTTGGAGGGGCGCTCATTCCTACTCTACACGGACCATGCCCCTCTTTTGTGGATGGCGAGGAACATTTCAAACAACCCCCGTGTCATGCGGTGGTTTTTGGCATTGCAGCCCTTCCGGTTCCAGGTCCGGCACCAGAAGGGGTCCGAGAACATCAACGCGGACTTTCTGTCTCGATTCCCTCTCCCCGATCGGGAGAATCCTGGGGGGGAGGTGTGTGACGTGGGGGACCCGGATGAGGGGCCCCCTGGTATGCCTATTAATGTGTCTGCCCTTTTTATCCAGCATACAGAGGCATGGAGTACAGCTGATGAATTACGACGACGGTCCGATGCGGAGGAGCGACTGGCGTACACCTTTAAGGGGGCGGATCTAGAATGGCGGCACGCCCTTCCCGAAGAGGTAAAACCCATCCCAGAATCAAGCCAGGTGTGCGAGACACCCGGAGGCGGAGTAGGAGACTGGTGGCGTGAGTGGAGAGACAGCGGAGCGGAGTGGACGGAGGAGGAAGACGAACGGAGGGCGGAGGAAAGACCAAGAACGGAGGAAGAGGAGGACGGAGAGAGCAGCACGGAGGCGGAGGTAGCAGAGGAACATCGGAGGACCTACGAGGGCATACCAGCGCAACCTCGGAGGAAGACGGGGAGAGAAGCAGAGGCGGACCGGAGCTACGACGAGACTCCAGGGGAAAAGGCGACGACCGGACCGGTGGACAACGCTGAGGGCGGCTACCGCAAGAAGCAAGAAGGCTCTGTGGGACGCGCATCGCCCAGCCACACTAACACGGAAGTGTGGCTCGACCAGGTACGGTCTAAGTTTACAGGGTGGGCAGGCATCAGGCGAGGGAAGCCCCCTTAATGCACGATCCTCCTCTACACACCCTTGTTGTGTTTACTGAGCACAAGGGATCACGTCACAGAGCAGGAGAAGTAGCGAGCACGTGTGTTTTCCTCACCCCCTACCCTCACACGAAGTATATCACAGAACCCGAGTACTGAGGCTTCTTCTCTTTTCTTTTTCACACACCGGCACGTCGAGGACTACGAGACGGCGGGACTAAGACCTACAACTCCCAGGAGGCATTGGGATCGACGCTCCGGAGGGGGAAGAACCACGACGGAGGAGGCTGAACAACCCCTACCCTTTTACCGGGTGCCTGTACAAAAACGCAGGCTGTATCAAATAAAAAAACCTGCTCTACCTCGACAACCCGTGTGTGTGAATCTATTCGAGACCCCCCCTGAAGCCCCACAATGCGTCACTTTGTAAATAGGGCGCAGTGTGGTGCATTTTTTATGCTGCCCCACCATCACAAAAAAGTGGTGCAACTGCAGCGTAAGTCCTCATAAATAAGGCCCTGAATGCATTAGAATTCTACGCTTCCCCAGGGAAGGCATAGGAATGGCGCAACAAGGAGAATTAATTTGATTTCTCATAGAAAGAGGAAAATGCCATCAATTATTGTTTTTGTGCAGGAAGGTGTCCTTTCCTGCACAAAACAATAATCCCCGCAACGCAGGCACCCTTGCAACATGACGCAACGGTGCCTGTGATGGAGCATGGCAGCCAATTGTGCGCCAGCGTAGGGAAAAGTGCTGGGATGTGTCGTATTGTTGTTAATACAATGCATTCTTGTGCTTTTAAGATGACGCAGTTCGGCGAAGCAAAATGGCTTCCGGCGCCGTGCTACATCATTTTGTAGTAAATGAGGCCCAATGTTTTCAGTGAGGAAGTGTGGTCATTTGTGTGGAATGTCTCAACCTCACCAGCACATGACCCAGTGTTTGTTCTTTTATTCTAATAAACTAAAATTCCCAGTATTGACTCTGAAAGACTCAGCACTCTAACTTCCTGCATGTATCCATGCTGCTGTAAGCAACTGCATTTTTAAACACACGTTAAAATATTCAAATATTTATTTCTGTTCCATCCTTGTTTTCTCAGGTCACAAAGTTGCTACGGGCTCCATTTCTAATACTCAGGGTGAAGATGTGGCATTTAAATAATTTCCACAAATTCTGTCGCCATGCAAAAATTGAAGGTTCAGTTCAAGAAACCCGAGCTAACAGGCCAAGCCCTCCCTATTCTGCAAGTATTTGTAAAGCCCCATGTTACGTAAATTCTGTTGTAATCCCTTCCGGTTTCAACAAGGACCTGTGGTACGCTTGAGCAAGTGGTCAGTTGCACTGGAACTCCAGAAGTGATTGCCACATCCGGCATGATGCTGCACTTCCGGGCATAAACGGTTTATTCCCTGTAGTTGCTCGTGGTTTGGTTGCAGTTATTACCGTCCTTCTGAATTAGTGCCCCACGGTGTAGGTACCGCGTCAGAAGTAGCCGCTGGCTCAACCGGGCCTGTCTTTAGAGCGCCTCAGGGACTACATTCAGGGCACCGGAAGTGACGTCACGACAGGAAGTGATGTCACGAAAGGAGCCGAGCTCCTCTTCCCTGAGAGGCCAAAGAGTGAAGTCCAGCTGTTTGGCAGGGGGGACGGCGTCCCCCCGGTAAAATAAGCCAGCTTGGTACCCCGACTCGAGCCCTGACTACATTTAAGACACTGTGACAACTGTGCCTGGCCGATTAACACTACCCAAACCGCTATTGTTCTAGATTACCTTCACATTACTTATTGATTCTGCTTCTGCAGTGCTTAATTTGAAGGGTAAAAAAAGTGCCAGGGGCCTCGTCAGATTGTCACTACAACTCGCACCACCCGTAGTCATGCCAACGCTACGTAGCAATACAACCACTGACAATCACACTCCTACAAGTGTTGACCATTTGGACTATTCCAGGTGCCCAACACTATAAGAATGGCTTGGGCGGTAGGTATTAGTTCATTTTGATGTATATTGAATCAATATACTACTGTTGTGCTCATTTCTGAATTAGTCAGACAGCGCCACCATGTGGCTGACTGTCACAAGTGCCTGTGTTCGTAATTAATGCCGGGAGCAGAGAACTGGAAACCACCAGCTCAAATTAAGCACTGCTTCGCTTACTCTATCTACATTGTTATGTTATGTTAACTTTATTTGTATAGCGCGCGGCTACTCCAACGGAGTGTCCCGGCACTTTATAGTGGCAGCTCATAAAAAACATAACAAACACAGATATTCAAAAAACAACAAGACCGCACGACTGGAGAGTAAAAAGCCAGGTTTTTAGGCCTCTCCTAAAAGACAGCAGATTGGAGGTGCAGCGTAAGGCCAATGGCAGAGTGTTCCAGAGCTGGGGCGCCCTCAAACCAAAGGAACGCCCCCCCATCCGGGCCTTCCTGACTCGAGGCACCACCGCAAGAGACAAAGAGTTAGAGCGTAATGCTCTGGCAGGACAATAAAAAGCAAGCCTACGTTGGAGATATTTAGCTCCCAGACCGAAGAGCGCTTTATGGGCCAGGGTCAGTGCCTTAAAAATTATCCGCTTACGGATAGGCAGCCAATGGAGTGACTGTAAAAGACCGGACGCTCTGGCCCGCCTGTGAAGGCCAAAAATGGCACGCGCCGCGGAATTCTGCACGACCTGTAGTCGCTGCAATAGATAATCCGGGAGACCCAAATAAAGCACGTTGGCATAATCCAATCTGGAGCCAATCAGAGCTTGCACCGTTATCTTCCTATGCTCTTCAGAGAGCAGAGGAAGGAACTTCCGGAGCATCCTAAGGATGCCGAAACATGAGCCCGTGAGGACGAGAATCTGGGATCGCATAGTCAGATTGTTGTCGATCTTAACTCCCAGGTTTTTAGCCACCTGGGATGCCTGAGCTGGGGGGAACATATCTGTCGGCCACCATGCCTGCCAATCAGGATCCGCGGCACAACCAAAAAACAGCACCTCCGACTTGTCAGAGTTACATTTAAGCCTGCTCCGCTGGAACCAGTTGAACACCGCCCCGAGACAATCCCGAATGCTCCCTTCATCAAAATCCTCCCCTTTCCTACATGTGAAGAGAAGCTGGGTGTCATCGGCGTAAGAAACGATCTGGGCCCCATAAGACTCCGCCAGTGCCGCCAAGGGGGTCATAAATATGTTAAAAAGAGTCGGGCTCAACACAGAACCCTGCGGAACTCCGACTCCAAGTGGCGGCATCTCAGCAGAACCCGGGGGGACCCAGACCGTTTGTCGACGGCCAGCTAGGAAAGATGTAAACCAGCTAAGCACCGTCCCCCTCAGACCGATGTTATAGAGTCTGGCGAGGAGCCCCTCGGGGACATTGCCAGGTCAAAGCTAGTATTGCAAAATCAATTAGAGCCAGCATTATTGGTGTACCAAAAACCTTCTCTCTCAGAGTCCACCTTATAGTCATCCCGGTTCAAAATCACTAAGGGTACAAAGTGTATGAAAGATGTTGGGAGGGTGAAAAGTGTTGGGAGTGACAGAGATGGAGCAAGTGGCAGGGAAGGGGACGGGACAGGAAGTATGATAAAAGCTGGGGGTTGTACCAGGATTAGGATGGTCGTAGAGATCTGGTGTGACAGGGATGGGGAGGGTGAGCAGGATGGGAAAACTGATAGGACATGGAGTGTGACAGTGGTTTGAAGTGTGACAGGCAAGAGTTGGGTAACAGGTTATGGAGATGGGGATGCCATGGATGGAGTGGGTGAGAGACATTAAAAGTGGAACAGCACTGGGGGGGTGGAATGAATGGGAAGGTTGACTGGGTGGGTGTCAGGGAGGGGAAGGGTGACAGTGTTGGAAAATATCAGAGTGATAAGAGTTGGTAATGGGAACAGGAGGGTTGTAGACCTTAAAAGGGGGGTGGCAAGGATGAGGAAGGTGGCCAAGATGTGCAGGGTGACAGGTATTGGGAGAGTGGCAGGGACTGAGAGTCTGACAAGGAGGGTAGCAGGGGGAGAGAGTGTGATAGGGACTAGGAATGTGAAAGGGTGTGGGAGCTGAGAGGGAGGGTGCCAGCGACAAGACACTTGCAAGAACTCGGATATTGACAAGATTATGTAGCATGACAGGGATGGGGAGTGCCACAGAGATTTGGAGAGTGATCA
Organism: Lissotriton helveticus; assembly: GCF_964261635.1. Taxonomy (NCBI): domain Eukaryota; kingdom Metazoa; phylum Chordata; class Amphibia; order Caudata; family Salamandridae; genus Lissotriton; species Lissotriton helveticus. The sequence goes on along the minus strand of NC_136061.1, from coordinate 1,267,488,021 downwards.
GTACTGCTACAGAGGAATTGTGATGGTATACAATACTGTCACCCCCTGATGCCCCATGCCAAACAACTGCTTTGGTTGAATGCCACGTCATCTCTGAAAAGAAAAAACGAACTGCGCTCTCCGGTGACTGGTAGTTGATGCGGAGTCTATTAGGGGTCTCACCAAAGCTAAATATTTCTATCTCTTTCACTAAGCACTCAGGGTCACATGTTCCCATCTCATTCACTATCCAACTTCCCGCTATGTCCCTAACTCCACCTCAGCACCAACCCACCTGCTCCCTGACCGACTCACCACAGCTTCTCCCGTCTTTATCCACCCACACATCTGCCCCACCTCTTTCACTACTTATGCCCCACCCTGAACAAATGCTCGACTTCTCCAACTCTATCACTATTCACCTGCTCCCACCTCAGTCTAAAGCCACCTGCTCCCACGCACACCTTTACATGACCCATTGCCGCCCATCTGCCCAGCATGGATCCTGCCCTCATCCAGACACAACCTGTCCATACCTCTTACTACCCACCTGCTCCCTGATGTACCTGTGACACTATTGTAGCCACTTGCTTCACCTGCAACCACTCAACTGCTCCCACCCTCTGGCCCCTCCTTAGCAACTATCCCCTGCCTAACAGCTCCCATCCAGCCACACCTCACTCTCTACCCATATACCTACTTGCTTGCTCCCTTCCCATGCCTGACCTCATGCAGAATCGACCTAATTACACTCACTTGCCGCAACGCTCCCTACCAGTCTGTCTGCCACTCCCCTGCCTCACATCAATCACATCCAACTACCCCACCTCAATCGTTACCCACCTTTGTGACCATACACCCAACCCCACCCATTCCTACCCGCCTGACCCCACACTTCCATCCTACCTCAGTCAATACCCAGCTGGCCCCACTCACCTGTATCCAAGTCCACTCTTCCCATTTGTCTCTAATCCCATAATCCACCCTTCATCACTCAGATGGCCCCAATAACCCTGGCCCCCAAACTCCTACCACTACCCAGCCTATATTAATCCTACCTTCATGCTGCTGTCAAAGCTGAAGTGAAGGAATCACTCCCTGCCAGCCTCAGAGACACTGTACAGAAGCATGTACTACCTCCGCCTTATCTGTTCTACTTGGGGCCATCAACACTAGACTTTACCCACAGCCCCCCTTCCATTTCGGCTAGTTGTCCGCTCACCCTATACCCTCCTTCCGCCTGTCTGAGCAAAAGGGCCCCAGGATCGAACGCCCTAGGGCCACAATTTGCAACCGATCTGCCTCCTTTTTGAGTAACATAATGTAAATAAAAGAACTTTAGCCTGACTCCTTTCCTGGGGTTCTTACTTCATCGTTCTTTAGCAGCCCAGCCCCAGAGACAGTTCACCTGCTTCACACTAGTCTTCTCCCTCACTGTGCCGGAGGGCCGGACTGGCCATTGTGCTACTCGTTCTGGTTGGCTGCAGGCTAGGGCGGTCCTTTCAGAGCAGGAGAGCACTGGCGGCTCATCCATATAGTTCTCCAGGGCATCTACTCACTACCTCACTCTGCCACTGACTGCTTGGCCTGTTACCGCATTTACATTGTAACAAGTGATCTTCTAGATCGTATTCATGTCAAAACTGTAATATCACGTTAGCAGCAGAAGAGGGCTCCACAGGCTGTCATTTGCACGTCTCAGGCGGTGGCTGTTACAGCCCAGCCTCACAGTCGCAACACATATCTGACATGCTGCACTAACTTCAGGCAATGCAAATTTTCAGAAAATATTCCTTCAAAGCTTGTCAATCATGCGTCCTTTTGCCCTATCAGAAGTCGGAATAGAGGAAAAAGGGCTACCTTTAACTCTATCCTAGCAGGGGCGGCCTTAGGCATGTGCAAGCTGTGCACCTGCACAGGGCCGCCAAACCACAGCAGCCAACACGCCAATATATATCCTTAATATAATAATCTTCTGAGGATGGATACATATTTGCGTGGTGGCCCTTGGCAGGGATTTGGGGGCCTCCGGCTCTGTTCCACTTCCAAACACCCTGACCCCCCCTGTCTTCACTGGCCTTCGCGCTTTGCCCTGACCTGACCCCCTCTTCCGGGGACCCCTACCTACTCTCCATGCCCAGGGCCGCCATGAGCCTAGAGCCGCCCCTGATCCTAGCTTCATGGATCTGGCTCTAGTGTGCTGCTGGAGGTAGGAGACGGGAGAGTAGGTAATTGCAGTCGCAAATCAAAGGCCCCCGTAGCTTCTGCAGTGTGGGGGGACCAAGCTCCAGGGGGCCCCTTCCGTAAAGTACCCTGGCCTGAGTGCTCCTGAGTGAGTCCGAAGGGGGACCCTACATGTACGTTGCAGGGGGGGGGAGGCTCCAGTTTTGTGATGGCCCTGGGTAATCGTGGGCCGTGCACTTAAAGAGCAACAACCTCCGGGCCGGACTGGCCATCGGGGGCACCGGGCATTTCCCCAGTGGGCCGCTAGGGTGGGGGCCGATTTTGGGCCCCTGGGGGCCGTTTTTGTTACAGGGCCGTTTTCGCAACATAGCTGTAAAATCGCCCCCTGTAACAAAATCGGCCGATACCGGCCCTGGCAAACAGCTCGGCCGCTCCGAGGGGGGGCTGGCCGAGCTCTTTGCCAGGGCCAGTTTTGGTTCCCAGTCCGGCCCTGATCAAGCTCTTATCAAAAAGGACTGCCCCATGTAAGTTTTGTGTTCAACAGTCTCCATCGTTGTGTGCGTGGATGTCGACATGCTGAGGAATGCATGTATATGTCTTTATATGCCATTGGTGATGGAAATATGAGTGGCAAGAGTGCTGCAGCACCTCCACAACCGTGGCTTCTTCTTTTAACATGGAGGTTGGTGTTTAAGTTTCTCTGTCTCTGACGGTAAAGTGAGAGAATTTTAGCACATGAACTATTAGACACATTTGCTGGTGTGAAAGGAATCGCTGTAGGGTGTTATTTTTTACTAAAACGCAAAAAAATGTAAATACCAATCAATGAACTGTACAAATATTTCAAAATATATCAGTCGTTAGGAAAGCACAAATAAAGCGCCTTTTTATTCTAATTCTGAAGTGTGTTAGAAGCAAAGTTTTTAAAAGGACAAAAACACATCTTTACTTCGTGATGCCCAAAGGGTAAATATTCACTGAACCCGAATTTCACATATTATTGTTTGTGCGCTTTGTAGCTTTATCAGAAAAGTATATGTGCAAAATGAGTGCCCGTCACAATGCGCGGTTTGTAAATTACAATGCGCGACCAATCCATTATTTAGTGATATATTTGCAACAGTGTGCTCTAAAATGCACTACCAGCTACATACTACAGCCATTCCACTCTTGCTTAATACATTTACAATAATTGTTCTTTCTGTGACACTTGGATTTTTCACAATCCCTATGAGTTCAGGGATGTAATACTTATGACAGTACACCCACTATGAAAATTGTTCCGGTACGACTGATGCGTGCTTGGGGCTGTGTGTGTATGTGTGTTTGTATGTGCGATACCATGTTTAAGTGTATGCACAGGGCACAAGTCCTAAATAAAGAAGTGAGGGGACGCTCAGAGACAGGAAGTGACGTCACGACAGGAAGTAAAAACGGAGAAATACAGCAATATTCACGTTTAAGTGGGACCCCGGTGCCACGGCACCAGTAGCAGCTACGCCCCTGGTGTAAGTGGGGTGAATGAAGTCACGGGAAGAGAGGAGCGAGGGGACGAGAAATGGGGAAAGGATGCGCGCCTCATAGTTAATAAAGTGTGAAGGCTCAAGGGTGGGGGGCGTGAGGAGGTCACGAACAGAGCACGAAGAGGGAGGGCGGGAGGAGCATCTGTGAAAGGGGAGCGCGGAGAGAGGGGGCACAGACTTCAGGAGAGGGATCATGAGATGGATAGCGAGTGAGTGGGCAGGGGAGAGTGACGGGAGGGGTGTAGAGAGGAGGAAGCAGGATGCGATGAGTACGTCAAGGTTGGGAGATCAGTAGGGCGGCCGGTCCGGCAAGTAACACCATCATTGTCCAGTCCAGCTTTTGGGCAGGGGGGACGGCGTCCACCCGGTAAAATAAGTGGGGGGACACCGTCCACTCGCGTGGTACCACAACTCGAGCCCTGTGTATTCATGTGTGAGTAAGGTGACATCCGTGCTGTGTTGTGCCTCAGTTGGCTGTTGCACTTCCATTCAACACACAGCGCGGCATGCCAAATCAATTATAGATTTATTTTTAAATAAAACAGGTGCTGGCTGCAGTGCTGGGTTGCCACTTTTCCCACAGAAAAATACCATTCAAATTGTTCCTTTATAGGACTATGCAGAGGTCCATGATTATATGGTCCATGATTTATAGATATAATATTATTTAAAAAGTCAGTGTTCATTTTTACTTGATTTCACTTAATTATCTTTCAGGGGACATTGAGGCAGCTCTAAAACACATTTTACAGTGTTAATGATAGCTGGGTTTGTACTGTGCACAGCTGTCCCAGTCTGGGGCTTGCCAGCGCTTGAGAACACCGGGCTACTGCCAAAAATCCTATAGATTGATTAGTCAAGAGAGTCAGATCTTCATGAGTTTGCGCAAAGTAAGTTCAATCGAACTGGATCACAATTGAAAGGGAAGATTGTTCCAGAGTTTACAAGTTAAATAACTGAAGGGCCGCCCTCCCTGTCTGGCTCTTTTGTCTCAAAGAAATCACAGCTAATCTCAGATTCGATTACCTGAAATCCCTTGGGAGTGTGAGGGAAATGGGATTGACTTGTCTGATGTACCCAGGTCCCAAATTACTGAGAGCTTGGTAGACAAAGCAAAGAGCTTTGAATTGTATTCTCTTTTCAATTGGAAGCCAATTCAGCTGATGGAGTTGCTGAGTGACCAGCTGGTGCCGAGGGACGTGTCCCAGAAGTCATGCTGCTGCATTTTGTATAAGCTGGAGTCTCTTGATCGAGGCTGTGGTCGTGCCTAAATAAAGAATGATACCATAGTCTAGGCAAGATATTATGACAGCCTGAGCAATGGTGTGTCTGACAGGTCAAGAAAGTCCAAAGGAATTAATTCTGTTATGTGTCTAAGGAAGCCAAGACTGGAACAGGTGACCACTTAAATTTGATGCTGAAAGGTTAGGTGACTGTCTAACCAGCTACCAAGATCTTTCACTTTCGGTTAGGAGTGAAAATCAACCCCTGAGTTTCTGACCACCATTGAGGGCCCACATGTTGGGCTGGTTCCCTACAACCAAAACTTCAGTTTTGCACCCATTAAGCTTTAAACAGTTAAGTCTCATCAGGGCAAAAGTCCTAAATAAAGAAGTGGGGGGACGCTCAGAGACAGGAAGTTACGTCACGCCTGGAAGTGACGTCACGAAAGGTAAAAAAAACATAGAAATACAGCAATATTCACGTTTCAGTGGGCCCCGGTGCCACTGCAGCAGTAGCAGCTACGCCTCTGGGAGTAAGTGACTGAATGAAGTCACAGGAAGGGAGGAGTGAGGGGACGAGAAATGGGGAAAGGATGCGCGCCTTGTAGTTAAGAAAGTGTCAAGGCTTCAATGGGGCGGGGGCCGTGAGCAGGTCACGAACAGAGCCCGAAGAGGGGGGGCAGGAGGAGCATCTGTGAGAGGGGAGCGCGGAGAGATGGGGGCACAGACTTCAGGAGAGAGAGCATGAGATTGGTAGCGAGTGAGTGGACAGGAGAGAGTGACGGGAGGGATGTAGAGAGGAGGAAGCAGGATGCGATGAGTACGTCAAGGTTAGGAGATCGGCGGGGTGGCCGGTCCGGTAAGTAACGCCATCATTGTCCAGTCCAGCTTTTGGCAGGGGGGACGGCGTCCATCCAGTAAAATAAGTGGGGGACGCCGTCCACTCGCGTGGTACCCCGACTCGAGCCCTGAGTCTCATACATTCAGCAAATGCAGACAACTAGTTCTTGAATTGAAAAGGCTCACTCTTTATGTGGAGTGCGAATGATGGGTTGAGTGCCATCTGCATAAGAAATTAATCAGAACCCAGCTGCTTTCACAAAGTCTGCCAACGGACAAACATATATTTCCAAATGAGGTCGCACACTGCTCGTGCGCGCCTGAGTGGTACTAAACCTGGCAGATATTTGGCAGCCACCGGTAACTCCAGAACATGGCCTATCCCTCCTGACGAGGGGTGATACCCCGAAACACGTGTCCAGGGATGGCGAAGACAGCGAAGATAGCAGAGAATCGAAAGAAGATGCATCGCGGAACACGTAACTACATTAACCAGAGTCCTTAGGGGCGATACCGCCGGTGTGTGAGTAGTGTGCGACCCCACCCCCATTTGTAATGGACAAACATATATGTTAAAGAGTGACAGGCTTAAGGATGAAGCCTGGGGGACTCTAAAAGTCAGATGACACTCAGACAATGAAAAAGAGTTAGAGATCTCTTGAAAAAAGTGATCTTCTAGAAAAGATGTGAAGCAATTCAAAGTCGCAGCAAATATTCCACAGTCCCTCAGTCTATTGAGATGAACCTTATGAGACACAATGTCAAACGCGGCCCTCAAAGCTAACAAGATGAGTGCTGTGGAGCCACCTTGATCTAAAGTTCAGCAAAGCACTTCTGTTACTCCTAGTAGATTTGATTCCATGCTATGTAAAGGTCAGAAACCAAACTAGGAGAAATGGAGAAGATGATGGGGCACTAGATATTGGGACAGAAGGGAGTTGATGATTCAAATATTTGTATTAGGCTTTTAAATAATTCAATGTAGTAATACAATAGAACAAGCTTTTTTTATTTGTTTGCACCTCATACATTAAGAGAGATTAATGCATCATTTGGAAAAAAAACAGTATTAAGTAGTTGGGTTCAGCCGCCCTATGACTGTAAAAGTGAATATTTCAGAATGGAAATGTATAGATGAGAGGGGGGGGGGCGTAAATACAACTTGGAAAGGGTAGTACAAAGAGGAATATATGGGCTTATTAGGCAAATGAGGGAACAGGGAGGATACTGTTTAGGGGGCCGTGAGTAAGTAGTGTGAAGGCGGTTGATATAAGTTTCCAGCACCTTATCAAAACCAATTCTGTTAGCGTAATACTAAATGCACGCTTTCCTGATAGTTTTATTATATTTTTTAATGGCAGTTGAATAGGTCATTTTAGAAGTCAAGTCATAATTCTTGTGCTATGCTCATTAAAGAGCTTTACATCTCTTTCTTTGGGCTATCAAATCCATGTTGAACCATAGAACAGAATGTTTGGTCTTAAGCTTGAGTATATTCATCATCAGAGTTAATTAATCTACTGCCGAGGTCAACCAGTGGGATATTATCTTAACTGACGAAAGGATTGTGTGGGTCAGTACATTGTCAATATCTGGACACCAAATATACAAGAGGCCCACACATGCAGATGTAATGTTTCTATTCATAAATGCCAATAAAACTTTGTGAGAAAAAAAACGGACTCCAAAATATTAGAATACTGTGAGGGTATTGATGAACATACAGAGTTATAAAAGGCCTTCTTCTCAAACTTGTGCCAACATCTAGATAGGTGCAGTAAACTAGGATTAAGGGTGGAGAAAATAAACGACTTGTATAGCTATGAGGATCTCCAACCACTAGCCCTGAGATGTTTGAAAAGACTGAATTCAGTGAATGGGCAGCTCAATGAACAGCTGATTCAGCTGAAGAGAGTCCAGATCTTTGATGAAGTTTTAAGTATGGACATACTTGTCATCTTCGAAATGAAGGTTAAGATCACCGAGTACAATAACATTTGAGATTTTTAGTACAAACAGTGTAATCGCTTTGGGAAAGATTGCAAGGAATTTGCCTGCCCCTACTGGTACACGATGAAGGAAAGAGAGCAAAGGCAAAAAAGTATTTGAGTAACCAATCAAAAAGAATACTTTCACAATCTGGTATTACAAGATTTTCCATCACACACGAGAATTCAGCTTTGAAAATGATGGCACGTCCTCACCTATGACATTCCACGCATTAGTGCCTGGTAATGTGAAACCCCTCAGGATGAGCAAGGGCAAAGTCTGGGGTCTAGTTCTCATAAAGCCAAGTTTCAGTAAGGAACAAGGCATTGAGATTAAAATCAAGAATGAAACCAAAAATTTCAGATTTATGTCTAGCAAGTGAACAGCAATTAAGACTAAACAGATGAAACATGTCTTCAATTTACCCAGTGGGATTACATAAAGTTGAAGAATCCTGTTTAGGCACATACTTACAAAATTCACATGCGACTGGCCAGTCATCCATCTTACTATTATGTAGGCAGTCGGCAGTCATATCCAGACATAATGAAAAGAAGGTATTAGCCGTGTACTGAAATACAAAATTTTTGCCAGGGGTTTGGTCCCTTTGGGCCATCTGGGTTTGGACTGGTGCAGCCGGGCTTTCTTCTTATATTTACTATTTTCTGTAGGCACTGATAAAGGTTAATAGGTCATTTTACTATAGCCTTATAGCCTGCCGCAGCAGGCTATACCGGCTATTAAAGGTCCGCTGCAGTGTTAAAGGCCCGAGCCGAACGCGTGGGACTTTAACAAGGCAGCGGGAATTTAATAGCCGGTATAGTCCTGCTAAGAAGTACTATAAGGCTATTAGAAGCTTCTGCCCCTAGAGGGCAGAATGTTCTATCAAATTAAACAAAGGTTTTAGGGAGCGCAAGGGGATTGAAATCCCCTCAGGCTCCCTGAAGCCTTTGTTCACAGCCAGAGCAGTGAACAAACAAACATTGGAATGTTGGAGCTACGGGCTTCTACCAGCCATTATAAGCCCGGAGCACTCCATTGTTTTCAATGGAGCTTCCAACGTTCCAATGTTCTAATAATTGTTGTTCCGGTCAGGACATGAACTACTGTTCTTGTATTTTATTTTTGTGTTGAACCAAATGGATTCCCATTTTGTGTTTTTTATGCTTTTTTCCATTCTTTTGTCTACTTGCAAGAGGGCGTTTTTGGTGTTCCTGGCTTCCGGGTGTTTGTTAGCAGTGAGGAGGGCCGCAGGGTTTAGGCCACCTAGCAGGGCTCTTTCTAATTCCAGCCAAGCCGGCGTATAGCCTTGTTCTGGCGTGAGCCAGTATATGCCTTGTCTGGCGAGGCAGGCTGTTTGGAAGGTCTTAAAGTTTGTGACGTTGAGCCCCCCCTAGGTCCTTACTGAGCCTAAATTTCTGGAGGCTAATCCTGGCTTTTTTACCTCTCCAGAGGAACGTGTTAATCATGGTGTTCAGTTTTTTATGAAAATCTTCTGTAACTATAAGTGGGAGCATGCTCAGCAGGTAGTTAACCATAGGGGTTATCATCATTTTGATTGTTTCTACCCTACCCCACCAGCTGACATACTTGGGGGACCACGTGTCTAGCCTGTCTTTTATTTTGTTTGTTAATGAACAGCATACTCACCTCAACCTCCTGGCTCCAGCGAGGTATCCACACCCCATCCCAACTAGAGGAATACGGGTCCCCCTCCACCTTCGCCAGCCTGCAACATAAGCACGACCTCCCAGACATAGAACTATATAACTTTCTCAAAATCAAGGTGGCAATCACCAAAGCAGGACTGAGCAAAGAAGTACCAACAATACACCAATACCTGACAAACCTCAACAAACTTGGGCACCAAACGTCATACCTATATAAACTACTAAGAGCAAAAACATCCAGATTAAACAGTAAAGCCATAGAATACTGGGAAACACTACACACCGGGCGCTTTAGCGAGAGAGAAAAAGCCCACCTTTGGTCCTCGGCAAGCAGGAACAAAGTCACCACCACACTGGTACAAACAAAATTTTGGCTCCTACACAGAGCGTACTGGACCCCGGCACGCCTAGCAGCGGTTGGGCTCAGAGATAACGACCTATGTTGGAACTGTCAGAAACAGAAAGGAGACCTAGAGCACATGATTGTCCACTGCCCCAAAGTCAAAACATTCTGGGGGAAAGTAAGAGACTTTGTCTATAATGTAACAGGGTACACTCCACAACTAGATCTCCTCAGCATAACAAATGCCTTCATGGCCCCAGAGATACACTCGGCCAACGACAGGAGCCTCATTGACCTACTCCTCACGGTGGCAACCAAGACAATCCTCTCCAACTGGAAGGACACGGGGAGGGCCACTTTCAGAGTCTGGTTCAACTGGGTCACCTTCCTAAGGGGCGCGGATAACATAACAAAAAATCAAACACCACAAGTTGGGCGGGGCAATGAGATGTGGCTCTCCCTGGACAAATACCTTGACTCGCAAAAACCGCCGTGAGCGCATCACACCGCCGGACGCCCTCAGGGTCCCCACACCGCCACCCCCTGGCGCCACACGTCAGCTAACTCTGTAGTCATGCAACCCACAATACACCGCACTCGTGTCCGCTTTCCCCTTTTCTTTTTCTAGTCTTTCGTCCTACTTACCTCTACACACTATCTCTTCCGCCCGACGGGGGCAACGCACATGTACCTGTTTGTAACGCCAAGGTTTCAAGCTGTTTTATGTATAACCATCACTCTAGCGCCTTAGCAAGCCAGTTTGTTTCATTATCCATGCGTGTAACAACAGCGAACCAGTATTGCCTTCGTTTCGGCTTACTCTGTACTGTTTTGTAAAAATTCTTCTAATAAAATCCTTTGAAATAAAAAAAAAAGGACATGAACTACTGTTCATGCTGGTATAAAAGAGGCCAGGTGGCAACACTACGTGGGAGCTAGGGCCCAGGTCTACACCCCCACCCCACACACACTTTTCCCCACACCCCCTTCCTAAATGTGAGGACTAAGGAATTTCATTTCCTCATTAAAGTGCGTTAAAACAGGGGGCATTTTAAGCAGGAAAAAGCTTACAGTCGTTTTTAGCTTTACAAATCGGAGTCTCCTGCTACAAAGTATAGGACAATACTGCTAACTCACACTGATGTTATATGAATGAAATTCTCCTACTCAAGATGTCTTTTGAGCGTACTGTAGCGATTGTTTGGTTATCTGTTTACACACACTTCGTTTTTGGAAGTTCAACAATGTGCTTTTGGTCATCAATACAGGTGCCCTTTTCCTTATCTTTTAAGAGCAGTTTTAATATTTTTGTTTTTCTGTTTTAGCAACATTCTTCAAGTATGTCATTAGCATAGACGTTAGAGATATCTAATTGTAATGTATTTAATTTATATTCAATTGGCTTTGTTCGGTTCAATGAATTGGCGCCGAATACATGCATTATTAGTAGAGACTAAATAACAATTCGTGCACAAGTGCACAGTAACCAGGATATGACTCGACACCTGCACCTCATTGTGCATAGGTGAACGCGATTGTTAATGCTTTTTTCAGTCCCCATTTTGTTCTTAACGACTATTTAGGTGTCATAAATTTATAATTATTGTTTTATAAATTGAAATGGAAGTAGGCCAGGGTTCATCTCCCAAAAGAAGCATAGAAAAAAGAGAGAGGCTGTGAATGAACAGCGGGAAATGAAAGGATAACGTGCCGCGCCATCTCCATGGCAGCGCATCAGGATGCGACCCCACTGGCAAGAGCTGGATTTCCACAGGAAGGGCTTCAATTCCTGTGCCTCCAAGGCCGCGTGCAGACGGAAGTGACATCAGTGCCAGCAAAGCGTTGGGTGTGTCCCAAGATATCAGAGGCCAAGGGAGCTTCAGCAGAGAGATGGGGATGGGGGGGGGGAATGATGCTTTTAAAACCTTTTCAGTGTGTGTGGTTTACCCAGGAAATGTAGGAGTTAGTCAAAAAAAGGAGAAATGGAAAAACGTGCCTAATTGAGGCTCGTTTATTTTTTGGCAGACGTTATAAATGGGAAAAGACGGTGCTGTCATTGGGAAAAGAAAGGTGGGTGTGTCTCTAAACGTGATGTGGGCAAGGGAGCATAACTAGTAATCCCTGCCAAGAGGCGTTGCCCTGTGTAACCAAGGGCACAGCTAAAAACTTGAACTAGAACTCTGTGCGGGACTAGAGTGCTGCCTGACCAGTTTTTGGGTACCCCATGTGTGTTTATTGTTATTACATCATACATGCCAACATTTTAGAACAGAAAATTCTGTTTAGGCAGAGGCAGCTGAAATAAATCCATTCATGCCTTAAAAAATCCTGCATGAATCGGGTCTGTTTGCATGATTGTCCTATTCCGACATATAGCGCAACAGACCTGTCAAAAACTAACCAGAAACATTGGTTTTGCCAATGCTTATTAGCAATAGCAAACAAATGAGTAGCACAGCAATGTTTTTGTTATGAATAATTTCAAATTAAAATGTTTTAAATCTGAAAATATGAGACTATGGCCTAAACCTTACCAAGGTGTGTGGAAGGAATAGTGATTTCAGAATGTCTCAATCACTCCCGTCTCCCCTTCACACCACTTTCCTCTACAGTATCTGGCTCTGTTAGAAATGTAGGCTCCTTTTCTCCACACATTTTTCTTAAATCCCGCATCTGGATATCTCACACATCACTTCAACAAGGTCTAATCCCTTTCTCAATCTGCACATGCTTCCTTTCATCCCCTCCACTTCCCTATCCCGGCCACATACACCACCCATTCACATGTAAGCTCTGAATTTTCTTTTCCTTTGCTGCTGTCCATATTTCAACAATATATACTTCCTTTGCACACTTTCACATAAAATCATAATTAAAATTGGCACCTATGTGACCATTGCTCTATGCGCTCCACAAAGAGGACAGGAATTAGATGGGCACAGCCGCGGCCTGTGCAGGTAAGATCGGTGGAGCCGGGTGGGGGGGATGCGTGGGGTTTTGACAGACGACTACGAGGCAAAATTAATTATTTATTTTATTTTCCCTCGTCGCCGTCTGTCGAAATCCTCTCCCCACCCCACTTAGCCCAACCACACGGGCCGCGGGTGGATGTGGATGTAGTTTGAACACCATCATGACCCACTGTGAAAAGCTCACACTTCCTTCAGCCTCAGCTTCAGAGCGCTGAACTGCGCCCATTCATGAATACCCACCCACAACCTGAACTCCCTCAGTCAACCTGAGGCGATTCAGTTCACAGTATTCTATATAAAAGAGTCACATGTTGCATGATTAAAAAACTACAGAAACACGATGGACCCCATTCACAAAGCTGAACTTAATCACATATTTTACTCATGTGAAGTTCTACTACTACACCTAGGTTTAATTCTCCACTGTTTTGCTATTCACTTTTCCTGAGTGCAGAGTTACACCCAGGTGTAGACTCACATGTGTCCAGTCTGTGGGAAAGTACAGGACAATTTAATAAAATGTGTTATTTAAAATAAATTATATATATAATATAAATGTAAAATGGTGGTAAAATAATTGAAATTAACTTGGAGCTAATAAGATAACATCCACAGCACACTAACCCATCAAATTAAATGTGTATCAAATAATAACATAATATAAATATATCAATGTAGTTTATAAATATTCGTTTTAAACAGTAATTAAAACAAATCACACAGCCTCACCAACATTTTTACTTTTTGTGTAATTTGTAGTAAACTTGGTTACAATTTATGCACGTAATTCATTTAAATACTTTCGATATTTGTAAAAATAAACTACAGTTTTCTTTTTTTTAAATATCATCCCTGATAATTATAAATGTGTGTCGGAGTGAAGGTGTAATGCACAACACCTGTTAAATCCACGTATTTACGTGGTGCAATAAACTACACCTAATCTGAGTTTTTGGGGAACGAAAAGTGCAGGAAAATCCGCATGTCATAATAAATATTGCAAGCTTTTACCTTTTTAAAATTCCAGCAGGTTTGGCCTGCCGAAATGTAATGAAGAGTAAGGATTTTATCACACCCAGCAACTACCGGGTGCAGTAAATTCTGCAGAACTAAAAATAGTAGTCCCTACTCAAATAGGCACAAGTGTTGAAAAACACAATCCCACTCCTAATCAGGGCATAAGTGTACTACATTTTAAAAAAATTGGTTCTTATTTCTTCGTAGCTTGTATCTCTAACGGACTCCTGGTGTCATTATTTGGTAACTGTGCTCTTGTAAAGTGGTCTTATGCCTCTAGGCGCTATATAAAATCACAAAAATACATGAATAAATAAATATGTCTATATTACAAAGTGGAATACAGGTTTGGACAGCAGTATGAACTATGTAAGCTTTAACCGTGTTCAAAGCTCCAGGAGGGGCAAGTCTTATACTTGGAAAAAAAATATTTATTTTAATAAACAGAACAAACGATAAACTATATTGGTGCAGATAGGAAAACCAAAAGTTTCTACCCATACAGGTAATGTTGACGTTTCTTCAAGGGGCTCATAGCTCATGTCTGATTTCCTTCTGTAGGACCTATATTTACATCAGAGATACTTTGAATGCCGTCTGCCACTTTTCCAGCAGTATCAACTAAATGTATCCACTTACAGGTAATTACTATTTTACGCTAAAACAACATCTTTTTGAGTTTCCAAACTAATAACCTACAGAAAACAAGAATTGGCTCTACCGATGTGTTTTGCTGATGCTGCATCAAGGAAAACGCTTTTGCGAATGCTCTGTAGTATCAGCAAATAAAGTTTAAAAAGTGTGATGATACAAAGGTGTGCATGAATGAGTATGCATCGTTGTTCCATATGCCTGACAACATGTGTATATGTTACCATGCATGTGGGCACCTATGGAATGATATGGATGCCATTCTATTGATTTTTTTATTTCCTGATCCAAGAACGCAAATAACACAGGCCCTAAATGAAAAAGTGAATTTTCACTTGCGCAAAATACTTTTTGGAAACTGGAGCACTGTGGAAATAGCTGGTGACTAGGAAGGAAATGAAGGTTTGGGGGGGTGGAAGGAGCAACACGAAGCTCATGTGTTGGGGGAGTGGAAATTGAACAGGAGAAATAGCAGTGGAGGGGGATGTAATAGTGTGGGGCCCTAGGCCCACATGGTGGAAGAACTGCGACACACACACCAGAGGTATCGTGGGTTAGTGAGCCACGAGCACGTGCGCTCGGCTCCTTTTATTGACTGATGTCACGTGCCTCGTGACATCAGTGGTGGGTGGGTGTTTAGTGTAGGCTTACATTGTTAACCCTTAACAGTGTCAGCTATGACACTACATTCCTCCCAAACTTTAATAAAAATTAAGGAAAGGCACAAAGTCCGAGCTTGTGGGAGGAAGTACATAAATATACAGTAATTACAAATTTACAGTGAGTCTCTTCAGCTGCTTGCTTGATGACGGTGATGGAAATTGCTGCTGAGACTATTTCTTCTTGGCTCGACGTCCTGGTTCTCGGTGGGCGTGTTCTTCTTTGCTTGCGCCGTGGACGTGTGGTGGTCAGTCCACGGAGATCTTGCTCTTGAGGATGACGTCAAACAGGATGACCAGAAGTTAGACTTGGATGGGGTTGTCTTCAGCTGGTCCGTCGGTTTCTGCACTGTAGGCAGCTTAGCTTCGCTTTTCAAAGGGTGGAGTGTTCGAAGGACATTCTTCTCACTAGGACGCCCCTCTCGCGGGTGTTCTCCTGCCACGAGATATCACCGGAGGCCCTTTTACCAGGTTTCCACTGGGCCGGGTATTATTCCACAGCGTTGCTCCAACTCCACAGTCTGCGTGTTAATGGAGGAGTCGATGGGGTACTACCTCGCAAAGTCCGTAGCTCCACCTGAAGGGTAGTTGTTGACTCTTGCCTTTGCGCACAAGTTCCTCATCTTCCTGGGACGTGCAGGTTAGACGGCGATGGACTCATCTCTCGTGTTGGGACCCTCTGCCACCGGTGTCCCTGAGGCCTTTGCCCCTTGGATCTCCACGGGCTGGTGTGGATTGGTCAGTTCTCCTTGTTCAGGACATCTGAGCTCCCTCAGCTTCCAGACTACCGCTCAATCCCAAAGGTGGGTGTTGCCAATGGTCCGGCCTGTGCTCTCCTACCGTCCACGGGTCATTGGGGTCTTGTGAATAGGTGCCTGTTCTGTTCTTGGTGCTATCAGTGTTCTCCAGGACGTGCGGGTCACTGTACACGATGTTGTGGTGTGTCACCTCTTCTTCTTGTAGGTGTGTGGACTTGTTACACCTCTCTTCACCTTTTCCAGAAGTTGTTGATGATGGCGTCGTGCCACATGACTTCTTACTTTAGTTCTCTTCTTCATGGCATCGTGCCACTCTTCTCCTTTTCACGACACAGTGCGGTCACCTTTCTTCCTTTGTCTTGCTGACCAGGCTTCTTCAAGCAGCGTGCACTCCGCTTGTTTCCGTCGGGTCCTGTCCTGTCTTTAGGACACTGTCTTCTCTCCACTCTTCGGTGACTGGACCGGTCATTACGATCTTATCTCTTGTCTCCTATTACTTCCAGTTACTCTTGGTGTTGCGTCCGTCTCTCCGGGTCTTCTGATCTCTCGGTTTACAGACGTCTTCTGGCAGGACATATTCATCCTGACTTGGCAGAATTTCTTCTTTCATTTCTAGCGATCATTTTGGGTGATCGGCTTTTGTTTGGGCGCCCCTCTGGCTTGTCGGATCATCCTTTTTCCTGGGCGATCTTCTTTACTACCAGATGGGGTGGACAGCTTGCTCTTCGTGAGTCTTCTTGCTATCCGCGACCGTTGGGACCGCTATTGGTTCTGCTGCAGTGCTTTTGCGTTGGCGCAGTTTCTCCTGCGCTCTTCGTGTGCTCTGCTTTTCCGGAGGGTTGGCTTCACCTCTCCTTGGACCTTCTCCGGTGGATGCACTTCTCGTGCTCGCTTCCGGTGAGGCTCTTTAGCTTCTTGGGGCATTGACCTTGCTTGGTTGTTTCGCCTCCTTTTGGCTGCGGGGTAACTTTGCGTTACTCTTCCGGTGCACGTCAGTGTGCAGTGTAGTGGCAAGTTCTTGCTTCACTTGGTACCGTCGTGATACATCTTCAGTGTAGCTTTGTTCCTTGCGGTTCATTTGATTCTTTGGCGTTGTCGCTTTTCCACTTGCGTGTCGCACTTTTCTTCTTCACACTTGGGTACTTGCCTCGCACGTCTTCTGGTGCTTTGGGTGTGGCTTCCTTACTTTCAGGCGCTGTCTTGTACTGTCCGCGTCCGGGGTACACTTGCGCTCTTTCATCGGTTGCCTTTGGATCTTGCTGCTTGCGGTAGACGTTTCCGACTTTCCCTCGACGTCCAGCGTGAGTTTGTCTTCTGGGATTGCGGTGATCACCTGTGGCCACAGGCGTCACTTCTGCCGCGGTGTTGGGTCTCCGTCTTGATCCGCGTCGCTGCAGGCTTGTTCTCCCTTGTAGGCTTCCCCTTGCGTTGTCTTGTGCTTGTTTGCTTCTTAGTGCTTCTTGTGGTGCAATACCATCCAGTGTCCACTAGATGGGGTGTAGCTTGAATTCCCTTCAGCAGCTGCTTGCTTCGTCCTGGTGACTTTCTTTCCTTCCTGAAAGTTTCTTGTGCTGTCCCAGCTTGCAGGACCTGCCGGAGGGAAGGGTGCTGGAGCCACTGCTAATTCAGGTAAGTCTCAGTTAATTGTGCTGTTTAGCTTGGTGGCAGTAGGGCAGAAGAATGTTGTTGCTGTGAGGGGGGAAGGGCAGAGGACGACTCCTGGGAGCTGCTGCCTCCAGGATGCATGGGCCGCGTGGGGGGGGGCTGACGCTTTCTTTTGTGGCTGCGTGCTTCGCTTTTCCTTTCCTGGCCCCACACAGCAGGCAAAGTGTTCACGGGCTGCCAGGGGTCGTGTCCGGTCCCGCAGTGCTGGTGTGCACCGCTAATTGTTCCCAGTGCCGGCAGCTCTTCACACGCTGCCGGTCACTCGCCACTTCATCTAGGCCGGGCAGCATCCCTCATCAAAGCGGGTGGGCTCCGCTTCACCATTTTCACTCTCCCCGCCCGCGGCAGCTCTTCTGCTCACACGCTGCGCGGGTCGGGGGAGAGAGGACGTCTCCAGCGGGCCGCGGGTGGGCTCCGCTGGCGCTGCTTTGGTCAAAGTTTATTTGCGGCAAAGCGCCATGTCCTGCGGGTGGGCTCCGCTTCGTGGTAGTACGCTGCGGGCGTTTTCCTTTTGCACACCACGGGTCGCAGTCAGGGATCGCAGCGGGTAGGCTCCGCTTCAGTGCTTTCACTCTCCCCGCCTGCCGCGCTTCACACACCGCGTGGCGGGGAGGGCTGCAGGCAGGCCGCGGGTGGCTCCGCTGGCCTTGCTGAAGGCATTCTTCATGGGGGTCGCCTCTGGCAGGCCGCGGGTAGGCTCCGCTGGTCTTGCCTTATTTAAAGGTTCATTGTCGGCCGTCTCGCGCTCTGGGCATGCGGGTGAGCTCCGCTTACGGGCAAACGATGAGGGGGGTCGCTTCTGGCATACGCGACCCCTCCGGGCCATGCACAGCTCGTCGGCTCACCTCTGGCCTACGGGCCTTACAGTGGGGCTCCGGCCGCGGCGGGTGGGCTCAGTCCGGTCTCTCCTCACCGGGGCAGTCGCGGCTGATGCGGGTGGGCACCGCACGGTCCGCTTGGCGCAGGAACGCCTCCCTCAGCACAGCAGCAGTCGGCGGGGCCGGAGAGGTGCGGGGTCAGCTCCCGATCACCTCCTTATCACAGGCTAGGCCCGGGGCACTGTGCACGCCCCGTGGGCACTCGGCGGCCGGTGCTGCTTCCTCTGGGGGTGCCCTTCGCTCGGGCAGGATTCTCTCCCCCTTTTGAGCAGTGGCTGCGTCGCGTGGAGTTCGAACCACTCCCTCGTCGCCATTGTAATAGTGTGGGGCCCTAGGCCCACTTGGTGGAAGAACTGCGACACACACACCAGAGGTATCGTGGGTTAGTGAGCCACGAGCACGTGCGCTTGGCTCCTTTTATTGACTGATGTCACGTGCCTCGTGACATCAGTGGTGGGTGGGTGTTTAGTGTAGGCTTACATTGTTAACCCTTAACAGTGTCAGCTATGACACTACAGGGGAGAGAAATCGTTCTATCTATCTATCTATCTATCTATCTATCTATCTATCTATCTATCTATCTATCTATCTATCTATCCAGACAGATAGATCCCACTCTCTCCCATACCTCCAAAGAGAGAGAGACAAGGCCTAAAATAAAGGACACAGATAAAGTCAGACGTGTCTAGCTTTACTTTCGAGTTTAGCAGGGCAAAGCTGATAACTGATTTATATAAGAAACAGTAGGCAACACATATGGTGGGTGTGTCAGGTAGCAGTGTGATTGCCAGAGAAGAAAATACCATGCCCCTATTGTCCAAATAAGTGTATTGTTTTGTAATCACTTTGTACATTACAAAATCATAGCAGTACATTGTGTTACTGAGGTAAGTGCATAATGAATGGTAATGTTCTGTGCATTGCATATGCATAGCATACTATACACATAGGACATGGCCTGAGGAGATGCTCGGCATATGTTTTATGCAGGAAATGACTAATGAACATGTTCACTGAAGAGTACATACTGTTTCTACAGGCAAGACTAACTTCTCTCAGGTCATTGCCATCAGAGTTGGCCTAATCAGACCTTGACATCATCTAGATGTCGCTAGAGGTCACAGCTGTGTCCTCTGCCTGGTACTTTGAGACCCTTGGCACTGGCTTTGTGATCACTGGCCTCAGAAGAGGCATAATCAGTGCCAAGAACATATACTCATTTTGTATTACACTACTAGTGAATAATAGTCTATTGTTCACAATTAGTGCAATAAAAAAAGAGCACCATGACCTGGTATGAGATCTTCACTGGCAGGTGAAGCAAGTTAACAAATGCTTTTAAATGTATGTTGTGTGGCGGTGACAATGAGTGAGTGAGAGTAAGTTAGGATGAGTTAGAGTAAGAGTGAGTACAAGTGAGTGTGAGTGAGAAAGTATGGCTGAGTGAGTGTAAGACTGAATGTGAGTAAATGCAAGTGAGAATGAGTGTGTGTGTGAATGAACAAGAATATGTGAAAATAAGTGACAATGAGGGAGTTTGCATAAGAGTGCAACTGAGTGTGGGTGAGAAAGTATGAGTGAGTCAGAGTAAGAATGAGTGTGAGTGAGTGAGTGTGAGTGAGTGCAAGGGCGGGAATGAGAATGAATGAGTGCATGTGTGCAAGGGAATGTGAAGGAATGAGTGAGAGCAAGTGCACTGAGTGAGAATGAGTGCAAATCAGTGAATGGAGCATGATAAGAATGTGGTGTTATACTTGAGAGTCTGCTATTGGCCCTGGTATACTGAAGAGAATTATAGTGGGGGTGGATTATAGCGGCTCCCCTGGCACAGTACTTGCACTGGCATACTAGAAGAAATTCCTATCATGACAAGCACCCGTGGCAAAATACTGGCACTGGCATACTGGAGGTAGTTTTTGGCACAATGGGCACCCATGGTAAAATGTAGGAAAGGTATACTAGAGCTAATTCTTGACATATGTGGCACCTATGGAAAAATGTTGGTGCTGATATACCTGAGGAAATTCTTGGCATAGGTGACACCCTTCGCAAAATGTTAGTAGCACATAGGAGGTCAATTTTGGCATAAGGGAGGAAAACTGTGACATAGATGATCAGGCAAACATGACAAAATGGTGGTCCTGACATACAAGAGGTTATATTTAAGATAAGAACATAAGGGCCAATCATGCTATATGAGCAGCTTTAATAACACAATTCTGGCACAAGCACATTGTATGCAATTTTTGGCACAAGGAACCCCCTTGGCATATTAGGAGCACCCATAACAAAATGCTGCCCTTGGAACAATGAAAGTTATTTTTGACATATGTTGATACCCATAACATAATGAGAAAAAAATTGAATCAACTCCAGGGTAGCACCGGGTTTCACTGATTTGGCACACCATAATAGGATTTGAATATTTAATGAGAGCCTTTTCAGAGCCTATACACTTTTAGCAAATTTATATGAAAATTGTGATTTAAAATGCACCTTTTGATCCCATTTATTTCAAAATCTACTGAAGAAGAACTCTGCGAACCCCATTAGTTCTGTCTCCTTCACTTTGCTCATTTGCTACAAATCGGGGTAGGTATTAAGATTATGTGAGCACTCTTATATATCTGGTATCTAAAATAGAAATTTATCTGTGTGGAGTTGTAATACGTGTTGGGTTAAGGTGATGTGACATCACTCCCTGGGAATATTTGGGGGTCATAGCTCACATGATGTCATTCCTGTGATGCCCATGTGTTCAGACTTCCTACTGGTAGTGGTGCACTCTGGTTACAGATGCTCTCACCTTACGTGTATTAACAACCACAGGAGACACCCGTAGTCCCAGTCGAGACATGGGTAATTCCAGTAACATGCAACACTGTCTCAACAGGAATCAATGAGGGCATATGATACAAAGAATAACTTAATTATACTGCATGCATTAAATAATGACAAATAGTCCAAGGAGCACTGTTAAATGCAAATATATTATCAGCAAAGAAATGGAGATTGGATTTCACAAATCAAAATGCAGAATCAACCATGCTTTTTAAATTGTGTCCTAAGTCTAAAGGTGAACACTTTGTGCCAGTGAAAACATATGAAACGACACAAGTGAAACAAGTGAAAAAAAGATTCAGAATGCTACTACAGTGTATTGGACCAGAATTCGAAACGAAGTTATTAATGAATCAATACATTTATAAAAAGTTTTGTAAAATCATGTCATAATTCACAGTCCAAATTTAGCTCATGCAAGTCAACAGTGTTCAACCTTCATGACTGGAGGTAATCATCAGAACATAAACAACACAATATTGGATAATGGGTGCCTGAAGGGATTCGTAGGTACATGGGTGAATTCAGGCAGGGCTTGAGAATCCAATGGCCGGAGCAAAAGTTGCGCGCCACGTCCATAAAGGTACAGATATCTGAGATGGGATGGTTCCAAGGGGTTCCAACCCACGGAATGTACTTGTGGAGGGGCTCTCTCTGGAAAGGTGGGAGTGAAAATGCTCAATTCAGGGTAGTGTAGAAATTAATCGCCACGAAGCATGACTGAAATATCAGTAGACGAGTCCTGGCTGAATCAGGAGCAGGATCCCTGCAGCCGACACGCTATTGAGATTTTTGAGTGGTCGACTGGTGACATCCATCCGGATCCCTTGCCTGTACCTGGGGTACCTTCTTAAGACCCCTAAATTGAGTATTTTTACTCCCACCTTTCCAGGAATCTGCGTATCCTGCTGAATTGTTTTAAAAAAGAAGCGCAGACTCTCACGCTTTGTTAATTATTGACCCCTTGTGGGCCAGTCCCAAGGGTTATTATTATTATTAGTATTGTGTCTTTTGTAAAGCGCGCAGCTACCCCAACGGGGTGTCCCGGCGCTAATTGATTGTAATGGGGTCCCTAAAGAAAGAAACCTAAGACAAGCAGTTACCGGCAGAAGAGGAAGGTTTTCAAAGCGCGTCGGAATTCCGATTCAGTTCTACTCATGCGCAGGTTGAGAGGCAACTTGTTCCATCGTTGTGCAGCGACCAGCTCAAATGTTCTGCCACCAGAAAAAGATTTTTTAAATCTAGGTGTAACCAGCAAGCACTTAGAGTTGGAACAAAGCGATCGGAGGTTGCAGTAAGGGCGAAGAATGGATCTAAGATGGGCAGACCCTTTGTCCTGAGTGGCACGGTAAGCTAGTGTCATAGTTTTAAACTCAATGCGCTTGCTCATGGGTAGCCAATGCAGTTCGCGGAGGTATGGAGAAATATGCTGTCGGCGTGAGAGACCCCCAATCAAAGGAGCTGCAGCATTTTGGACCATTTGGAGTTTGTGTTACTTTTGAAATAAAGGAGGTGGGGCACATGGGCCCCCCTCCTGGGGCTTATTATGCCCCGACACCACCACCTCCCCGGAGCTTGAATAATGATAAATGGGGGAGCCTCTTGGCACCCCCGAACCACAGGGACCACCACCTCACCGGGGCCATACTCCAAAGACAAAGCAGGGGGGACTCTAGGACCCCCAGTGCCCTGGGGACCATCTCTTGCCTGGGGCTTATGCTTTCTGTGGGGGGGGGGCCCATCAACTTTCCGTAGCCAATAACAAGTTTTAGTGGGGAGGACTCAGGGCCTCCTTCGCCCAGGTCCTGGGGACCACAACCTACCTGTGGCCAAGTCACATTTTTTTAATGGGAGGGTAGCCGCGTATCCTCCCCCAGACAGTTCTCGCCCCGGGACCCCCACCTCCCTGGGGCAGGCCCTACAATAAGAAAGGAGGGGGACCCACAGCCCCCTCCTGGAGTCAAAGATGGCCCAGGGGACTGCCACCTCCCAGGGCTGGCTTGTGCTATGTCCCATGGTGCACACCCTTGGTACATAGCTATTTGCTATGGCTTGGTGGGAGTTTTACTGCTCCCACTAAGGCATAGCAAACTGTGCTCTGTTTTCAGCAAGCAAGAGCATTGAAAATGCTCTCACTTGCTGAAAGCGGAGCAAAATTGCTTTTACACAGAGGGACCTGCATTTTTAGCAGCTCCCGATGCATAAAAGCAATGCCAACTCCCGCAGGAGGCAGGTAGCAGGCAGGAACTGCAGGGGCCTTTGGGCTCCCCCTGCAGTATCCATCAGTGGTGAGTGGGTGCCCTGGGTGGGACCAGGGCACCCATAATAGAGGCCGGGCCCCCAGGGGATGAGGTCTCCAGGTCCAAAATCTGGCCGGGGGCCCCTTCCCTTTTATTAAAATTAAAAAAGTGTTTTTTAAAAGCTGGCCCTCTGGGATGGGTTCCCCAAGGCTGAAATTGGACTGGGGAGGTGGGATGTGCAGCCGCTCTCCCTCATTGAAAAAGGGCCTGGCCCCTGGGCATGGAATCCCTGGGACCGAAAGCGGCCCAGGGAAAGGGGGCATTCCCCCCTTCACCTAATAAAAGTAAAGATTCTTTTCACCACCACTCTAAACAAACACTCCCCTGGCCACAACTGGTAGGGGGTGAAGTCCCCTTGACTGCAGATGGCAAGCCCTCCTGTTACCTTCAGTATGTCCCAAACAGTGGTATTGCTAAGAGGACTTTGGAAGCCACGCCCCCTTTCTCCCCCACTCTGGAAATGCACCTCCTGGTGCTAGTTGAAGACTGAAGTCCCATTGGCTTCATAGGGTCCTTGGGGGCCAAGAAGCCTTCTTGTCACCTCCAGTAAGTTCCACAGAGTGAGATTGCTGAGAGAACTGCCACTCTGCAAAGGTGCCCCCTGGCGCACTGCTGTTTGGAGGATGAAGTTTTCATGGATGCTGAGGGTTCTTGGGGGCCCAGAAGCCCTCCTGTTACCTCCAATACATCCGACACAGCAGCATTCCTGAGAGCTGGTCAAAGGCCCATTTCCCCACCTCTCTACTAACGTGACCACCAGTTAAAAAAACCCATAGAAATTCACTTAAAAAGCAAAGGTTACAGGTCATTATAGTTAGGAAATAGAATTAAAAAAATCCTAGAAATTCACCGAAGAAACCAAAGGTTACAGGGATGCTATAGTTAGGCTCAGATTTCACTCATACAAAGCCAGTGAAATTCAGCAGCTATAGTTACCCGATATACAAGAGATTATATGGGGGTGTGAGTGGGTGTGTGAGTGGTACTGTGAATAATGTAATCAGTGATGTCATTGAGATGTCTTCAGGGATGTCTTCAGGGATGTCAACAGTGATGTCACTGACCATGTAATGAGTGATGTAATATGTGAGGTCATAAGCAGTGCATTGCAAGGGCGTAAGTTATAGTCAGCTCAAATAACTATAAATGCTGAATTTCACTGGTTTTGTACGAGTGAAGCCTGAGCCCAACTATAACGTCCCTGTAACCTTTGGTTTCTCCAGTGAATTATATATATATATATATATATATATATATATATATATATATATATATATATATTTTTGGACAAATGGAGCAGCACATCCAGGATTTTTTAAAGCTACTTTATTGAAGCTTTCACCCCACCAACGCGTTTCAGCCTCAACAGGCTTTGTTCACGTGAACAAAGCCTGTTGAGGCTGAAACGCGTTGGTGGGGTGAAAGCTTCAATAAAGTAGCTTTAAAAAATCCTGGATGTGCTGCTCCATTTGTCCAAAAATAATAATTGGGTCTGGATCCGACCCCTGAGCAAGCACACGCTGTGGAGCGCTCTCTAACTCCTGCTGGATCACATTGTTTTGGGATATATATATATATATATATATATTCACTGAAAAAACCATAGGTTATAGACCATATATAGTTAGGAATTAGCATTTACAAAACCTTGAAAATTCACTGAAAAAACCATAGGTTATAGACCATATATAGTTAGGAATTAGCATTTACAAAACCTTGAAAATTCACTGCAAAAACCATAGGTTAGAGACCATATATAGTTAGCTGGACATTTTATTGACATAAAACCAATGAAATTCCATATATAGTTAGTTGCACTAACTATATATCGCGCACCCGCAATCCACTGCTGATGATGTCACATATTACATCATTCATGACATGGTCAGTGACATCACTGATGACATCACTGATGACATCTCAAATGACATCACTGATGACATCACTGATAACAACATCCAGTGATTTTTGTTTCTATAAAGTTTAAATATGTCTTACATATTGAAGAATGAGTGGATGTGTAAGTGTCTGGACGAAGGATTTAGTAGGTGCATGACTGACTGTATGAGTGAGTGATTAAATGTGTCTCACTGAGTGCATGGGTTAGTGACTAAACTGTCTTAATTTGTGCATCATTATGTCTGTTGTTCTGTAAACTGCTGCATGTGTTGATCAGTAGCTATATGAGTAACTATATGGGTTATTGATTGATTGCCCAAGTATTTGTATGGGAGACTGAGTGTGTGTGTGGCTAGCTGGGAGGTGTGTGACTCTGTGCAGATCAATCTGTACTTGTATCAATGATTGTATAAGAAGGTAAGTATGTGTTAGTATATGTTTGAAAATGTAAGGTGCTCTATGTTTAACTGTATAGACAAGAAAATGGAAGTCTCATTGATTCTTTACAGGACTGACTAGGTGTGTGAGTAACTCCATGGATGAGTGGCAGACTGTGAGTGTCTGTATAGGTGTATGAGTGCATATGATAGTGTTGTAAAGATGAGTGATTGTATGTATGAATGATTGTATGGGTGAATGAGTGAAGGTGTGTGTAGACGTAGCAATCAGTGAGTGCGTATGTAGTAACTAGTATTGGTGTGTCAATGGTTTCAAAAATTATACTCTTTTTAACACTGGGTGAAACAGAGGTTATATTAAAATGTGAGGAGATGCATTGTATTGTCACATGAATGATATCATCAGTGATGTGGTCATTGATGTCAAATGAGATGTCATCAGTGATGTCATCAGTGATGTCATTTGAGATGTCATCAGTGATGTCATCAGTGATGTCACTGACCATGTCATGAATGATGTAATATGTGACATCATCAGCAGTGGATTGCGGGTGCACGATATATAGTTAGTGCAACTAACTATATATGGAATTTCATTGGTTTTATGTCAATAAAATGTCCAGCTAACTATATATGGTCTCTAACCTATGGTTTTTGCAGTGAATTTTCAAGGTTTTGTAAATGCTAATTCCTAACTATATATGGTCTATAACCTATGGTTTTTTCAGTGAATTTTCAAGGTTTTGTAAATGCTAATTCCTAACTATATATGGTCTATAACCTATGGTTTTTTCAGTGAATTTCAATGGTTTTTTAATAGCAAATATCATAAGCTGTCGAATGTCAAGTACGTGGTAAGTAAAAACATTTTCGTGTTTATGCACACTGATCTGCTTTGAATGCTGCCCCCCACCCCTCATTTCTATTAGGAGTACTCTCTCTTTGCAGATAGTGAAGGGTAGTTAACGCAGCCCTTTGCCCCCTTTGTAATCCGTCGTGCCTGCTTCTCTCTCCATTTGATTGATTGTTCTCTTTGGTTCATTCTCTATTTACAAACAAGCACAGAGTCGCAATACTCTGTTTAGTCTTTGCAGATAGCGAAAAATCGTGTAAAAAAACAAAAGGAATCGAACAAAATCAGTAGGCCACTAATGGGATCTCTTTTTGACCTCACTAAAATAGAAACATTAGGAACAACCTGTTGAAAATAGCAATGCGTATGTACATAAGCGGCGTTCATTTGTGTTCACAGTACCCCTTGTTGATTGTTTCAATCGAGCATTGAATTGTTCGAAGTTGGTTCTCTTAAGGATCTTCTCTGCCTGCAAACGAGGAAGAATAGGAATATTCTCTCTCCCTTTGCAGATAGTGAAGGGTAGGTAACGCAAGCCTTTAACACGTCGTACCTATTTCATTCCTCATTGATTGATTGATTGTCCGAACATTGACTGTTTGGGAATTAGTTCTTTTTGGAGGTATTCCCTGTTTGCAAATAAACGTAGGAAAATCTTTGCAAGTAGTGAAAGGGTACGTAATGCGGACCTTTCTCCCCCGTTGTAATCTGTCATGCCTATCTACTCCCCACTGATTGATGCACCTGTTTCACCCGGACCATTTACTAGAGATACGTCATCTGGCCCGACCAGAGAGCACCCCTAGTGAAAAGGACATATGCAATAATAACGAAGTGATCACTGTATCCTGTTAACAGAAACTTTAGCATGAAACAACCTGGAAAGAAAAGAATAGGAAAATGAAAATCAGTAGGCCACTGATGAACATGAACTTTTATTAAACAACGAACAAAGAAACGATAACATAACGTAATGATAAAACCTATTAATGTCCTAGAAACAAGAAAACGTTAAAATATGCCAGTGGTGAGAGACCAGAAAAACAGTAAGAGAAACCAAATCACCCCTCGCTGTCCCACCGCCTGCCACGCCAAAAAAATCGATAGACTAGGGAAAATGCAAGTCAGTAGAACATCCGCCCCCACTCTGGAAACTTCCAAGGTGGGGCAGGGTTGCGGCTACGCCCAGCCGGGAGCAGCCCATATAAGGCAGGTCCTGCTGCCACGCCTCGGCCAGGAGATCCTAACGTAGGGTGTAGCCGGAGGAGAGGCCGAGGCCAGCGGGACCCGGCCAGGGGATTGCCTTTACAACGCTGAACAGTTGCAGGGGGGGGGGAATGTCTCCTCGACCCTCCCGTCTCTCTCCCAGTCCGGCCGCGGTGGCCCTTGAGAGTTGCAGGTACTCCCGCCACATGCTCTTCCGGTCCGGCCACCAACGGTCGGGGGGCCGAGGACGACGGGATCCGGCTGCAGCCGATAAACCAAGAAACCCGTTCATGGGGCCAGAGCCAGGGGCGTCCGGCCGACATCTACCGGAAGCCCGGCCCGAAGACGGACGGGACACTTCTTCTTTCTTGAATAATGGCTGCGACAACACTGGGGGGGGATTTCTTGCACATGCCTCCGACCCCCCCCCCCCTCGTCCTCATCGCCTGGTCCGGCCATAACAAATCTCAAGCGAGACGCCGTGGGGTGCACTGGGAGGGAGAGACGGTGCGAACAGGCCTCTCCCGCCTCCCCAGGTGGAGGCTTCCCAGCTGCACCCTCAGCGCTCCAGGCGCCCGGAAAAGGGTTCTTCCACTGTGGCCATGCTGCAACGTCTCGCCCGGCAGGGTGGAGCCCGTCCGCTCATTTGACCCCGCGATCGCCAGTAGCTACCGAACTCTCAAAATGGCGGTCGACCTGGCAAGAGCGGGCCCAGCATAAAGAAATGGCCCGGTCACTGCTTGACTCCACCACCGTAGTCCTCCACGACCTTGAAGATTCTAGAGGAACCGCGGGAGTCTCCGACCCCCGATGGGGAATGACTGCCATGATCGCCCGTGGAGTGACAAAACTGTATCCGCGGGACGTCGGCGCTCCCATGCTGGCGCCAGCCTCACTTTGAATTACTAGAATCCTACAGACCTCAGTTCCGGTGAAAGCACAGTGTGACCCGGTAGGAAAAATTGTTGTACCCCCTCCCCTTTTTCACTGATAGTTCAAACCACCGATCCTTTCCTTTGCCCTTTTAACGGAACTTTGGACTGCCTCCCCCTCTTTTACATTTTCTAGAGAAAACAAAACATTAACCACTACATTAGCATAGCAGTTGACACCAGAACTGTTTTCAAATTTAAAACCAACAACATCTTCAACAAAATCCTTTTTGTTTCTGCTGTGACCCTGCTACAGCACAGGCATTGTCCCCAGCAGTAATTCTGCGATGCCGGTAAGAATAGCTGTGGTCCCTACTGGACTCACTCACCCCCGCGGCGCCCCACGCCGTTATTTGCTGGGCGGCAACTTACTAGACATCACTTTCGTGCCATCTAGATTTCAGCGCGTTCTGCTGCCTTGTAACTATTCGCACAACAGACCGCTACTGACAAGAATATTTCATTATTGGTGCTGTCAATTTCAATAAATCTATTGGATAATTCAAAAGAAATTGCCACGGTCTCTTCGTTGTTTAAATGTTTTTACTGTTTTTGTTTTGTTGTATATATTTATATGTTATTAAAGTTTTATATTCCTACTACTTTGTTGGAGTGCTACATATTTTTAATGTGACACATAATTGTAAAAACTTTGATGTACCAAGAGTCATTCCTGGAATCTTCCGCTTCAGGCTCGGTCCCCTCCCCAATCACAATACAGGATGGTTTTCAGATAGTAGGAACGCGTGTGGTGTGACGGATCTCATCGGGTGTGGGCCTTGATCTACTATAACTCCTTTGAAGAGGGGTGATTCTTTACAGCTGGGGCCATAAACTACATCTGCAGGGCTAGCTGATAGCCTGGACAATCGGACACAGAGGAAGAGGAGTGTCAGAGGGTGCGGTAGTGAATAGGGCGAAAGGGAGGTGTCGGGCGGGCACAGAGTGTGATTTTCAGGGAAGAGCAGCGCAGATGGGGGGAGGTTTATTGCCCATGCATAAGACAGAGAGCGGGGGTGACCAGTGCCTGGGGAAGATGCTTGCGAGGGTGAGGAGCCATGCTACGAATCGACAGCGTGCAGAGAGTGGGTCTGGTCAAGACATCTAAAATGGCTGCCGTGCACCACAAAAGTGTGGCATTTCAAAAAAGGCAAGATGGCGCAAACAATGTTTTTCAACACTTCCTCATTTCCTTCGAATCGAACGTTAACAGACGTTGGGGCATATTACCAAAGTTAAGCGATATTTATCGCTAACGATGCTTACCAACGAATTTTTTACCGCTAAGCATCGTCAGAAATTATCGAAGATAAACCTTGCTATTATCAAGGTTTATCGCAAATGCGATAATAAACGGCCGCAATGCATCAATATCGCTAAAAACTCAGCGATATTCATGCATTACCGAGCTAATGCTCTTAGCCATGTTATCCACCTCCCATTGGATAACATGGCTAAGAACTGCTCAGGGCAGGTGTTACTTTTTGGAGATATTCGCGCTTAGCGCGAATATCTCCAAAAGGAGATAGATATCTTGCATGTTGTAATGCAAGTTATTGTGGTATATGGAACTCATACCATAATCTCTCAGGAAAGCAGAAACTGATCCTTTTGGGACCGCCTAAAAAGGCCTAGGGGGTGAGGAGTACTCTACTTTGCCCCCTTTTCACGTTCCGAACTATTTTATTTTACTCTCTTCTGTAATTACACAAAATAGCAGCGATAAGATGCATCGGAGACACAGTGAGAGAAAGGAGGCCGGAGATGAAGAAGAGATGTCAAATACACATTGGAGATAATATAGTGGCAGAAGGGAAGTAAATATGAGTAAACTTACCATGTAACATAAAAATGTTGCACTCTATACTATAAGTCTCATTTTATACTACAATCACTTCGCTACAACCTCATAAATTAAAAATAAAAATGAATAATGTCTCAAACAATTTTTGATTTCTAAATATAAATTTATTCTTCAGAATTTTCTAAATTTGAAAGAACTAGTAACATGTCCTCATCAGCAATGTCCTCATGAAAAGTCTGCAATGATGATTCTTGTAACTCTATGGTCTCCAAACATTCGATAAATTCGCCATCAAGAGATTGATCAAAAAAACCATTCAAGTCATCTCCTCCTTGTGACAATATTTCATTATTGGTGCTGTCAATTTCAATCAATGTAGTGGAATCATTCAAGTCATCTCCTCCTCGTGACAATATTTCATTATTGGTGCTCTCAATTTCAATCAATGTAGTGGAATCATTCAAGTCATCTCCTCCTTGTGACAATATTTCATTATTGGTGCTGTCCATTTCAATCAATCTAATGGAATCATACAAGTCATCTCCTCCTTGTGACAATATTTCATTATTGGTGCTCTCAATTTCAATCAATGTAGTGGAATCATTCAAGTCATCTCCTTGTGCCAATATTTCATTATTGGTGCTCTCAATTTCAATCAATGTAGTGGAATCATTCAAGTCATCTCCTCCTTGTGACAATATTTCATTATTGGTGCTGTCCATTTCAATCAATCTAATGGAATCATACAAGTCATCTCCTCCTTGTGACAATATTTCATTATTGGTGCTCTCAATTTCAATCAATGTAGTGGAATCATTCAAGTCATCTCCTTGTGCCAATATTTCATTATTGGTGCTGTCCATTTCAATCAATCTAATGGAATCATACAAGTCATCTCCTCCTTGTGACAATATTTCATTATTGGTGCTCTCAATTTCAATCAATGTAGTGGACAATTCAAAAGAAATTGCCACGGTCTCTTCATTGTGAGCCATTTTATTTTGAAATTGCTTGCTGTAAATTGCAGAAAAAAATAATCACTTTCATTTATCGTTTTTATTAATACATAATATAAAACTAACTTTATCAAGTATTTAGTATAACAGAAGGACTGCAAATAAATAACAGAAAACATTTTTCAAATTATCTTCAAGTGTACAACATAGTTCCCCTTACAAATTAACAACTCACCTTTTTAAAAGTAGGAGAAGTGTTAGTACTGTGTAAATCAAACACCAGAAATTCACCACCAAAAATTCCTCACAAATGTACCTCAGACAGTAGTATCACAAAATGGCTGTGGTTTCCTCTCATTTGAAATATATACATAACCAATTAACTTTCATCACACACAAATACAAAACCAAACTAACATTTTAATTGGTTCTAAATTTCAACACTTTCAAATGTGTTTTCCCCATGCAATTTTCCATAGGACATTTACATACGTCTACAGCCTGAATGGCTGAACGGAATTACACCAAACTTGGCAAAATGGTACATCAAACCTAAGAGGTCAGGAAGGATCTACTATGCCCCCTTATGGTCATTTCCCCCTTCGCTTTGGCCTCCTCTTGTCTCTCAATCCTACCGAGAGACAAGATGGCGGCCGCTACGGACTGTTTGGAATGTTGACAGACGCCAGAGAACCAATCAGCTTCGCAAAGCTCCGTAACGCGAAAAGTACGCGAAGCGGAGCGCTGTTACAGATATATATCTTTTTTTTAACGTTAATTTCTCAAAATCCACTGGAGCACATATATTGAGACCTAGCAAAGGCACATCGGGCTACCAGTCCCTAATATTTTGCCAAGTTTCGTGCAAATCCATTCAGCCGTTCGATTATTATTATTTTTTTTTTTTTGCCCCGCGGGGCCCTTTTAAAACCTCCACATCAAACGTAGGGGGTCAGCGAGGATCTACTATTCCCCCTTATGGTCATTTGCCCCTTCGCTTTGGCCTCCTCTTGTCTCTCGATCCTACCGAGAGACAAGATGGCGGCCGCTACGGACTGTTTGGAATGTTGACAGACGCCGGAGAACCAATCAGCTTCGCTTCACAAAGCTCCGTTGCGCGAAAAGTACGCGTCCTGGAGCGCTGCCCGGTCCGCTGTTACAGATATATATCTTTTTTTAAACGTTAATTTCTCAAAATCCACTGTAGCACATATATTGAGACCTACAAAAGGCACATCGGGCTACCAGTCCCTACAATTTTGCCAAGTTTCGTGCAAATCCATTCAGCCGTTCGGGCTAAAAGTGAGGCCAACCGCCCTATGGAAAACTCAACGGAATTACACCAAACTTGGCAAAATGGTACATCAAACCTAAGAGGTCAGGAAGGATCTACTATGCCCCCTTATGGTCATTTCCCCCTTCGCTTTGGCCTCCTCTTGTCTCTCAATCCTACCGAGAGACAAGATGGCGGCCGCTACGGACTGTTTGGAATGTTGACAGACGCCGGAGAACCAATCAGCTTCGCAAAGCTCCGTAACGCGAAAAGTACGCGAAGCGGAGCGCTGTTACAGATATATATCTTTTTTTGAACGTTAATTTCTCAAAATCCACTGGAGCACATATATTGAGACCTAGCAAAGGCACATCGGGCTACCAGTCCCTAATATTTTGCCAAGTTTCGTGCAAATCCATTCAGCCGTTCGATTATTATTATTTTTTTTTTTTTTGCCCCGCGGGGCCCTTTTAAAACCTCCACATCAAACGTAGGGGGTCAGCGAGGATCTACTATTCCCCCTTATGGTCATTTGCCCCTTCGCTTTGGCCTCCTCTTGTCTCTCGATCCTACCGAGAGACAAGATGGCGGCCGCTACGGACTGTTTGGAATGTTGACAGACGCCGGAGAACCAATCAGCTTCGCTTCACAAAGCTCCGTTGCGCGAAAAGTACGCGTCCTGGAGCGCTGCCCGGTCCGCTGTTACAGATATATATCTTTTTTTAAACGTTAATTTCTCAAAATCCACTGTAGCACATATATTGAGACCTACAAAAGGCACATCGGGCTACCAGTCCCTACAATTTTGCCAAGTTTCGTGCAAATCCATTCAGCCGTTCGGGCTAAAAGTGAGGCCAACCGCCCTATGGAAAACTCAATGTTAAAAACACGTTTTGGGACCCCCCTTTTTTCTCAGCCCTCCCTTGACGAACCCCCCCCAAATTTTCAAGGGCTGCTCAGAAACAAAATGTGCCATTTTCCTGAAAATTTCAGCCAATTCCGTCCACAAACGCCAAAGTTATTAGACATAGAATTTTCAAAAAACCCATAGAGAAAAAATCCTAACTATATATACCTACTGGCGACCGCCAGTAGGTAATATATATATATATATATATATATATATATATATATATATATATATATATATATATATATATAGTTCAACCAAAGTTCCTGCAAGGATATTGGCCACATCCACCAGGCAGGGAAGGTGCAGGGCAGCAGGTGCGAGTCCTGCTCACAATCCAAGAAGTGAACCTTGTAAATGCACAAGATAACCAGCCCCCACACAGCGTATCAGTTTCAATGGTTTTAATGGTCTCACGTTTCAACCCAAATGGGTCTTCGTCACGACCTTGGTTACTAGATTGTGCTCTATTGCCCTAAATAACATAGACAGTGATAGACATAAACAAAATACTTATATACAAAATACCAGTAACAGGGAGATGTGCAAAACATTACAGTGGCTTTCATTGTCTCAATTCCAAGTTTCAGGAAAAACAAAAGTGTTGACATATTGCAATCACAATTAATATAATACAAAACAGAACATTCTGCTTGCTCTTCTAATAATAATATTACGATTTTAACTGGCAGACTGCGTAAAGGGGGCGAAGCATGTAACTTATTTTTATCTTTAGCAAATTAATCAGGGGCCAAGTGGCACAGTAAAAAATTCTGTCCGTTTAAAATAAAAAATGTCCACAATATAAGTTGTCAGACTGCACATCAAATTCAAAGAAGAGAGGTTTATAAATGTTTCAGGTTCAACTTCTGACAAATTGCTTCACAGGCCCAGTAGCAAATTCTCAGTGCATTGTGCAAGGTGTTGTAATGACTGTAAAAATGCGAGCCCATCTCATTAACCTCTCTACCTCTCCCAACACTGTTCAATTTATATGTTCAACCGTTGGCAGTAGTGGCAAAAAGCAGAGTGCTCACAGCAGTGTCTTATGCGGACGACACACAGTTGGTAGTGGCACTCTCAGATGACTCTGGACAGGACGCATGCAAGTTTCAGAGAGATCTGGAGATCATCTCTGAGTGGATGACTGCCAACTGTCTCCAGCTTAATGCCAGCAAGTTTGAGGTACTGCTGGTCGGGAAAGACACCGAGCTATGGAGCGAGCGCTGGTGGCCTGCCAAGTTGGGCTGTGCACCCGCCCCCAAACAGGTGGTAACAAATCTGGGTGTGTGGGTAGGCCCTGCCCTCAGCTTTCAGACACAAACAAAGAAAGTAGCAGAAACATGCTTTGGCATTTTACGGGTGCTCAAACCGGTGCTAGGGTTTTTTGACCCGTCTATTAGACAGGTTATTGTCCAGGCTTCCATTCTAGACTGGATTATGCAAATGTGCTCTACTTGGGAGCTAACAAGGCGGAAATTGCAAGACTGCAAAGGGTCCAAAACGCTGCGGCTAGAACCTTATTGGGTCCGCCCAGGACATGCCCTACCGCTAGTGCTATTCTTTGGCTACATTGGCTGCCTGTGGCTAAACGCATAGAGTTTAAGATCCTTTGCATGTCTTCAAATTTTTAAATCTCTCCTCTCCAGGCATCTTGGCCAATCTGCTTACACTCTACATCCCCTCCTGCCAACTCTGGTCTGTGGTCCAGCATCTGGCGGTTGTTCTGTGGGTGAGGAGGGCTCGTGCTGGTGGACGTTCCTTCTGTGTATTGGCAGCCAAACTTTGGAATGTGCTCCCATCACCATTCGCAGAATGAAAAACTACTTGGCATTCTGTAAGGTGATCAAAACTCACCTCTTTCCTCCACTGTAGGCTGCTTCTGTTGTCTATAGTTCTGCAGTTTTCTGCTATCAGCCCTGGGATGCCCCAGCTGTGCGCTATATAAAACCGCATAACATAACATAAAATGTGGTGAGTGCAAGGTAAGCTGTTATTTCTTTTTTTTAAAAATAATTTTACCTATCCCGTTATCTGTTAACTTAACCCCCACCTCACTGCCCTTAACTGTGCCAGCCGCCCCTGCAAACATAGCCTTTCATAATTCTGAGGTTGCCAAATTGAATACCATGAAATGGACAGTAATATGTAATTCCTCATAAAAACAGTGTTTAAACTAAGGATAGCAGTGTGGAGCGGTTTTGTTATCTTTTATTCAATGTATCAGCACGGCACTGATGCTCCTTCAGAAAGTGGTAGGTAGCAGCTTTGGAGACACAGTTGACCCATCAGTCCATATCAAAGCCATGTTTTACTTTGCCCATGTTTGATGAATCTGCATAAAACCCTTCTGTAAAATCAAACTCTCCTCTTAAGGTTGATCTTAGACATTTTTTTTACAGATTGGCTAGGGGATGGAGGGGTGTTATAGAACATATTACCCAATCTTTTTTCTTTGTGATTGTTGATTTAGCTCCTGCAGATTCCTTATCAGAACTGTCTTGGCAGGTGGTGACGGAAACTGTTTTCAGCAACGGCAGGTTGCTGGCATATGGTGGTGCTGAGCAACACTAACTTTGAAGCTGTGGGACTCCACAGGAAATTTTATCTGGAGCGTACCTTAGGTGCCAGAGCCAGTGACAACAGTTATCTCCTTTTGTATTTAACCCTTCACAGAGGCCAGAAGTGCAGTATGAAGCCAAAAATTATGAATGACAGAAAAGAATGAGGCATATCCTCAAAAGGGAAGGCCAAAGTGTGCTAAGGAGTGTAGAAGAACTGAATCACCTATCTGAAAGAGCGGGTCCTACCGTAAATGTGCATATATAAGTTATTTCTGTAGCACAAAATTAACGAAGGCAGCAAAGCACTGCACATGGTTAACAACAAGCATAAAGTCAATGACTTAAAGGAGAAGTAGCTGAGTTGTGGACAATTAATGTACTGTGATATAATATTCTTTAAAGAGGTGAGTCTTCAACTCTTTCCTTTCCTAAATTGGGCATAAAGTCTGATGGGAAGAATGCTTGTAATAAGTCTAACCACTGGCAATTGCTTGGGATAGCATTCCAACCCATCGTTCTTTTGTCCACCATGCAACCTCCGATTAGACCTAGTCATATGCAAATTAGTCTTATTCGTGCTCTAATAGGCACAACCCAGACCGAATTGCCAAGCTGAATCCTCTTCGCACTGGAACATAAGCAACCCAAGACCGGTTTTGACATGATTGGAACTCATCAGTCAGGCGTAGCTTAGTTCCAGGGACATGGTGAGCATGGACCCATGTCTGGGCATACCACTGACCACTTAGTGAGTTTCATCAAACACACAAAAAGTGATAGAAGGAATGCGTGTGTTGTAGTCTAACCACGCTGTCATTTTTTTGGGATAGCATTCTACACAATCATTCTTTTGCTCATCATAACACCTCAGATTAGACATGGCCATATGCAAATCAGTCTTGGACCTGCTCCATTAAGAACGGTCCAGCACAAAACTGCCAAGCCAGGTCTTCTTCAAACCGGAGCACTAGCAACCCAAGACTGGCTTCAGCCTGATCGGGCCGAATCAGTCAGGTGTTCATTGGCTCACATGCCCTTGGATTAGAAACAGCCATATGGAAGTCTTGGTCCTTCTCCAATAAAAACAGTCCAGTCTGAACTGCTGAGACAAATCCTCTACGAATAGGAACACAACGAATTCAAGACTGGTTTCTACATGATTGGGTCTCATTAGTCGGGTGTAGATTGGTTCCAGTGACACATTAAGCAAGAGACCCAAGTCTGGGCATACCCCTGGCCACTTACGGCATCACATCAAACATACAAACAGAGATAGGATAAATGCTTGCAAAAAGTCTAACCACTGGCAATTGCTTGGGGTAGCTGCCACCTCAGATAAGACTCAGAAATATGCAAATCAGCCTTGGCCCTCCTCCAATAAGAACTGTTAAGGCCAAAATGCTAAGCCTGGTCCTTTCTGAGCTGGAACACAAGCAACCCAAGACCGGTTAAGACCTGATTGGTCCCATTAGTGGAATGTATCTTGGTTATAGTAGCACAGTGATCAAGGGACCTATGTCTGGACATACCCCTGACCACTTATTGTGTTACATCAAAGACACAAAAGGTGATGGGAGGAATGCTTGTTATAAGCCTAACCACTGGCAAATGCTCTGCGTAGCATTCAAAACCCATCATTATTTGCCCACCATACCACCTCATATTAAACCCAGCCACATTGGCTTTTCTAGTGCTTGTTTTGTATCTGTTTGAGGTGAATGTCCCCTTTTAAATATTCAGACTTCAAGATCTGTGGATTCTGCTGCAGTGATGCACCAATCCAGATTCCCACTGGCTCTGGTGCTTTGGTAAATTACCTGGCACGAGGTCATGAAACCATTGTGCCCTCATAAACCCAAAATACATTCAGGATAAAGAAGACTAAACTCCTCATGGTGTGCTTGAAGGGGAAGCCTAGATCCTGATCTAAAGCAAGAGTTGTCTCCCAAAACATGTTCTTAGAGTCATATTCCTCATACACATAGACCAAAATGCAAAATGTGATCCTTATATTCACATCCAATCCCAGTGCTGCAGCAAATCCCATAGGTAGGATTTCTTCCTACTGGGTCATTTCTACTCATGTTGAGGCTTTTACGAAAGCCTTATGGTTACAGCACCCCCTGGTATACATATGGAAGTGGCTACAGTTGTCTCAGCCCCGTCTCTGCCAGCCACCGGTGCTGTAACACTGACAACCTCAACATTGGCTCTGGACAATTCTCCGACTCAGATACCTCTGGGTGATATCCCTATTCCTGCTTTCAAAGTCAACAATTTAGTCTACTTGGTAGACAATAAGCTCTCTGTGAAGTCACAAGTGGCAAAGGTATCCGGAACCTGCTTTGACACGTTGAAATGGCTAGGGCAATGTATCTGGATCCTCCCCATATCTGCCCAAAGAACTGTCATCCAGGCTCTCATTCTGTCTCGCCTGAAGTATGGTAACATCCTCTGCCTGGGGGCCGACAAAAAATCCATGAGACCCATGCAGGTGGTGTAGAATGTGGCCGCAAGGCTGATATATCGACTGCCAGGACAGGCCTCGGTCACATCTCTCTGCCGCGAGCTTCACTGGCTACTGGTTGAAAAACATGTCAAATGTAAGGCTTGGGTTATGTCTTCAAAGCAAGGACAGGCATTGCCCCCCCCCCCATATCTACGATCTGATAAAACTGCATCAGCCCACCCTCTGTCTGTGTTCCAGCTGCCTCTCCCTGTGCACTGTCCCAATGATTAAACTAACTTTCATGGGAGGTCCCTCCTTTATGTTCCTCAGCCCTAAGCTTTGGAACGCTCCAGCAGCACACCTGAGATCTTGCACATCACTGCCCTCTTTTCACAGACAACCGCAGACGTGGCGGTTTTGAATCACCTGAGGTAGGAGAAACTTTTTCTGTTGCTGAATGGGTAGCTCTTCACACTATATGAGCATTTTAACATAACATAACATAGCTCCTTCTATGATGCCAGTATTGGATTTGCTTCCGAAGTTATATCCAATTCCAGCTGTTGAGACACCTTCCTTCTCGGCCACTTTAGCAGTTTTACCAGTGTCAGTATTGCTTCTTTACGAAGCTGTGACAGAAAGCCATTTTACACTATGCTGGACTTATGTTAGAGGATTACAACCGTGAGAAAGGAAAATCGTCAAATTCCTTGATCCATAAAATAGAGACTTTCCAATGCTCCCAGGTATTATTTGGGTTTGCTTCTTTGTGCTTTTCTGTTTAGTCGTCGCACGATGATGATGACAAAAATTTAGAAAAGAGTTTGCTCCCTACAGATTAAGGCACTTCTGCTTTCCCCGCAGACGTGCACAAAGTAAGTGAACTGCGTACCTCTTCTGCTGATGAGTATCTGCCAACAGAAGATCCTCCTGTCTGTGGAACCTATCTATTTTGTTACAAGAATGGTGGTAGGCACGCTGGCTATAACTTTGCGCGCTGAACAACCAACAAGTTCCCTTTTACTGAGGGAAAGCAAACATCAGAAGCAATTTTGAAGAAGTCATGGTGAAGCAAACGTCTGAAGTCATAGGAGAACCAATAGTCTGCCCAGGCAAATTCTAGAACTGCTTCCTGAAATGATAAAACGGTGTCTTCTGAGTCTATCTTTCAGAACACCCTGCTTTATGGGTTTAGTGGTGAAAACCTTGTTGTGTATGTTGAAAAAACAACAGATAGGGAATCCTACAATATTGGCACCTTGGGCACTTTGAGCTTCAACACATGCTTTAAGGTTGGGTATATTCATGGTCAGTGTGATGTATCTGCACAAGTAATACTCTAGTTACCTAAGGCCTGCAAGCACCCTTTTAAGATTCTTAAATAGTACTTTAAGAACTTTAAATGATAGAAGTAGTGGCTCACACAAACCATCATGGGAACCTCATCTACCCGTATCCTAGACGACTGGCTGCTAAGCGCATGGTCTCCAGATCTTCCTCCTATGGGTCTGTCCACAGCAGTCACAAGTTGGGCTTCTTTCTGAATGGTAAGAAGTCTTGCCTCATTCCCACTAAACAGATTCAAATCATGAAAGCAAAACTGGACAATCTCCAACTGTGAGCCCTACCCCACAAGAGAAGTTGGACACAATTAAATTGCTACCATCAATGCTCATGAGGTTTCTCTGTCAGACAGCAAGGTCAGTCTATACCTTCTGGATCTAATGGCATGTGGGCAACTTTTAGCCAGCCTCATTGGCCTTTCAGAAGTTCTGTCTTGGCAGGCAGAGCATCTCTATACTCTCAACTTTCATACAACAGAAAACTTTAGAAAGAGCCCAGATCATGCATTCAGGACAGTGCAGCTATGCCATATTGATGGCTATCACCACACACCCAACAGCACTCTCCTCCTAGCAACAAACACTCAACACAGCACTTTCGACAGCATCCTGCACAACCAACCAACATAGCTCACACCTTTCATACTGTCGGGTGTCAGGAAGCTCAGAACAGCTCTCCACTCTTCATCAAACAATGTATATCTGCAAAGACGACACATAACAAGTGAACTGAATTTAAAGGGATATAGTGGACCCCAAGACACCACCATCTCGCTTACCTTATACACATACTTCAAACCAGGTGATGCACCTACCAATCCTTAAAAATCTGTCTACAAATATTGGTAAAGGAAATCTCCAGTTACACACACACTTAACAATCAAAACAACCAACTCTACAAAAGAAATGTTACTCACACCCTTACTACTGATTACCCTACTCAGGACCTCAGTAACAGTGGCCCAGTCAATGGGTCTAATTTTCCCCACCCTTAGAGTTACAAATAACAGGGGTATGGAAGAACATCCAGCCCATTACAAGTTGAATTCTGAGGGGTCAATGAAAAATGAGGGTTTTACAGGGAAAATTAGTAATTCTGGGTCCTATTCCCTGGCAATTCCATGTTTTTTCCTATACTTTCACAAGGAGATTTTGGCTGTTTTAGGCAGCCAAAATCTTTGGGCGAAAGCATAGAGAAATGCAATGTTCTCAAACTTCGTGTGGGGCTGGTAACTGCTGTTCCCGGTCCCATCAGAATTTGGAGGCTGCTAGTAATGAGGGCCTTAAACAGAGAGTAAGTTTCATTCTGTGACAGAATCCTCCAGACCTAGGGGCAGTGCTTAATTTGAGCCGGTAGTTACAGGTATGGCCCACCGGCACTCACTTTTAGGGACCATCGCTTATGTTTTCCGTGTCAGACTTTGACTCAGAGCAAAAGAGTGAAAAACGCACAAGTTGGAAAGAAGGAGAACGAGAAGATGCAAAAAAACATGACAAAGGGAGAAAGCAGGAACCTGAAAGAGTGAGATACAGGGGCAAGGAGTGCATGGTGGTGCACCACAGAGGCATGAGGAGGAATTAAGAATATGAAGTCTTGGTATTCGGCACACTGACATTCAATGGCACCGGTCGCGGGTTTCTGAGTAAAACATTGGGTCCTACCACTTATTCTTGTACAAATTAAGCACTGCCTAGGTACAAGGGTACCAGCGTCCGCTGACATTTAATAGCACCGGCCATGGGTTTCTGAGTAAAACATTGGGTCCCACCAAGTTAAGCGCGTCTGGCAGTGTTGCGCATCATACTAATGGCAGTACAACATTATACAAATCTCTCTTTACATAAGATGACATGTGCATTGCGACCACTGTCCCATGGGCCTATCAGATACCTATGATATGTGGTGATCTCTGCCCACCTCGGTCTCTCTTCCACAGCACCAGCCAGTCATGAATCCTCCCACTGTCATGGAAATGGACAGCTTGGAGCTCCATATTATCTACTCCTCCCACAGTCACCCGATTGTTGTTTTCTCTCGTGCAGTTTGTGTTTTTTTCATTGCCATTGCTTCATTTCCCCTTGTAGCTTCTTGGGAAAACGGCAGCACTTCCTCTGACTTGCGCAAACATCCTCGCAATACAAGGCGTCCGAATTCTAGCACTCTGGAGTGGCTCTGAAGTGGAAAGTGAGCACCGTAAAAACCAAAAGGGCCCATATTTATCAAGTTTTCACGCAACGCAACCAGGCCCGGACTGGCCGTTGTGGGCACCGGGCAATCCCCCGGTCGGCCGCAAGGGTGGGGGCCGGTTTTGGGCCCTGGGAGCCGTTTTTGCAGCATAGCTGCAAAATCGGCCCGGTAACAAAATCGGCTGAAAAGCGGCCCTGGCAAAGCGCTCGCCCCCCTCCCGCCCGGGGGGGGGGGGGGCCGAGCACTTTGCCAGGGCCGGTTTTGGTTCCCAGTCCGGCCCTGAACGCAACAGAGCAAGCCACCTTGCTGCGCTATGTGAAAGGGCAGAAATGCGCTGTATTTACCATTATACGACACATTCCTGTCCTTTTACAGCACTGGCGCACAATGTGCTGCCTAGCACCAATGCAGGCACCCTTGCACCATGGTGGAAGGGTGCCTCCATTGTAAGCAGGATTCGGTTTGTTCGGGAAGGGGCTTCCTGCACAAAAAACAATCCTCTGAGGCATTTTCCTCTCTCTGTGTGTGCTGCACTGCACACTTAGGAAGAAGTAAAAACAAAGAGAAATACAAATATTTGTCCTTGTTAATTCCTAACCTGGGGAGGCAGAGCATTTTTATGAATTCCTAAGTCTACCACTAATGGAAAATCTGGCAATGTGCCTAAATCCATGGGTGGATGCATAGGAACACTCACGTTCCACCCATGGAACACCTCCCTGCCACAAGGCAGCAAATTTCATTGCCTTGCGTTACTCTAGATTTATCAAGCCATGCAGGGCCATGCAAGATAGCCTTGCATAGCTTGGTAAATATGGCTTAGGTTTTGCGTCGCCCTTTTGCTCCCTTGCGTGGTGCAAAGCTTGATAAATATGGGCCAAATAGTCTTTGACTTCTATGGTAAAATATCTGTTTGAGTTAATTATCAGACTTAAAATGTCACTGATCAAAAACAAATTTCAAACCCATAGTTCGCATCATCCCTTAGAAAATGATCAGTTGAGTGTCTATTTCAGTGCTTAATTTGCGCAGGTGGTGAGCCGGACTGAAATTTCCTTATCAGACTTTGAACTGAATAGAATTGGACTTGTAGAGGGGAAATGCCCAAAGGCGTCCTGGATCTAGAGTCAGCATAGTGTACTGGAATCAGTTTTAAAAAAGCCAGATCTTGGGTTTTTTCGTGAACTTGACGTGGTCTGACAGCAACCTAGTGGAAACAGGAAGAAGATTCCAGGCTTTGGTGGCCCAGTATGAAAAAGATCTACCTCATTGTCTGCTAACAACATAACGTGTATTTGTAAAGTGAACCTTCACCCAGAAGGGTATATCGGCACTGAATGACAGACATTTATTGTCACCCAACTCAATGGTACTCATGTTATCGACCTCGGAAGGATGAAAGGCTGAGTGAACCCGCTGGGATTTGAACCTGAGGTCAAACACTAGCCCCCACAGTAGACACATTAGTCCACTAACCCAACAGGCCCATTAAAGCAGATTTTGGGAACTGACACCAAGTGAAGAGAAGATGATCGCAAATGACGGGAAGGGGTGTAGCTAGTAAATTTCCTTCTCATGTGAGAGGGACCAGGATTATTGGGAGCTCGATGAGCCATGTATAGTGACTTGAAAATGGTCTTTTTGTTGTTGTATGG
This sequence comes from Lissotriton helveticus, assembly GCF_964261635.1. Classification (NCBI taxonomy): domain Eukaryota; kingdom Metazoa; phylum Chordata; class Amphibia; order Caudata; family Salamandridae; genus Lissotriton; species Lissotriton helveticus. The sequence goes on along the minus strand of NC_136061.1, from coordinate 1,267,444,098 downwards.
GCAACAAATTTAATAAGTAATAAAAATGTGTGACCCTTACATGTTTTTTAGCAAACTTAAGACTGCTTATTCTGTCCCCCCATACTAAAATATCAAAATCCACACCTTTTGAGCTATGGGAGAAAAGTGTGAGGCTAAGAAAAAGTAAAGATTAAGATAGTGTGCCAAGTCAAACAGGTTGTGTTATTACTGATCACACAATTTCATTTTTTACTCTCAGGGAATGACCATAAACTCAGTCTCTAGGGGCCAACCCTAATTAAATTGTCCACCTATTCCCTCCTACATCTCCACAAGGCTGACGGTTTCAGAGCACTGGTACAAGAGACATCCAACTGTCGGTTGAGCATTGACGGTAACCAATCACTTCCCGGGCTATAAAAGTTTCTAACTGTAACCTACAGACAAGCAACACCTGTACCTACCCTACCCTGCATTTTAAACTTCTATTATTCAGGACGGTAGTGCAACTCAATCAACATAATTTGTCTGGAACCAATTTCCATGTATCTATTTTTGTCCAGACCTTGAGAATTGGCTCATATTATTGCTCCTTTGTTCAGAGTTCAAATCATTGAAGATAATACACCTGAAACCCTTAATTGTTACAAATAGTTTACGCACTACTTCTTCTTTCAAACTATATTTAATTATTACATAATAAAATTACACCAGATAAACAATGAATGCCATAAAACATTGAGATACAAATCAGTTCAAAAAGAAAAGTTAATAAAAATGGAAGTCAAATGTTTAAAATGACGATGTTATTCATGCTGAGAACACCAAAACTATTAAAGCTATTAAAACATCAACAACTTCTGGGGTATATCGAGGATTTTAAAAAGGCATACTATAAATCACACTTCCGAGGAGGAAAGTATTTGAAGGAAGGTTAAGGCATTTTTGCATCTTTTGATAGCCCTTGCCTTTAAAATCTGGTTTGAAAACAATCTTGATAAAGCAACATAGTATTTACAAAAAAAGGTAACATATAACCAATTCTTTGGTAAGTTCTCAACATATAGGCATACGAAGTATTCATCACACGGACATAAGCAGATCAAAACGATTAAAACATTGAAAAACACCAGTGGTATGTAGATGATTTAAAAAAAATGTATACTCTAAAATACACTTCTGGGGAGGAGAGAATTTGAAAAAAACGGTTGAAGCATGTTTACGTCTTTTGATAGCCCTTGTCTATACAATTAGGTTTAAAAACAATCTAGAAAAAGCAACATAGTATTTGCAAAAAAAGTTAAAATGTAATCAACTCTGGTAAGTATTCATCACATGGGCATAACCGAGTCAAACCGGAGTCAAACTGATTCAAGGGATTCAAGGGAAAGCTTAATAGCCTTCTAATGAAACCATGTCTGAATCTGGTTAGGAGAGAACATTCCCAAAGGTTAATTACAAGGTTTAGATATAGTTTCAAGTATATAGTGGTTTGAATTACTTCATATTCTCTATTAGATTGCTTTTTAGGTCGAGCCTGGGCCGCGCATGGTTCTTGAAAATTGTTGTTGAACCAACTTATAAATTGTAATTGTAATTTATCTCTTTGGAATTTGAGAGTTCAAAGTGTATTATATACATTGAACAAAGTAGTTGTTATTCCCCGACAGAACCACTTGTTTTATATATCATAAATACCCAGGTGCTGAGGGACACAGGGTTACGCCATTATCGCTAATGCGCTGCTCTGCGAGTCATGCTGTATTCGAGTATGGACTTGAAGCCCGCCCACTCTCCATCCATATGTGTCATTGGCTTGTGTCATTGTCCTTCATAAATGCTGGCTTCTGATTCGATAATAGGCTTGTTAGTCCCTCCTTGTCTTCATTTGTAACCTCCCATGAAGACTGCCCCTTTTACTTCGATTGTTACACAGTGCATCTTATTTAGTCTGTAAGCACTATTTTATTTAATGAGTTTCTCCTACTGCAGGCATGACATGCTTTCCTGCAACATTCAGTGCGCTATGTGTGATTTAACTTTCCAAGCAGCCCAGGTACAATGGCATCCGCCTCTTTGAAATGTAATAGGCCTCGCATTTACAAGAGTTTGAGTTATTGGCATTGTAAATGACAATGGCTTTATTTATGTGTTAATTATCAAACAGATAACTAAAAGGCATTGTCATTTACAATGGCAATAACTTAAACTCTCGCATATGCCAGACTTACTGCATTGCAAATGCTTGTTAAGCTATACTGCAAGCCTCTCTTGGACCTTGTTCCATAAAGACCTGTTTTATCTAGGCTTTACTTCCATTCAGAATTTCCTTAGAATTGGGGGACGTGGCTTGGACGGCAATGTGGACGGTCGTCTGAGTCCGTCAGCTCCGTATCCCTGAGGGCAACTAAGGCGAAAACAAACCAGCCAAACAGGTCCGATCCTGCATCGGAAACGAGATTTAAGCGTGGGAAGAGTGAGACGACAATCGGAGCCCGGCAGTGTGTGAAAAGAGCAGCGCCTCACCGAGCTTTTGGACTTTGCTCCCCACACGCCCTGGGAAACGCTATCAAGCGAGGGACAAAATGGCGCCCAGAGAGCTCTAAGGGAAGCCTCGTACCTCAAGCCCGTAAAAGGAAAACAGGGCAGGCACACAAGAGGAAGATAAGGAGGTGAGCACAGCGACCCACAATCCGCGACCACTCCCGAGGCAGGCGAGCCCCCCCGGCGCAGACCTGTCGGTAGACGCGCACACCGAGCGTGGACAGAACAGTGTGAGCACAGCGACCCACAAGCCACGACCACTCCCGAGAGAAGCGAGCCCCCCCAGGCGCAGACCTGTCGGCAGACGCGCACCCCGAGCGCGGAAAGAACAGCGCAAGCGCGCAAGAAGGAGGCAGGGAGAGAGCGAGAACACAGCGGTGGGGGTGAGCTGCGAGAGTGGCCGGAAAAAAGCCAGAAAACAACGGGCAGCATCCCTGAAGGGGAAACAGCGAAAGCGGAAGTAAGTGTGCTCAAAGAGCAGCGCCCGTACCGAGCCTTTTGGACTTTGCTCCCCACACGCCCTGGGAAACATTATCTAGCGGAAGACACAACCACGACCACCCCCGAGAGAAGCACCCCCGGCGCAGACGCGCACACCGAACGCAGACAGAACAGCGCAAGCTTGCGAGAAAGGAGGCAGGGAGAGAGCGAGAACACCGTGGTGGGGGCGAGCTGCGAGAGGGGCCAGGAAAAGCCAGGAAACAACGGGCAGCGATCCCCGAAGGGGAAACGGCCAAGGCGAAAGTAAGTGTGCTCACAGGCGCCGCCATTACCGGAAGTCGCCACAACAAACAACAGAAGCAAAACCGGAACACGGGCGCAGAAGGAAAGGAGCCGAGAGAGCCTGGACACGCTTGGAGGAAGGGCAAGGGGCCACCCAAGACGGGGAAACGTTACCCGGACCAACAAGGCAAGCACCCAGGAGGTGGCGCTGACAAGGGGCAGTACAGGTCGCACAGCCCGATTGAAGGAGAGCTGCCCAAAGACGAGTGCCCTGGGTCCACACAGTCGCGACTGTATGTGCCACACCGGTCTGCACTTTGAGCAACTACAAGGCGGGCAACCTCACAGTACACGAGGCAACAAGCGGCCAAGCCTGGTCGCGAACGAGACGAAGCACGCGCTGGCGGGGCCAAAAGCCAAGACAAGAACCAGGAACGTCAGAGAGCCGAGCAGATACAGAACATACACAAGTGCCCAGACCACGAAAACGGGCCCAACAAAGAACGCGACATCGGTGCAGAAGGAGGGCCGACTGGGCAGTGTCCTGATAAGACGAGGCATCAGCACCATGTCAGGCAACGAAGGTAAACCGCCCGCAGACCTCAAGAAACTGAGGAAAGAAAATCCAGAATCACCAATGAAACAGAAAAACAAGACCATCACTCTAGAAACCATCCTCAGGAAAATTAATGAAGGCAACGCAGTAGCTAAAGAAACAAAACTAACGATAGATAACATGCAACTGGAGCTTGCGGCAATAAGGGCTGACCTGCACAGCACCAACACCCGAATGGAGGCCGCTGAGGGGTGTATAAGCTGCGTGGAGGATGTAACAAAAGAGAATACAACAGCAATAACAGAGTGCCAAAGGGCCACAAAAGCCATACAAAGGCAACTGGCGGAGCAGGACGACAGGGCCAGAAGAGGCAATGTCAGGATTCTGGGCGTCCCAGAGGGCGCAGAAGACAAGGCGGGCTCTTGCACGGCCTTGCTAGAGGACATGATTCCTAAACTCACCGGCCTAAAATTTGATAGGCAGTTCGAGGTACAAAAGGCATATCGAATACCGGCAGGGAAGCCAGCAACGGGGAAAAATCCAAGACCGATAATCTGCAACCCGCTGAGAACGAGCCATACCGAAGCCATTTATGCCTTCGCGAGGAAGAACCAAAACCTCACATGGGCAAGCAGCAAGATCGTGCTGACGCAAGACTACTCCAAACCAACGGTAGAGATCAGAAAGGGCTTTCTGGCCCTAAGAGACACACTAAGCAGAAGAAATCTCAACTTCAGCTTCGCCGTCTCAGCACGCTTTAAGGTCTCAGACAATTGGAAGACAATGATATTCGAGGATCCGGAAGACCTGAGACGGTACTTACAGGGCCCTCCTGCAGAAGAGATGGAAACAAAGTCAAAAAGCCCTGGAGCAGCCAAAAGATGCGCTTCGCCTGACGACGCTGCGAAATGTGACTGAGTACACAGGAGGAAGCGTACAACCAAAATACACAGCACTACCTCAAGACAGTCTACATCAAGAGCCGCCCGGGAGTCTCACTCAGGAACTATGGACAAACACAGACATCGACACAAAGAGAACCCGGGCGCATGACAACATTCTACCTCGCTATTGGGACAGACACGCTGAAGCCTACCTGATAACTCCAACCAAGAACACTATCTCAGGGAATACAAGGAGCAGAGGGAACTTTGTCGTCGCACACCCACTCAGCAAGTAAGGGGGGGAGGCGGGAGGGAGGGGGGCATGGGGGGAGAGGGTCGCGGGGAGCACGGACATGGGGTATCTATACTTCTTCTCTTCTATCTTTCTATCTTTCCTTTTTCCACATCGTTCCTTAGGAGAGGCGAGCGCAGAAGGGAGGAAGGGCATCGGCAAGAAAGGGTGGCATATAGGAGCCAGCGCAGCGAGGCACACAGAGAGAAACCAGTCAATCCGCCAAATGCACGACACAGAGATGACACACAACAACCTAACCAACATTACCACTGATATCAAGATAGTGTCCCTGAACGTTAAAGGCCTTAACCACCCTGTGAAGAGAAGGAAAGTCCTGGAACACCTAGGGAAGCTCAAAAGTGACATATATGTACTACAGGAAACTAGGCTAGAGGCAGAAGACATAGGGCGTCTGAGAGCTAGCTGGATAGGCGAAGTAATAGGATCACCCGCACAAAACAAAAAGAACGGTGTTGTAACAATACTAAGTAAGAAATCAAAACTCGTACTGGGAGGCCTGCAGGCAGATACAGAAGGTAGAATGCTAGTTACCAGCCTGACAAGAGGAGAAGAAGCAATACATGTGGCCAACATCTACGGGCCCAACACTGACGACAGACCATTCTGGGACAAGGTAGGAGAACAACTGAAAACACTACCACTAGGCGAACTACTAGTAGTGGCGGGAGATATGAACCAGGTCCTAGACCCAGCCATTGACAGACACCTGCACACACAAAGCCAAACAACACAAAGAGCCAATGTCCTGGGGAACCTGTGTGCCAAACTAAGCCTTAAAGATCCATGGCGGCTACAAAACCCGGATGGCAGGGAGTACACCTTTTACTCACACCCACACAACTCCTACAGCAGAATAGACCACATCCTGATATCAGATACACACACCCACCTCATAGATAGCGCTGAAATAGGATCACGAAGCATTTCAGACCATTCACATATAAGCCTAGTGCTATAAGGGAAACACAACGAGAAGCCAGCACGCAGATGGCGCTTCGACGACACACTGCTTAATAACACGATAGCGAAGGCAGAGATAGAGACCGCGATTATAGACTATCTTGCAATTAACGATACACCCGAAACAGACAGGAACCTACTCTGGGACGCCCTGAAAGCCACTATCAGGGGGACAATCCTAGCCATCAAAGGTAGGCTGAATAGGGAGAGGAACAGGAAGATTGCAGAACTAGAAAAGGAAATCAAACACCTAGAGACCGGACACATAGCGAACATAGAGGATAAGAACACCCTCACGACCCTAACCAAACGGAAATACGAACTGAACAAAATCCTCAGTGAAAGGGCGGGCACTTGGATAAACAAGTACAAGGCCATCAACCTATGTACCGTGAACAAAGCAGGGAAACATCTGGCATCCTACTTCAAGGGGAAGCAGAGACAACACTCAATAGCGGCCATCAAAGACAGTAATAACAAGTCCTAGACCGCGAACAAAGAGATACTTAAAGTATTCAAGGAGTTCTATGAGCAACTCTACACAAGGGACACCACACTACTAGATGACGGAGGCAAAGAACTCCTAGAACGAATATCAACACCAACTCTAAGCGACAAGGAAAGTGAGATACTTGATTTAAAAATCACAGAGGGCGAGGTAGGGAGAGCCACAGCAAGCCTCAAAGATAATAATGCACCAGGACCAGACGGCTTCACGGCCGGTTTCTACAAACAATACGTGCACATTCTCAAGCCAACAATGACGGAAGTCTTCACGACCTGCGTCCAGGGGGGACGCATGACACCGTCCATGGCAGAGGCTAACATAATAGTATTACCAAAAGAAGGAAAGGACACACAGCAGGCCAAAAACTACAGACCAATCTCACTTATAAACGTAGACTGTAAGATCTACGCAAAAATCCTCGCATCTAGGCTCAACGCACACCTACCCAAGCTCATACACTGTTCGCAAGTAGGCTATCTTAAAAACCGCATGTCCCACAACAATACAAGACTGCTATACCACATAATAAACCATTGTTCCAAGAGCAGCAACGCAGCAGTCATGATAGCCCTGGATGCTGAGAAAGCTTTCGACAGGGTATCCTGGCCATTCCTAGATAACTGCATGCAGAAATTTGGGCTCGGTCCCAACTACAGAAAGATGGTCCTTGCCCTATACAACGACCCGAGAGCACGGGTGGTCGTCAATGGCGGGATGTCCGACCTGCTATACTTGGAGAGGGGGACCCGACAAGGATGCCCGCTGTCTCCAGCCCTGTTCCTACTAGCGATAGAACCACTGCTAAACATGATCAGAACAAACACCGACATAGCAGGGATACCAGTGGAGGGGGAAACTTTCAAACTAGCGGCCTATGCGGACGATGTCCTAATCATCACAGAAAGGCCAGAGAAGTCAATCCGAGCCCTGATGGACACCATAGAACAATACGCCAAGGTCTCGGGATACAAACTAAACAGGGACAAATCTGAGTGCAAACCCCTAAACATCCAAACCACAAGGACAGTCCTTGGATCTTCAGGACTGACATGGCAAAAAAAACCATCAAGTACCTAGGCCTCCTTTTTGAGAGGGACCTTAGGTCCACACTAGACCAGAACGAGCAAGCCATACTACGCAAAATAAAAGAAATAGTGGAAGGATGGTCTCCCAAATTCACCACATGGTGGGGGAGGGTGGAGACGGTCAAGATGATGCTTACACCAATGGTGAACTACATGCTTAACATGCTGCCGCTGACCAATACGGAAGACTTCCACAAAAAACTGGACAAACTGCTCAATGCCTTCCTGTGGAAAGGGAAAAAACCCAGACTTAGCCTACAGAAGCTCAGACTGACGAAAGACCTAGGGGGCCTTAATATAACAAATTTCAAGACATTTCAAAAAGCATGCATAGCAAAACAGGGGCTATACTGGGTTACCCCCAAACAAGACTACACCCCAGCCTGGCCAACACTAGAAAGAGGACTACTCAGAGGGATGGAGCCCGTCGCTCTACTCACCGCCACCCGGCACCCCGCAATCAAATACAACCCCATCTTAAGGAACACGAGGACAGCCCTCCTAAGTATAGATAGGCTACTAGGGACGAGCATAAAGAAAACACAGCTAGAATCCATATGGCACAACCCCAGAATCAAGTACAGAGACAAAACACTGGATATGCACTCATGGCACAAACACGGCATATCCACAGTTAGCGACCTACAAAAGCAAGGCGCGCATACCACCTTCGACACACTCAAAGAAGAACACAAAATTGAAAGCATAGAACTGTACAACTTCCTGAAGATCAAGGTAGCAATAGGAAAGGCAGACCTGACCCGACATACACCGTCAATCCTGCAGTACGCCAACAACCTAAACAAACTAGGGCACCAAGTAGCACACCTCTACAAGGCCCTGAGCCCCAAATCCACCAAACTCAACAACAAAGTCATGACCTTCTGGGGATCACTAGTGGGGAGGGAGCTTAGCGAGGAAGAGAAAGCCGACCTCTGGCAGTCCACATCAAGGAAAAAGGTAACGACGACTCTAGACCAGACCAAGTTCTGGCTTATACACAAGGCATACTGGACCCCCGCACGCCTAGCATCCATAGGAATCCGTGATAGTGATTCCTGCTGGAACTGCAACAAACACAGGGGGGATCTAGCACACCTGCTCTTTCACTGCACCAAGGTTAGGAAGTTCTGGAACACAATTGAGACATTGATAAACGAAATGACAGGGGCAGCTCTACAACTAGACTTCCACAGCCTAGCATTAGGGTTCATGGCCCCCTCAATCACAGCCAAAGAGGACAGGGACCTGATCGACCTGCTGTTGACAGCGGCAGTCAAAACAGTGCTGAACAATTGGAAGGATACAGGGAAAGCCACGTCCAGAGCTTGGCTCAACTGGGTCACTTTCTTGAGAGGGGCGGACATCATAACGACGAAACACATCCCCAAGACGCACAGACAGTCAAATATGCGGGAGTATCTAGACAACTACCTATCTTCGCACAAACCCCCTTAGAAGCACAGCTAGGCACTCAACCCAACAGATGCCTCCACCACGCAGGCCACCGCCCAAAACTGCTAAACGATTCTGAGCTGCTCCTCTCTCCTTGCTCTCTCTCCTTTCTGTCCACGGTCGGGGCAGGGGTCCAACGAGAGGAAGTCAACGCAAAATAGGGGGCGTGAGAACACTACCAGGAGTCAATGACGAGAAGCGGAGCGCACGAACGGCACATGGACTATGGCTAATAAAACTCACCGGAAGACCCCCCCACACCCGGGCGTTTCTTCTCTTCTTCCTTTCCTCTCTCTTCTTCTTCCCATGTTCCCATGTTTATGTAATGCTGAATGTAAATATTTCTTTTTTCAATAAAAAATCACGGAAATAAAAAAAAAAGAATTTCCTTAGAATTTGTAAACATAGAAAACCTACCCAATTGGGCAAACTCAGTCCTAATATAGGAGATCAACAGTATCAATCACACACTATACAGTCTACTATTATATCCTTACTCAACGAAGCGTGCTGATTATGCCAGATGGAGCACCCAAATAACAATGGAGAAAGCCTTATTTGGTCCACCACGTATCCTGCACCTCCTTCCTCATGGATGGCATTACCGGGGCTGCTAAGAGGTACCCCTAGAAGATGGCATAAAAATTGGTTTTCTTCGGCCTGATCGCTGCTCACATCCCTGTAACGAAGATGGGTTCAACCCAGATCTGTGACTGGGGGTGAGTGTCTGAAAAGTCTCATAGATCTGTCCATTGTCTCCTTGTGTTTGCTTTGTTCACCCTAAGTTGGCAGGGTATGCCCAGAAGTGGGTCCCTTGCTCACTTTGCCACTGCATTCAAACTAGCCTGGCTGATGAGGGGTTTTACCTTGAAACCTGTCCCAGGATGCTTGTTTCCGGTCAAGGGAAGACCTGGCTTGGCAGTTCAGGCTGGAATGTTCCTTTGAGAAACAGGGTCAAGACTGATTTGCATATGGCTGGGTCTGAACAGGGGTGGTGAAGTGAGCTAAAGAAGGATGATGGATTCAACCCAGATTTAATAGTTACTGGGGGTGAGTGTCTGAAAAGTTTCAGCGCTCTGTCCATCATCTTGTGTTTGCATACCCCTGTAACCCCAGATTTTAGCAACATAGGTCAGACCCGGGATGCTTTTTCTAGTATACTTTTCCAGGAATGGGACTAACGGTTTATTGCCTGCGATCACAGTCAAACTGAACAAGAAGCCTACAGACTGAGCAAACCATTGTTTCATATTCAGCAAACATGGATCTCAAATACCATCCCTGTTAGAGGTCACACCCAAGTAGAGAAACTAGTTCATGCACTGTCACATCAGATCTCATTCTGTTTATTATGGCTAAATTCAGACAAGGCATCTATTGCTGTTAATTTATGTTTTAAGACCGGTAGGAAAGGCCTTATTTGATATTTGTATTAATGATAATATTTTAGCCTAAGCATGGACATTTTAAAATGTTCTGTGATAATATTTTACCTTTTCGATACGTAGCGTGTGCTCAACGTAGAATTCTCAGTAGTGGATTAAACTTTTTGTTAATGTATTATTATTGTTTTTTTGTGCGGAAAAAAAATGTTCACCAAACGTTTTAAAATAAATTTAAAAACATCTACACCTTTCTGTCACTCTTGAATTCAGCGTGCTCCAAAGTAGCCAAAAGTTAACATGTTTGTATTTTATAGAACTTCGAAATATATTTTGCTTTTTTCATGGTCTTTTTCTCTTTATAGTTTTACTCTTCTCAATGATCAGTCATGTTATCATTATTCTAATTATCCACTGGATGTGGTTAAGTACTCTTAGACCGACATAACATAAGCTCAAACCCACCCGTATATGATCTCTGCATCACCACCAGCCAAACCCCCAGAATTCACTGTATGGCTCAGCACCTCCTTACCTTGCAACAAACTCAAAACCAAAGGCCCCTGCAGGTGGCAATGTGTTACTCTCCAGAAGCAAATACTGAACCCCACAGAGCACGCTAGATGCACCAACAACACACTCATGTTTAGTCAACAAACACCAAAGGCTCTACAGTGACGTAAAGAAACTTGAGGGGCGACTCCTGCAAAGTACATGCAGCCCCCCCCCCACACTCTGGACCCAGTCTTGAAATCTCAGACCAGGGGCCCGCCGCTTGTGTGGAGCAGCGACTGGTGCCCGGCCACAGAGCTCAGGGGCCCCCGCCCCACAGGGGTGCTGGCCTTTTGCTACGCCACTGAGGCTCTACAGATGGCAATATCTCGCTCTCCAACCGCAATTTTCAAACTTAATAGAACACACAGTGAGGTACACGAGGTCATAGCAACAGGTCCATCTGCCTACAATGCACGCACCTAGGAACTCAGTGAGGTACACCACTTCCTAGCTGCAGGTCCACCAGCCTGCAATGCACGCACCTAGGAACTCAGTGAGGTCATAGCAACAGATCCACCAGCCTGTAATGAATATACATAGGAACTCAGTGAGGTACACCACTTCCTAGCTGCAGGTCCACCAGCCTGCAATGTACGCACCTAGGAACTCAGTGAGGTACAACTCTTCCTAACAACAGGTCCACCAGCCTGCAATGCACTCACCTAGGAACTCAGTGAGGTACACTGGTGTGAGAAAGTGGCTCTATATATACTGGACTAGAATGGAGTACAGTGTGTATAGAGTCCACCAACCCCAGAGGTATAACAAAGGTAAAATTCAGAACTGACCTTACTCTCCAAAGTGGTAGCTTGGTCGAGCAGTAAGGCAGTACCAGAGGACAGTGTAAAGCATTTGTTGTACGCACTCAGTCAGCAAAAGGTTTCACACACTCAAGGACTGAACTCCAGGCCAATTGTTTTTATATCCACAGATATAGTTGTTTTATTTTTAGAACCAACAGTTATAAAAATATACTTTTCTCGTTATGAGTACTCTCATGTAATTACTTTGCAAAGGAGCAATAAAGTTTGTGCACACAATTAATACAGTATTGACAGTAAGGTGCACACAATTAATACAGTATTGACAGTAAGCAACACAATCCTAAAACACACTATAGCATTGAGCTCAATGAGTTTTTCACATGTTAGTACAGTTGATTACTATACAGATTACTTTAGTAGTCCCAGGACCAGATCCTAGATTCAGTCCTGGGGTCTAAGCTGAAACCAGATTAGCAAAAACTTTAGTTACTGTAGTTCATGAATATAAAGCTGTTTTAAAAGTTCACACTTAGAAACTTTTCAATGTAAATTTGACAATATTATTCAATGGGAGAAAATTCAGGTTGCAGGTAAAGTACAAATGCGTTACTTTTGTAATCCAGCACTGGTCTCCTGGGGCCAGCACTGGGTTCTTAACTTAAAACAGGTAGGTAATTGCGTTTCAGTATTTCGTATGATTTTTAAAGAATATTTCAAGTTTTCAAAAGTAGACACTTAAAAGAAATTTCATAGAAAAGCAGACAATGGGTTCCTATGTAGAAAATGCAGATTACTAGTAAACCCGGTACGGATTACTTTTACGGTTATGTACTGGTCTGAAAGGTACAGTACTGACTTCTCTCCTGAACACAGGTGAGTATTTCGGAATTCGGCTGATTTTATATGAATATTTTCAGTTTTCAAAACTTCACACTTAGAAGAAATTTCATAGAAAAACAGTCAATGGTTTCCTATGGCAGACATTTAGATTTCTAGCAGACACAGTTGTGATTAATTTTGCGGTCCAGTACTGGGCTACAAGGTACAGTACTGGCTTCTCTCCTGATCACAGGTGAGTAATTCGAAATTCGTTATTCGGCTGATTTTAGATGAATAATTTAAAGTTTCAGAACTTCACACTAAGAAGATTTATCGAGTCAAACCAGTCAATGTTATCCTATGGCAGGAAAGTGAGTCATCGGTTTCCAGGTGAGTACTCGACTGGTGAAGTTAAGGTTCTGGGCATAGACACAGGGGTTCCTCAGGGTGAGGTAGGTACAGTTAGTACACCCTCAGCGGCACAGGGGCGGCCGGGTGCAGAGGTAGTTAGGCCCAATGTTGTCCAATGAGAGGCCGGGGGCCTTCGGTTGGTGGTTGCTGGCCAGCAGGCCACGCGGCTGTGGGAGATTGGGCTCCTGGTCACTTGCTCATGGCAAATGGGGAAGTAGAATAGGATACAGGTTGCACTGCCAGGGGCAATCGGGCGGCTGGGTGCAGGGTGCTTTTGAGCCGTCGGGCGCTCAATGTTATCCAATGAGGATCTTGAAAAGGGAACAGCGGCTGCAGGCTCGGGAGGGTGGATCTTCAGGAGCGACCAACACTTCGAGGGGTAAGTTGGGGTCTTGGAGGATAGGTAGGCACCCAGGAGTTGGGCACAGGGGGCTGTGGGGCGCCGGGTGCAGGGGTGTCTTTTGAGGTTGGGAAATCTTACCCCCTGCTGGTCGCGGTCGGAGGGGTCCCTTATCTTGAGGCTGCAGGCGTTGTCGGGGTCGTCGAGGAGGGTGCTTGGGCACTGGATTCCGAGTCAGAATCGCCGGGGGGATGTCCTCAGGGTCTTGGTTCACTCCAGCACAGGCCAGGCTTGGCGGGTACAGAGGGTGCAGGGTTCGCGGTTCCGGGCTGATGCCAGGGCTTGTTACTTGCTTTGAGCAGTACCACTGCTCGTGGGAGACCCAGGTAGTCAGAGTCACAAGGCAGTCAGGTCCTCTGGGGTTTTCGAGGTTGCTAACCACTAGAGACGCCGGGGTTTAGCAGGAGCAGGTTCGAGGGTCGACAGGCCGATAGGGCTGGGGCCAAATCAGTTGGTGTCTTCCTCTTCTTAGCAGCTGCACGGCAGGTCTTCTTGTTTCTTGTTCTTCTTTCTTGTTTCGGTATCTGGATCTGAGGAAGGAAGGCTCAGCCAGCCCCTAAATACTAAATTTAGGGGCGTTACAGGTAGGTTACAAATAGGTCCCTGTCCTGGGGTGAGTACACCCCCTAGCCTGCTCCTCTCCTGTGGGAGGGGGGCAGGAGCCTAGCTGGGATTGGGCAGGGCTCCCCATCTACAAGATGGCCGGAGGCCGGGGTCGTGCTTCACCTCCCGTCCTCCACCTGAGGGGTGGAGTTGGCAAAGGTTGGCACACCCCCCTTCCTGACATAGTTTTTCCCGCCAGTCTTCCCGCCAGAGTGGGGGTAGAACAGGTGGGGGCCAGTTGCTGGGTACAGCAAATGGTCTGGAGAAGCTCTCAGAGCCGGCATGCCTTTGAAGCTTCCCCCTGTCCATCCTAGGGGAGGAGACATAGCACCTCGCCCAGGATGTGCATTGTTGCAGGCCGAGGAGAGCGGGGGGCTCTCCACCCAGGGGTCCAGCAACATGTCTGCTGTGTGGCAGCCTCTGCAGCCACTCGGCCCAGACTTGGATTGTAGGTTAGGTTTCAGGGAGCATCTCTAAGATGTCCTCTGTAGTGCATTTTACATTAAATCCCACGCTGGCATCAGGGTGGGTTTAATGTGCTGAGAAGTTTGATATCAAACTTGTCAGTGTTCAGTGTAGCCATTATGATGCGGTGGAGTTTGTAATGACAACCTCCCAGCACCATATACTCTTAATGGCATCACTGTACTTGCAATGCCCAGGAATGGCCCTGGTTACTGTAGGGGCCCGGGGCTCATGCACCCGTGCCCCCACCACTGGCATAGGGCACCCAGCTAGAGGGGTGGCTGATGTATGCCAGGGCAGTGGGGTTGTGGGCATGGCACACAGGGATGTGTGCCATGTCGACTCTTTGTTTAGTTATGCACCTAGACACTCAGCCTGCAAAGGCAGTGTGTGGGTGTCAAGGTACAGGGCCCCTAAGGGTGGCACAATAAGTGCTGCAGCCCTTAGGGGTCTTCTCTGGTCACAATGCCCTGGGTACCTAGAGTGCCATTTACTAGGGGCTGATATGTGGCCAGAGATGCCAATTGGGGTTAGGCTTAGTATAATTTTTAGGGAAGAAACACAGGCCCTGGGTACCTGATTGGCATGGACCCAGGGCACACCTAGGAAAAGTGCATCAGGTATGAGGCAAAAAGTGGGTGGGGGGTACTGCAACAGGAACTCACTTTCTCACAACTGGTCATAGCAACAGATCCACCAGCCTGTAATGAATATACTTAGGAACTCAGTGAGGTACAACTCTTCCTAGCAACAGGTCCACCAGCCTGCAATGCACGCACCTAGGAACTCAGTGAGATACATCAGGTCCTTACAACAGATCCATTCGTTTTCTTCGGTGCATGCTGCAATGCACCAGCAAACATCCAAGAAGCGTATAGAAACACAGGCCCAGGGCTGGCCAAAACAAGTGCAACCATACAATCCCGGGCAGCCCACACGCACTTAAGAACATAAAAATGAATTGTTGAATAGATATTGGCAATTGGGAATTCTCTGGGCCATGTTCCTGTCCTTCATATGGTGCTGCCTTCATTCCCATTCAGTGAGGACCTGGCTTGCCATTCGGCCGGCAGCATCCTTTTTGGAAAGAGCCACGCCTGAGTTGCACATGGTTTAAAGACCCAGACGAGCAAATAAACACTGAAACTGAATGCAGTTCAGTGGCTGAGAATAATCCAATCATTGCAACAATTCCTAGATAATAGCCAGTGTGACTCGTGTTGGGGCTTGCCGTTTTACTTTTACATTGTGAGTACAGGCTCATTTCAATTAACCTCTTCTATGCTGATGACGGCCCCCGTCCGTCATGCATCACGGTGGGCGTGTGCTGATGACAGCTGGGGGCCGTCATGATCCCGCCCACTCTTAAAAACGGCCGCACAGGCGCAGAATCGCAGCCGCGCCCAAGGGGTTAAACTCAATGGAATAACTCCGTAAGAGAATGACTTGCACAGACAAGACTTGCCACATTGGGTTTCGTAGAGTAGTTGCATGCAGCTATCTAGTAACTCAGATACAAGAAACTGACGCATCGGCATCGATGTGTCAGTTTCCTTGCGCCTGCGCCAAATTTCCTTGCGTCACCATGGATGCACTGTATTTACATTACGGGGCTCCATGACGTAAAGGTTTAACAGATCCCCCAGAAATTCTGACACATCTGTTGGCGCAAAAGTGACGCATTGCTGGAGTTGGTCGTAAAACTGACGCAACTCCAGCAATGCGTCAGAACACGTAGGCGACTCCCATTGTAAAAGCCCTGCTTCAATCCTTATGCTTGGTCTGAGAAGGCGTAAGGATTTTGGCGCAGTCAAGTCGTAGAGTGACGCAGTGAAATGTTGTAAATTTCACTGCACCACTTACATGTGGCTTTTTGAACACCTACCCTGGTGCAGGTATAATGTGACGCAGGTCTATATAAACTGACACACTGATCCCAGTGTGCCAGTTTGTAGATATGGAGCAGTGTGGCATACAGATTGCGCCGCTGCTGCATCAAAATAAAGCGACGCAGAGATGGTGCAAGAGGCTTGTAAACAGGCACCTAAGGGTCAGGTCAGTTATACAAACCTGGACAGACAGATCCGAGCGAGATCCTCCCCGTCTTTAAGTGGGCACCATCACCTCATTACGAAATCCACCACAGCCAATTGCAAATGAAGGCATCATTATAAATGCAGTGATCTCAAGACGCTACTATGAGGTGTGAGTGGTTCTTCCCAGTTTCTTTTCCCCCTTTTCTGGTACTTGAGGAATGGAGAAAAGAAAACTACAAGTACCAGAATGCAACTGGGGATGGAGAAGTGGGATGAGGGACTAACAAAAGGGTCGGGACGGGGTTGAGGGAGAGCTGAATCGGTGGAGGAAACTCCTGCCATGAGTGAGTCAGTTTGTTTCTCGGTGCCTCAGGCAAAGTATCCCTGAGGAGCTTAAGCCTTCCCCTTGTCTAGAAAGAGTATGGGGGGGCTGTGGGAGGCATCCCACATCTGGAGCGAGGAGCCTCCTACTCACCTCCCCTCCTCCCCCGATCACAAATGACCGGGTTTATATTATTGATAATTACTCACGCCCCCAACACCTTGCATCACTTGGAGAGGGGGGCATTGGGTGCTCTCTGAGCTGCTACTACTACCTTCCAGTTTTCTTTTTCATCTACTCGGCGGGGGTGAGAGAGGCGGGTGAGGGGCTGATTCCTGAAGTGGCAGAATAAAGACCCCCCCCCCCCCCCCCCCGCAAATGAGAGGGCGCTTCCATCGCTAATTATCATTTCCTCCCGCAGCATCCTATAATGGATTCGCGGAAGACCCGAGGAATCCCCGCCCCCTCTTCAGGGCTGACATTCACAGCTGCGTCGTGAGGGCGCCCAATGAATGGCTAAAGTGCGCGCCCCCCACCCCCATACACACACGCGCACATACACACATCTTCTCTGCCCCTCCACGCCCCGGAAAATCCAGAACAGGTGCCATTAATCACATCCCCATGGCCAATTAACCTGGAAGTTGAAGTAGAATAAAAATATTGAAAAACTGCACCCCCGCCGCCCTCCCCCCATCCCATGAGCGGCCGTCTCTCTGCTCCCGGGGTCCTCTAGGGTTCAATATTAGATACAGAGCGGAATCCCCCATAGTGGCAAGACTGGCCGCACAACATAATAATACAGGGGGGCAGCGGGGCCGGGTGCGATCCTGTCTAGCGCCTACTCCCCCGCGCGGCCTACCTCATAATGTATCGGGAATTTCTATATAGCGCTGTACCACAGCAGCCAGCGCCGTTAGCGCCGTGCCCTCTACCTGACATTCCCCCCAGACCCCGTATTTCTGCGAGCAGGCGCGTTTAATGCTGGAGCTGACCGCACCTTCCCCGTGCAGCCTTGACATCCGTCCCCCATTGAATATTTAAGAATGTCTGTGCGGTGCAGCCCATGCATCTCGCCTTCCGCGATTTGTCATTATTTTTTTTATATCCCGGGTTCGGGGAGGGGGGCTGGAAATCAACCCCTCACCCACGCGACGCGCTGCCGCCTCATTATGTATTTAGCAATAATATGTCCAGCGCTGCGTCGCTGGCGCTTCGCGGCGCTGCCCCCTCGTACCTGGGATTCAGGGGCTCCTCCGCTCGTCCCGGCCGGGGCTCCCGGTGCGTCCCCCCGCGCCTCCTGCGCTCTGCGCCTCGCAAGCTATCTGTGGCTGGCGAGGAGCCGTCGCCTCGCTTCCTTCCTTCCCCTCCCTCGCCCGGCGCACTTGCTCATTGTATAGAAAAGGCAGAAGTGGGAACAGGGGGCGTGGGGGGGGGGTTGACACGGGAAGTGATAGCAGCTGTATCGAAGACACCCCACCCAGAGCCCTATCCCTATACATGATGGAAGTCGTTTTAGGTTATTTGTAAGGGGGTAGGGATGTTGGGGTGCTTGCTAGACGTAGGAAGCCGGCATGTCAAGGGTTCTCTCGCAGGTCACTTGGGAAACTGGACCGAGCTCACCCTCTGAAGGACAGTTAGTGCTGTGCGGGTTTTCCTCTGAGATGGGTCTGGGCAGGGCTCGAGTCAGGGTACCACGCGGGTGGACGGCGTTCCCCCACTTATTTTACTGGGTGGACTCCATTCCCCCTGCCAAACAGCTGGACTTTCCTCTTTGGCCTCTCTGGGACGAGGAGTCGGAGCTCACAGCACGCTGCTCATGCACTGAGTCTCGGATGCACTCGCATCTAATGGGTGAGGAGGGGAGGCAATGAGCCAGATGGTGCAAGCCACCTTTCGTGACGTCACTTCAGGTGACAGTGTCCCCCCCACTTCTTTTTTTAGGACTTGTGCCCTGGGTCTTCGAACCCCCTTCTGTCTGAGGACTAGTGACCAGCACTGCTCTATGGAAATATGTCTTTAAGTGAACTGAGTGACCGAGCTGTCTGTGGACCAGTCACTACTGAGTGGCTCAGGTCACTAACAGGTGTGGGGTCTATTCCTACCTTGTAGGATTAGAGCTCTAATCTGCCTGGGGCCCTCGTATGTCTCCATCGGCGGAGTTGACAGAGTTTTGGTCACAGACAGGGCACAAGTCCTAAACAAGCATTTACAATGCAATGGTTTTGCCTTTGTTAAAGTTTGAGCTATTGGCATTGCTCTTGACAATATTTTTATTTATGTTTTTTTAACATAAATAAATGGCATTGTCATTTACAATGCCACTAGCTTGATCTCTCGCAAATGACACACACAAACACCCACAGAGAGCCCCCCCAATACACACTCAGAGGCCTCCCCACACACACACCCACACAGAGCCCCCCACACACACACCCACACAGAGCCCCCCCCACACACCCACAGAGCCTCCCCACACACTGCGAGCCCCCCCACACACTGCGAGCCCCCCAACACACTGCGAGCCCCCCAACACACTGCAAGCCCCCCCCACACACTGCGAGCCCCCCCCACACACTGCGAGCCCCCCCAACACACTGCAAGCCCCCAACATACTGCAAGCCCCCACACACACTGCAAGCCCCCACACACACTGCAAGCCCCCCACACACTGCAAGCCCCCCCCACACACTGCAAGCCCCCAACACACTGCAAGCCCCCAACACACTGCGAGCCCCCCAACACACTGCGAGCCCCCCCACACACTTCCAGAATTCCTGTATAATCGTGTCTATTCCTCTTAAATAAAATGCACTGAAACGAAACGCAGTTGTATGAAATACTGAATCGCATTTGTTCATGTCATCTGAGTGTCGTTTGAAGCATTGGATTACATGATGCTAAGAGACGTATTAAAGTTGTCATGTGCTAATCAATACATGCATTCACCCTTATAGCAGCACCTCACCCATCTCTGCCTTTATCTCCAGTTCAAGGATGCGACAACTTGACGCTTCTCAGGTCTCACAGGATCCGACTTAATTGGATAATCATTTCTAAATCCATTTTACTTAAGGGGGGGGGGAAGAGGTTTGAAACACACAAGATAATGCCAGGCTAAAGGAATTAAAATGCAGGCGCCCGTGTTACGGAGGAGGCTGAGCTGCTTAAAAAACACAAGTGTTTTCATCTGAAGCAGGGCATGTCCGGCCTGCAGTAAGAGAAACTCAATAAAGTAAATAGTGCTTACAGACTAAATAACAGGTACTGTGTAACAACTGACATAAAAGGGCCAGTCGCCATGGGAAAGTACAAATGAAGGATATAACGGTCTGGTACCAAGGAAATGGCTATATATGTCTAAATGGTGGTTATACACGCAGTTATACATATGGTACCCTCAGTGTCACCATCATGCTGTGTTGAATGGCGAATGAAAGCCAAGAAGTTTTCAAAGGAGTGCATGAGTGGTATAAAAAGGAGTGAATAATTAAGTGAGTAAGTCGGTAAAAAAAAGAAGAACGGTGCATTAATTATTAACGGCTCATAAGGTATAAAGCATGTGCACGTTAAAACCAGAAAGTGAAGACTGCTAGGGGCATAAAAAAGGTGAAGAATGACATGGGTTCCAAGTGGTACCTGCGGGTCGGTAAATGCACGTCGCGTAAAAGTAGCTGAAAAATATAAGAAAGCCCAAACTTCATCATTAATCGGAGGGCCGCGTCTGCAGGTTTCAAAATGACTCGGTCTCTATCAAAAGAGTACTTACAAGTGTAGTGTTCAAAGGATGGTATCCAAGAAAGGTATCCCGTGGAACGGATCCATGCGATTATCCGTTTGTGTGAGTCGAGAACTTGAACCCTGTGAGGGTGCAAGGAACTCTCTGTGGAGTTGGGATGCAAACGGGTACAGGTATGTGTATAGTTTACACAGGCCTGGGAGTATGCAGACAAGAAGTTTGAGTGTGGGAGGGAACGCGATGAGGCATAGCGAAATCCACTAAAACGGTGGGCACGTTTATACGTTTTACTCCTTCTACAACATACAATAGATTATCAGACTAATGTTTCCTTCAACTAATGGCCAAACAGTTCCTAGTGTTGAGTGTCTACTGCCGAGATCTTTGTATATACGAAGGCCACAAGATCAAATCTTGGCAGGACCGATTCAGCTTTTCATCTTTCCAAGGTCGATATGAGTAATGTTCAGTTGGACAATAAAAGCTCCATTATTCAAGTGCTGACAGACACTTGAGCTTAGGGGAGCGCTTCATAAATATTAGTTATTGATAAATGTATGTCGTTTTCAATTCCTGCATGCCCCTGTGGTCCTAGAAAGGGGACATACGTGGAGGGTTTGCCTGAAAGAGCGTTGACTGGGGCCTGGGGGACCACTAGTGCAGAAGGGCCTGGGACATGGATGATGTCATAGCGTGGGACGTGAACCTCCAGCTACCCGGAAAGAGTCCTTCTGTCTGGCGTGAGGGGGTGCTCTGGAGGACAGGGGGCGGGACTTGGGACGGCTGACCCTTTCCCCTGACAGCCTGTCAGTGCGGGCCCGTGATTGATGGAGTGTGGGACCACTCCTCTCTCCCCGCTCCAAGCCCCGTATCAACCATAGACATTCCACGGCGAGCGCCCCAGCCTGCCTGTCGCCAGCAGTCAGGGCCAGCGGCCCGTGATGGAGATGGGGGTCTCCTCCGGAGCCAGCCCCCGCGCTCTTATCATCTTATAATAACACTGGCCCATGTCTTATTTTTACAGCCCTGACTGAGGAGGAGGGCAGAGCCAGAGGGGGCGGGGGACAGTATGCAACACAAACTATCCGCGCAGAGGAAATGACATCACATCCATCATCAGCCGCACCGGGGAAGTCACGAAAAACACACACTGCAAGGTTAATTCAAAAAGAAAACACAGCCCAAGCGAGTTGCGAACGCAGGTGATGCTGAACTTCTGGACTGCTGTATTTCATAGGTGCACAGGGTTTTTAGGGTGCGTGTGTGGGGGTTTAATAACTCCCTTACCTCTGCCTCTGGCGCTGTTTACTCCGGCGGTGGGTTCCTTCCTCGCCTTCTTGCTAGAACGCAGAAAGTGTCTCTGGTCCGGGGAGGGCTGCACGGATGGCTGAAAATCCTGCTCGCCCTCCTCCTGGGGGTCCCGGGAAGCTGCCTCCTCCTCCTCCGTGGGCTCCTCTCCCAGCGCTGCGGCCGCACACCTTTTGCCCAGCAGCTTCTTGGCGGCCTCGTCCTGGCCCAGCTTACAACAAACCGCAAACCGAGGGGAAAAAGGCAGCCAATCACCGCGCAGGTCGCCCGGCGAGCCTCCCGCAGCCTGAAGCAATGGCAGCGCGGCTCCCCGGTGACGTCGGCGGTTGTTCCCTCGGCTTCTCCGCGGCCGCGAGGCCAGCATCAGGCAACAAGCGGGAGGGGGCGGGAAAGGGGGGTGGAGAGACGCAGAAGTGCCGGCAATGCCGGACCAGATTCGGGGGCGTTCCCGGCTTTCGCGTGACGTCGGCAAAAGCCAAAGAATGTCGGGAACGCCCCCGAATCTGGTCCGGCATTGACGGACAGGCCCCTCGTCCAATGGCTAGGCTCCATTTATGGAGCCAGCCAATGAATGACGAGGGCCGACCCAAAGCCACACTACAGAACTCATCAGGATTTCGCCTGCGCGAAAAAGATGCGCAGAGCGCATCTTTTCGCCAGGCAAAACCTAAAAAAGAAGTGGGGGGACGCTGTCACCTGAAGAAACGGGTTTTAGAACCCAGCGGCGCCAGGGGCACGCCCAAACTCTTCGGGTTCACCTGTCTTGGTATACAGAGACACGGAATACTTCTGGATGGCGTCAAAGATTAAATTTATTAGCTGCATCTAGTAACAGTAATCCCAGCAATACAACACGGTGTACAACTCAGGAAACTGCTCAACTTTCGTAGAGCAAGACATCTCTTTTTATCTACATTTTGCTCATTATAAATGCACACCCACTGCGACAAATACTGACGAATGAAATACATTTTCCCACGCATTATCACATCATAAAAGCTCGATTTACATTGTACCAACCCACAAGTTAATTATTAGGAATGTCCCAAATTCAATTTCTACAAGCCAGACAAACCCATAATTGAAAGCACTATCCATATAATGAAAAGTCATAAGAAAAGGAAATAGTTCAGATACTGAATAGGATAAGATATGTACAAGAGCACTAAAGTTAACGATATCCTGAACATTGATTGGCAATCTCAGACAACGATCAGCCAGGAAAATTGGCTTCGCAAAGGGTCAGTTTCAGGTGACGGGGTCAGCGTCCTGCAGTTCACTCACAAGTCAGAAAAGGCCTAGTTAATGCGTACAGGAACAACGAAGCCCATGCAACTTGTTCGTTCGGTTACCTCCATAGGCCTACGTGAGGGCAACACAAAATGGCGTTACGAACAACTTAAACAAAATGGAGTCCGGTTCGAGAATCACAGAACCTCAGACCTCCTTTTGCCATTACGTAGGCAATAACCTAAACTCATGTCAGTCTGAATCCAGGTCTAGATCTATTCTCATCAGGTCATCAAGGTGTTGCTGTAGCATCATCTTATTATCCTTCACTTCTCTCGGGACAGGTCTTCTCACACAGATTGTAGCACAAAGACTACAAATGGCGGGACCACACTGGATGCACAAACAACACGAGAAAAGGATAGCTAAAGCCATACCAAGGAACATCAGAATCTTCCATCCCCATTTAGACAACAGTCCCCAAATCCATCCAGTCAATGACCAGTTCCCTTCGTCTACATGTATAGACTCAGCGGACTTATATAACTTCATGATGGCTTGGTACACTGTCGGGGCATTATCTGGTATGAAAACGCAGCAACTAGACCCGATCAATTTACATACCCCACCTCTATCTGCTAATATGATATCTAAAACCATATGGTTTTGTAACGTCATAAGACGATCTGCCTGAAGCTCAGCTGTAATATTGCTAAGAGCACCTGCAGTTTCATTTATAGTGGCCTCAACCACTCTCGTAAGCTGTCGAATATTCCTACTATTGGCCATAGGACCCCAAAAGGGCACGAAACCCTTGAAAAAGTCTCCAGCTTCTTGTGCGACAGTATCTTTCGCATCAATAACACCTCCTCCATATCTTGTCTTATGGTAATTGAAAACAGCAGTGTATGTAGGGGGAAGCAAAAATGCCACATAACATGTACCTGAAAAATCAGGTGGCAACCATGTATAGGCTCTGCCGTGACAAACAAAATATGTGCCTTTAGCTGGCACAAACGGTGGAGAACTCTGGGATGCATAGACATAGGTGTGAACACACACACTCTTTCCAAGCTGAGCTCTCGGATTCTGACCATTACCTTGCAGACAAAGGTGACCTCGGTGGGGTACAATCCAAATAGGCGGAGACCTTTTTCGTCTCTCCTTCTCTGTCAGACTAATGCTATATCCAGTCTCGTTCCAACCAGTATATGCTCGTACTTCATCCTTAGGGATAGCATTATACGCATCAATATCTCTGATGATATCTACTATTCCCTGTATCAAGGCATTATTACTCGCATTATCATTGACGGAACGTACAGGAGATGCTTCATTCGCATAAATAAACATTGCTTGGAGTGCCCACACTGACCCATTAGGCGAAAAAGGCAAAACCAAATATGGCATTCCCTTATCTGTCGTATGTGGCATAGGACCACATACCCAACAATTTGTTGTATTTACTACTAGCTGATGCTGATGCAACATTTGTATAAATGAATTGTTAACAAATTCTGATCTTCGTGTCTGCTCATGTTCAGGCAACGTGTAAAATTCATGCGGAGAAATAGTAGAAAAAGAAAGAGTAGGTTGGGGTGTAGGTGCAAGCATCTGTTGTGTAATATATACAATCCAACCCACACAAGCCAATATAATATTCAAAAGCATTAAAAAACACAATATAAAAAAACAATTGCTACGGACCAATGTACACATTTTCATTTTAGAATCAGTTCTCTCGACACTTTTCTCAGATACAAAAGACTCCATCCTCTAACGTGCTGCTCGTGGCTATTACCTTCTTCACTTAAGTGTGCGTCAAGATCGTACTAATGACCAAGAACCACAGACCTTTCGTCAATTCGCGGCTCACCCCTTAAGGCTGTACCGCAGCTGAGTCCGGATGGTGACTCGAAAAAGAAAAAGAAAAATAGTCTCTTGTCTGAAAAGGTGTAACTCACAATAAAAAATTCAAATGTTATTTGTCCATTTATTTGTCCTTTCTCGGCCTTAGGTTGTAGCGCTCTCTGCCAGGCACAGTTTGCTCTAGAAAGAGTGTTTCCGGATCCGTTGTATCCAATCTTAGATGTGGAGGCACGGAAGCTTGTAAAATATCATCGTCCGCACGTTCTGACTGAGTCCATTCCAAATATGCGTCACTAAAAGGTACGAATCTAGGAATTCTTTCCCATTCTGAATCTGCTATACCTCCCCGCACCCACTTGTCATAAGGTAAGGGCAATGGAACCTTTTTACAATGGGCACCATGTACCCAATTCTTTTTACCAGCTCCTCTAACTGCAGTCCGAGTTGACAATAGAACTAAATGCGGTCCAGTCCACCTTGGCTCCAAGTTCTTAGTTCGTTGGAAGTTTTTCGTAAGAACAAAATCACCAGGTTGAATTGTGTGGCCTGGATCCGCAGTCGCTGTCGGTAAGCTGTCATAGACCTGTTGGTGGAGAACACGTAATTTAGCAGTCAAGTCATGTAAGTAATCCACCAACATATGGTACTCAATGTCGCTATACTTCTTAGGCCTTGGCACACCCCAAACATTGGCCGGACGACCAAAAACAATTTCATATGGGCTAAGTCCCACACGAGAATGTACTGTCGTCCTTGCTGACAAAAGGCCCAATGGCAAGGCATCTGGCCATGTAAGACCAGTGCTTGCTTGTATTTTAGCTAACTTCAATTTCAGAGTGCCATTATAGCATTCAACAAGTCCAGCGGACTGGGGGTGATTCGCAGCATGAAATTTCTGATTAATACCCAAACCCGCACACACTTTCTTCATGATCTGGCCCACGAATTCACTCCCATTGTCGCTCCATAAAATTCTCGGCAAACCATACCTAGGGAAATACTCTTTGAGCAAAACCTTGGCTGTAGACAAGGCAGTATTATCCTTTAGGGGGTAGGCCTCTATCCATCTGGAAAAGGCATAAACGACCACAAGGTCATACTTTAAGTTATTGCATCTCTCCATGTGAATGTAATCTAGCTGTATTACTTCAAACGGATACGTTGGGGGTGCAAAATGACCAGCTGGAGTTGGAGTTCCCTTTCCAGGATTATACATCAGACAAATCATACAATGCTTCACCAAATTCTCAGCACATTTAGGAATTCCAGTATTCTGCCATACTGGAGCCAACAACTTACATATCCCTTTTGAACTGATATGAGCCATTCCATGAGCCATCGTAACCACTGGGAGCACATACGCATCAGGCAACAACCATCGCTGGTGCTCCCACAACTCAACCCAACAACCTGTCGAATCCAACATACCCGTAGTTTCTCTCCACACGCTCACTTCTTTTTCCGTAGCTTCAGCCTGAATCAACTTCACACTTTCTATTGTGTCTTCACACATTCCACTTTCCACAACCTATCTTGCAGGACCTGCAACATACATTCGACTCGTCACATCCTTCGCTGTTTCTTTCGCAACTTCATCCGCAAACGCATTACCTCGACCCACATCATCTGTAACCTTCTTATGCACGCTACACTTCACAATTGCAATCTGCTTTGGCAGAGTTAGTGATTCAAGAAGTTAATTCACCAATTGTCCATGCTGAATTTTCATACCATGGGAAGTAAGAAATCCTCTCTCTCTCCACAAACGGCCGAAACTATGGGCCACACCAAACACATACTGGCTATCAGTATAAACATTCCCTCGCTTTCCTTCTGACAATACACACGCTCTAGTCAATGCTATTAACTCTGCTGCTTGCGCTGAATTCTGTGCTATACGTGCTGTTTCAACAACTGTATGTAAAGTTGTGACAGCATATGCTGCAGTCGACTCTCCATTCGAAAGCTTAAAACATGAACCATCTACCCATAGGGTACCATCAACATTCGAAAGAGGAGTATCTTTTAAATCAACTCTAGCCTTTGTTTCCTCCTCTGTCCGGAGAACACAATCATGCTGTTCCTGAACATCTGTCTCTACAGAAATCGGTAACAACGTAGCTGGAGTCAACACATTGCACCTTTTGATGTGCACATGGCTAGCCAAAAGCGTCAACTCATATCCTGACAGACGTGCACTAGTAAGGTGCTGAGTCTTCGTCCTATTCAGTAGAGTATCCACTGCATGTGGGACCATTACAATCAATGTATTATCCAATACCAAACAGCAGACTGTCGAATAGAAACAGCCGCCGCCGCTGTAGCTCTCAGGCAACTCGGCAACGCTCTAGCTACTGAATCTAACGTCGCTGAAAAATACGCACATGGGCGTTGCTTGTCTCCAAATCATTGTGTCAACACTGACAATGCACAACCTTCTCTCTCGTGTACATACATTGTAAAAGGTTTACTGTAGTCCAGGGTACCCAATACCGGAGCAGAACACAATGCATCACGTAATTCAGAAAAACTTTTCTGACAATCATCAGACCAAGGGAGAGGATACGGAGTATCTTTAAGAGTCAGTGCCAACAAAGGTTTTGCTAGCAAGGAAAAGTTGGGGATCCATTGCCTACAACACGAGGTGATACCTAAGAAGGCACGCACTTCTCTCTGTGTGGATGGTACAGTCATTTGGGCAATCGCTTGAATTCGTTCTGGGGTCAATCGTCTTCCCTCCTTCGACAAGAGATGACGCAAGTAGGTTACTTCTTGTCGGCAATACTGTAACTTTGAAGGTGACACTTTATGATGAAGGTCAGACAAATGTCGTAACAAGGAAAGAGTAGCTTCTTCATAAATCTCTTCGTCATTAGCAGCGACCAGCAGATCATCAACATACTGGATAAGAGTAGCACCGGAAGGCAACACAAAATTATCAAGCTGAGTTTTCAACGCCTGACTATAGATGGAGGGACTTTCACAATAACCTTGAGGAGCTCTCTTAAACCGGAAGCTGCGGCCTCCTAAAGAGAAGCCGAAAATATCTCTACTTTCCTCAGTGATCGGAATGCTGAAGAAAGCATTCTTCAGATCGATAACTGAAAACCAAGCAGCTGAAGCAGGGATCAGAGTCAACAAAGCAGTGATATCCGGGACAACAGGAAACTGTGGCCCCACAATCTTATTCACTTCTCGAAGATCGATCACAAATCGATACACAGGTGGCTGAGAAGCATCAGTACGCTTAAGGACAGACAGAACAGGACTGTTACACACATTACCTCTCGTTTCTTCAACTACACCCTTCTCAACCAAATCATAAATAATCGTTAGAAGAGCTCTCTCGCCATCACTAGATATTTTATATTGGGGAATACGAGGTAGCCTAGCGTTTGACTTAAGGGTAACAACATAGGGTGGAATCTGCAAGAGACCAACATCATTGGGACCTGTAGCCCAAAGTGTATCAGGAAGAGAACGCAATTCCACTGGAAGACAGTCTTTAGACAAATACATCGGGGAAATCACTTTCTTACCCATCGTAAGATGTACTCCTGAAGGAGAGCAATGTAATGTCGCGTGCAATCTTTTCAGCAAGTCCAAACCCAACAGATTCTCACCACAACCAGTCGTTAGAATAAGAGGAGCTTCCAATTCACAAGGACCAATAGAAAGGGGCAAAGGATTAGAAACCGGGTTACAAACTGGGGCGCCACAAAATCCTACTGAAACGTTGGTCAAGCCAGACAAAGGTGCACCAGGAAGTTTAGAGTGCATAATAGAACTCTTTGTCGCACCAGTATCCAAAAGAAAAGGTTCTGCCACACCTAATGTAATCACTTCAACATAAGGTCCACTCTGGTCTACTGGAACTGACACTACTCCCACTCTTTGCCCATGGCTGTCCTAACTATCATTATGACCAGCACTCTCACTCTCAACATAATAATCATCAACGTAGTACTGTGCAGACTGAACAGTCGGAACATTCTGTCCGTCAAAATAATTCGTAGAATTCTGAGGGGGAAAGGAATGCTCATTCCGGGGAAACACACCACGTCCCCTACCCCTAGGAACTTGTTGGAAACCACCATGACCTCTCTCACCAGATACGCCATTCGCACGCTGTAACAAAATCGGACAACTACTCTTAAAGTGACCTTCTTCTCCGCAATAAGCACACTGATTAGGTCCTGGTGGCAATCGCGGAGCGAAAAACTCGGGCTTCTGTAATATTCTCTGAAACTGTGGGGGTTGCTGAAACTGAGGCTGATTCGAACGAGGCGGATAAGCTTGCTGCAAAAGAACTTTCATCTTTAATTTTTTAGTCTTCTTCTCTACTTTATCCTTCTCATCTTTATACCTTTTCTCATAATATTGTGCAGTAGCCAATATCTGGTCCGACGAAGAAACAGCCCATGAACTCTCAGAGTCCTTTAACTTATTAGACAAATCGGGAAGTAAATTAAAGACAAATTTGTCCACGAACAACCGTTGACCACCGTCAGTGCTCATGTCCTGACCACTATGATCGATAAACGTTTCCTCAAACCTCGTGAAAAAGTCAGACACACTCTTTTCTTTCTTTTGTTTGCATGCTGCTAACTTGTCCCAATTCACTCGCAAAGGAGGCATCATAGTTTTCATTAAATTAATAATCCTACCAGGTAATTCTGCAACCAAGGGCTCAGGTTTGGCACCTCCTACCTGCTGACCATCTGCAGCAACAATATTAGCCCACGTATCTCCTAATTCTTGCGCATGATTCTCATGACGAATCTTCGCCCACAAAGGTTGAGGAACTACATTACCCATCAACATATCTATGTCAGCTAAATTCATAACACACGCATCAACTGTCTGGGACAACTCTTTGTAATAACCAGCAGGATTCTTACGGGGGTCAGGCAAGGTCTGCTTAGGAGCCAAGACCTCTGCTCTCTTCCAAGGAACATGTACCCATACTCGCTGAAAATGTGCCAGCTCAGCCTGAATACCCTGATTAACATTAGCAACAACTGCCTCTCTCCATACAGGGGGAACCTCTCTCATAGGATACTGCTTCACTTTCCTCTTGACAGAAGAATCAGGTTCGTACAATGTCTGAGGCGGTAGTCTAGACCTAAAAACAAGTATCGTCTCTACGGCTTCCTCAACATCAGACTCCACTATCGTCCCTTTAGCAAATTCGGACTGAACATCAAGCACTTCCTGCGGAATCGGACCCAACTCATTATCTTCCCATTCCTGACGGAGAAAAGTACACATTACATCAAAAACATACCTTTGGTTAGGCGGCTCCCACTGTAAGAAAACATCCATAACCGCTTGTAAATTATACCTGGAAGCATTTAAAATCCATCTACGAGCCAAAAGATCCAACACTGCCCGCTCTTCGGGACCAGGAAACTGACTGCGACTCTGCTTACGTTCCAAAACAGGGGTCATATTTAGTGACCCAAAGAGTGGAGACAAAAGACCAGCAACAGTCTCAGTCATTCTTTGTCGAACAGAAGGAGAAGAAGTTACCATAAGGACAGGAGAAAGAGTGTTTTGAGGTGATGAAAGCATAGGGACAAAAGTAGCAGGAGTCGGAGATACAGGAATGTGAGGTACAAGAGCTTGAGGCAAAGCTGATAGCAAAGCTGGCTGCCCTGGAGGGGGCTGCACCGTAGGAGGGAGAACCATCTGTGCAACGGGTGGCTGAACAACAGCAGGGGGGTGAACAACAAAGGGTGCAACAACTGGGGGTAATGGAGGCGCAGTAGCACCTTGCACATAAGGGGGTGGTAATCTCAGTAAATGAGACATCAAAGGATCTTTTTCAGAGTCTTCAGTCACTTTGGAAAGGGAAGGCGGCAAGGCCGGATAACATTTATCGATGGCCATGCAACGTTGTCTATCTGAGACTTCACTCACTCGATCTTCTTCATCTGTTTTAAACTGCCTAGCAGCTTGTAGTACTGACATATTCTTATCTTTCCTATCTCTCTTTGCTTGCTTCATTTCTCGCTGTTTGGCTTCCTTACGCCAGAAGCGGAAAGGGTCAAACATTGCCGGTCGGGCTTTCTTCTTAAATAACGCAACTTCCAAATAATCTAAAATATTTAATTCGAAACTACCATGTTGGGGCCATCGTAAAACACCATCTTTCTTCGTATAGTGAACCCATACTTCATTATAAGTAATAGGACTCACTCCGTGTTTTGAATAGAGCTCATAAGGCGGAGCTCCACCCGGAGGTATCGGACACGAATCCTCCAATCGGGAATCCCTGTTGCAACCACAACTAAACCATTTCCTAAATTTGCTAAGACCAGGCATCTTATAGCTCACTAGTCTAGCTTCAAACTTCAAGGGGTATCGACTATCGATACACTCGTAAATATACGAGCCCCTCGGCTTCGACTATTGCAATAACCGAATCAAAACCAAGAAACAAAACAAAGTCGTGGGAGTGACCCACTTATACTTAACCAAAATATCTGTCACGCCACCAGAAGACCATCTATCGTCTCGCTCTACAAATCATCAATAGAGGGTCCAAGACAGGGCGACAGTCAGGGCAGCAGTCCTTCGTAGCCGTCGGAAAGCGGGAGGCCTCGTAGTAAAATCTTTCGGTCCACGTCGACATGCAGGGGTCGATGAAGTGGTTGGCCTTCCTCCAGAATTTCCTCACGGGGCTCCTCACGATCCTCGGGCTTGGACCGGTAATGCCGAAGTCGCCCAAGGTTGGGCGCCAACTGAAGAACCGGGTTTTAGAACCCAGCGGCGCCAGGGGCACGCCCAAAGTCTTCGGGTTCACCTATCTTGGTATACAGAGACACGGAATACTTCTGGATGGCGTCAAAGATCAAATTTATTAGCTGCAGCTAGTAACAGTAATCCCAGCAATACAACACGGTGTACAACTCAGGAAACTGCTCAACCTTCGTAGAGCAAGACATCTCTTTTTATCTACATTTTGCTCATTATAAATGCACACCCACTGCGACAAATACTGACGAATGAAATACATTTTCCCACGCATTATCACATCATAAAAGCTCGATTTACATTGTACCAACCCACAAGTTAATTATTAGGAATGTCCCAAATTCAATTTCTACAAGCCGGACAAACCCATAATTGAAAGCACTATCCATGTAATGAAAAGTCATAAGAAAAGGAAATAGTTCAAATACGGAATAGGATAAGATATATACAAGAGCACTAAAGTTAACCATATCCTGAACATTGATTGGCAATCTCAGACAATGATCAGCCAGGAAAATTGGCTTCGCAAAGGGTCAGTTTCAGGTGACGGGGTCAGCGTCCTGCAGTTCACTCACAAGTCAGAAAAGGCCTAGTTAATGCGTACATGAACAACGAACTCCATGCAACTTGTTCGTTCGGTTACCTCCATAGGCCTACGTGAGGGCAACACAAAATGGCGTTACAAACAACTTAAACAAAATGGAGTCCGGTTCGAGAATCACAGAACCTCACACCGAAGTGACGTCACGGCAGGAAGTGAGTCACGAAAGGTGGCTCCGATCTCGTCCCAGAGAGGCCAAAAAGGTAAAGTCCAGCTGTTTGGCAGGGGGGACGACGTCCACCCTGTAAAATAAGTGGGGGGACACCGTCCACCCGCGTGGTACCCCGACTCGAGCCCTGGTCACAGAGTTCCAAGCAAATTGTGCCAACTGCCACGTGGCAGAGTTTTATCTTGCGTGCTGCTCACCAATAGTTGATAAGCGCGAGTGAGATGTGGTGTCCCCTAGCACGATTTTCAGTCTCCAGATGGGTACCAGACAAGACTTCCCCAACCCGAGCTGTCGCGACCTTTCACAGTGAGAAAGCAGGCGCTCAAATCGAAAATCGACTTGAGCTGCAGCAAAATCAACCCGAGAAGCTAGGGCGGAGGAATATCGCTCACTGCTTTCTTGCAGTGTGAGAAGCAAAAACCTAAAATGGTAAAACTACAATTTTATGTTTCTGCTTCTCGCACTGCAAGAATGTGTTTGGTTGCGGGCGGTTGGGCAGGGCTGCTCTACGAGCAGGACTGGGCAGGGGAGGAGTGGTGTACCCACTCCTGAGTGAACATGAATGGTTTGGTCGGCCATCAGGGGCCGCCCAAACGAGTCATGCTCACTCCGCCCTTTCTTCATGCTGTTTGCAATGCAGCCTACATGGAGAAAATGGCCTCCCCACAGGTGCCTGGCTGGGCGACCTCCCCACAAATCACAAAGCTACAATTGAAGCATTGTGATTGGCTTAGGGGAGGGAGGCTGCCTGCATCCTGTTCCTGCCAGAGGCAGAAGCTGGAGCTGTGTAAATGCGGGACCCGGCAGACAAACAGTTTAATAACTCACGCTAAGCATCTGGTAGGTTATCATATATTTTATTGTCAGAGCATGTCAACTAGCTTCCTCACACTTTCATCTCCAGTCCTCAACTGCCCTGTGATCTGTTGAAAAAAAACCAACCTTGCAGAGTAGAACACCATTCTTGGATTACATCAAAATGCTAGCAAGTGCTCATACATGACATCATAACATTTCTACTCGAGCTCGGCGGAGAAGGGTAGGTCGTACAGCAGAGGCACAAGTGATTAGAGTTTTTGACTTATGGACTCATCCTTGATGCCTTTTCCCGCCGACCCCTCTGGTGGCAGGTAGTTCTTGGTAAATAGGCATAGGACAACCCCCACAGAGGTAAAACAAACACAAACTCACACATGACACCAGCATGTTGTTAATCACCTTTTATAGGTCCTGATGAATCGCGGGTAACTATTGCCCACTGCGAGAAACATGTCGACCGTCTTCACCACTAGCCCCATCTAGGTTCACCTGACTATGCTCGTTGACTCCTAGTAAGCTAGCCCCCTGTTTTTATTTGCAGCGAGGGACCCCCAGAATAAAATTGATTCCGGTACCCTTAGCTACATTTTAATTATCCCTGTTCCACTACCACACACACCCCCCTGCCCACACACCCACACCTCACCATAAGGCTGTTGGAAAAAAGATCTCCGCCAAAGAGCCCCTCTTTGAGGTGAGCCCGTCGGGGATTGCACCGCCTCCCCGACGAGGAGCAACCGCCGATGATGAAGCATGACATCCTTCGGGGTGTGTGAGGCCAATCCATCCAACAAAATGGATGCCCTTGGGTGTTACACTTACACCTCTGGTCACGCCAGTTAGTTCTTTCCTTTAGTCACGCTTAGGAACAGTTCAGCAACCCTTCCTTGTTGTAACCATTGATACGGGCACACGCTGTGACTGGACCTTCCACTCCTCTGAGTGGTAAACGGTGTCCGCTGATCTATTGATCATTTCTCCTTCCTCCCTTGTTTTGATAAAATCATAACATTTCTCCCCCTCCCCCTTTTTAAGAAAATGAAGAAAATAGAGAGAAAATAATAATAATAAGAAATAAATATATTTCACAATGTTCAATAATGTGAGTAGGTTTTTTCAAAATTCTTTCAGATCTTCTAATTAATTGTTTGTCTTGAGAAGTATTTGATTGAGTATTTTCACATTCAGTAAAATTAGCTTTTTTAAAGAATGACTTATTTCTTGTTATGGTCTTGTTCTCATTTTCTGCTGTTAATGCTGTTCCACAAACTTTTGTTATTTCCAAAGGCATTGCGTGAAATCTACTTTGTGACTTTTTTACTTGCTGTTGTCGAACCAAAACCAAATCACCCACTTGGTATTCTTGACTGTGACAATTCCTCTTACTTTCTGCATAATACTTCATTCTTTCTTTTGACTCCTTATCTTTTTTTAGCACTTCACTATGAGTTTCTGGCAGATTTCCTGGCAAGTGTGTA
Organism: Lissotriton helveticus; assembly: GCF_964261635.1. Taxonomy (NCBI): domain Eukaryota; kingdom Metazoa; phylum Chordata; class Amphibia; order Caudata; family Salamandridae; genus Lissotriton; species Lissotriton helveticus. Next base: position 1,267,409,377 of record NC_136061.1, on the reverse strand, counting down.
AACGCGTATGCCTTGACTGTCCAAACATTAATTGTGATGGACACATTCCAGTAGACGTGTGTGGAGTATTCCGATAGTCTCTTAATACTTGGCATAAAGCTTGATTTATTGATACTTATGTTAATTTCGCTCTTTGCACGGCTTTCTTAATGGTTGCCATTAGCCTTTCTACCATTCCATTAGCTCGTGGCCAAATACGAGTCACTCTTCGATGCAAAATCCCCAGATAATTCATAAACTTTTAAAACTCATTTCCACTGAAAGGAGGACCATTATCAGTTTTTAATACATTAGGTATTCCCCACGTAGAGAAAATTTCATCCAGCACTGGAAGCACTACTGATGTCGAAGTTGATGATATTACTTTAACAATGGGAAATTGAGAATACTCATCTATTATGGCTAATAGATAATGCCCTGAATCCAAGGGGCCATAAAAATCTGCTGCCACATTAGCCCATACAACATCTGGCAATTCTGACATATGAAGTTCTTGTGTTTCTTTTTCTCGTGATGTGCATTGACGTATGTGACACGACTGAACTACTACTTCCACTTGTTGGTCCAACCTTGGAAACCACATTTTCTCTCTTAGGGGTTTTTAGGGGCGGTTATACCCCTATGACTTTCATGAGCTAGATCAATAACTTTTCTTTGTAAAGAAATTGGGTCAACTTTGTTTTACATTTGGCTTAAAACGACTTGCATTATTTATCAATCTCCAGTTATTTTCATGTATGATTGAATGGTATCATCTAAAAATGTGGCTTCAATCAGTTCTTTTTGTGAAACAACTTCAGGTATTGCTGAATTTATTATTAAACAGGTATATTCTTCTGCCTCCAATTGTTGTCTTTTCATTAAGTCACAGGGATGTCTGGACAAATAATCCGCAAGATTGTATTTTTTTCCAGAATTATGAGTAATTCTTAAATCATAATCCATTAATCTCATTCCCTATCTTTCTATTCTTAGGGGCATCTTCGTTTTTGGGTTTCCAAAAATTGAAATGAGGGCTTGGTGATCTGTTATTATTACAAAAGGCTTCCCATAAATGAAATCATGATAATGTTCACATGCCCATACAACCGCTAAACTCTCTTTTTCAGGCTGAGAGTATTTTTGTTCAACTTCTGAAAGACTTTTGCTGGCATGAGGTATTACATTACATTATCTAAATCCTGATCATGTTCTTCTTGATTTTTCCAAAGACCAGGATGTCATCACTATAATTTATGCTGTTTTGTACAGGCCTTATAATGTTTTTTCTAATTTCTTAAAATATTTCAGCAGCAGCGCATATCCCAAAATTCAAGCGTTTATATCTGAAGAGACCCAGATGTGTCGAAAATGTTGTAATATATCTCGATTGACTGCCAATTTCTAATTGATGATATCCTTTACATAAATCAAGTTTTGAAAAAACAACTGCACCATTAATATTGCTAATCATATCATTTAAGTGAGGGCCTGGGTATCTCTCTTGTTCAATTGCAGTGTTTGGAATTCTCATGTCCACAAAAATTCTGATGTCTTCAGTGTCTTTTTTGGGAACAATCACAATGGGAGATACCCATGGCGTTGGGCCTGTTGCTTCTTCAATCATGTCTTCCTTTAATAATGCTTTAATCTCTTTTTCAACTTTCGCTTGCATGTGAACAGGAACTCTTCCGTGAGACTGAGCTACATGCTTTATTGTTTCATTTATATGTAGAGTTATTGCTTTGTCCTTCAATTTTCCTAAACCATCAAACAGTTTTTGATATTTTTGTAGACAGGATGATCTGTTGTTAAATTACAGGTGACTGTAATTTACCAAAAATTGAGCTGTTACAATACTCAGTAAACATGGCCCTGGAACCTCTCCTTGTAAAACATGGATTTCTTCTTTGCTACTTATTTCTTGATGTTTAGAACTTCCTAAAATTTTCCCGATAGGAGAAAGATGCTTGGCTCCCCATTGAAAAACACTCACATTTAATGGTTTAAGTGGAGGCTGTTCAGACATTTTCGCGTACTCAGTTACACACATTATATTACATGTTGCTCCACTATCCAGGACAAAAGGTACTTTTTGAGAACCTACTAACAAGTCAACTGAAGTTTTGTTTTTATATCTTCTTTCCTTATCATGTTAAGTTGTTGTACTTCTTCTTTTTCTTGCAATATGTATAACCTCTCACAGTGTTCAAAATCTTCTTCAGATTCTTCTTCTCTTTTGATTCCTTCCATTTCTCTTACATGTTTTATGTTCTCATTTCTTTTTTTCCCCATCATAATTGAATTGTTTACTTCCTGCCAGGAACAAGGGATAACTTGAACCATCAAACCCCGTTGCCACTGTGACACCTACCAACGACCATAGCGGCCACAGCCCTATGTCCCCTTCTTCCCCTCCCCCCCCCTCCCTCCCCCAGTGCCCACTACTGCTTTACAATACGGAACACTCTGCTACACCCCGCCCCACACCAGCCAGCCCCCAACTGGAACCCACACTGATCTCCACCCCCCTCCCCTCCTCTGATCCTACTTACCTTCTCGCTTACGGAGGTTTTTTTCTCTCCCACTATAGTTTAGAAAAGGGGGATAGTTAGTTCACTGGTCATGTTCCCCGACCAGACCCCCTCCCTTATTGCAGACGGAGATAACCGATGAATCATGCAGCTAGCAAGGGACGACTCCCTTTCAGGACGTATGGCACTTACCGACTACTGAGCTGCGACTACATCCAGGGACTGCGGTAAGGTGCAGGCCCACACCGCAACCTCGCTCACATTGGGTCATGACCAGGATACGCCACGCCACTGTCACTATCCCCCCGTCTTTCCTTTTGCGACCTCCTGCTCACAACGCTGGAGAGACGCATACACACCACTCTCATGGACATCCTGGTCTCCATACGCAACGGCTGCGAATCAAACATGCCATGCTTAATCATCTGCTCCTATGCCTCAGTGAGCTATACCACTACACGTTATAACACATCCCAGTCGGTATTACGCGCACGCACCTGAACCTCCACCCATTGAGGGCTCCCCCACTATTGCCTAACTACACCGGATTCCCGGATCCTCAATGGGGACTTGAACGACGAGCATAACAGCACTAATGCTTGACTGAACCTGCAATGTTTATGTTACTGATAAAAGTTAAAATACAGACCTATCGTTTATATAACCAATTACCAGAATGTTACACATGCATGTCCATGGATATCGCCGCCGGACCTCCGGGTTGCCGGCTACACGGCTGTGTCATTTGATTAAAGTTCCACGAGACTGTAATTGGCCCGACCGGCCCTTGCATGCCACGGAAAAGTGCACTGTATGTTAACAATGTTATGCACAATAAAGGTCTTCCAAAAACCATTAAAAAAAAAAAATAATAATTGAATTGTTTGCTTCCACTTTCTTTCTTTGTCCAGTTTTCCTTCTTTTCTTTTTTGAATTTACGGACACTTGCAAAGTGGTTATATCTCCCACATTCTTTACATTGTTGTCCCATAGCTGGACAAAATCTTTGGTGAGGAAACTGAAATCCACATCTATAGCATAGTCTTTTCTCTTGGTAACGCATCTCCATTGTCTTTTCATTGCTTACTTTTGATGACCTTTGTCTCATCTGTTCTAAGGTCTTTATTCTTCATTCTTTCATATTTATGCATGTTTTTCAGCTCGCGATTCTGTTCTTGCCATGCGTAAAATCTCTTGTAAATTGTATGTTTTCTCTAAAAGTTTCTTCTGAACTTCTTTGAATTGCAACCTTATATAACTCTTAACCTTGTTGCTTCTTCATTATTACATTTTTCAAATTCACAAAATGTTACCAATTTCTTAAGTCTAGTAACAAAATCATCCATTGTTTCATCTTCTTTTTGACATGCCATGTTAAAATTATATCTTTCAAAATCTAAATTTCTGTGAGGATCAAATCTATCATTTAAACATTTCATAAGTCCTTTGTAGGTGTTTCGTTCTTGTTGAGGGGATGTAATTATTAAATCTTCTACCTCATCTCCTACAAGATTAAGCAGTAAATCTTTTGCTTGTTCATCGGTGTAATTTTTGCATGTTGCATTTAGGAAATGTTCAAACCTTCTTGTCCATTTTTCCCATCTTTGAGCAACATTTTGCTGTTCTGAGAGATCAAAAGGCAATGGTCTCCTGAATACAGTGCTTGATATTTTTCCTGTTTCACTTTCTTCATCATGTATATCAGAATTCATATTTATTGGTACTTGTCTGTCTGTTGTCATGACTGTTATATTAATAAAGAAACGTGTTCAATATTATTTGTTTCCTTGTGATGTCTATTTATTTCTTGCTGAGATATACAAATGGAAAATATTATAAAATGACGTGTTTCTCAAATTTTGATGAAATAACCTTGTGTCAGGTTTTAGACTCTCCGGTAAGCGCTGATCTGCCTATACTTGACTCGGGGGTTGAAGCTGGGCAAAAAAATACGTTTCCCAGCATGCTTGGGGTCACGTCATGCGTGCAATGTGTGGCACGCAAATGAGGAAACAAATCGTTGCAGTGGGGAAGCAGAGCTGCCGATAATTCTTGATGAAGTTCCTGATCGGTTTGTAGCAGCAAGGCGGTAAGAGCTTTTGTTACTCTCTTGTGGATCTGCCATTCTTGAATCCGAATCGGAGCCAGTTATCTTTCCCTTTGGAGTATAAAATGTGCACAGCCCTGAAGTAAACTGAGAACTAGAGGGGTCATAATATGATACCTACTCGCCCATAGAGATAAGATGGGTTCAGGGTGGAAGGGGTTGACTCGAAATTGACAAACATACAATCATGTCAGGCCTGTACAAATAGCATTAGGCTGATACAATGTGAAGTAGTGCCTAAAAACACTTACAATACTATGTTTACCTACAGGAAAGGATAATCACAACGGCAACCAACCAGTGCCAAGAATATTGGAGAGACCTATAAAATTGTCTTGACAAAGATGGCGGCATATCTGTAAAAGTCATCGAAACGCGTCGACGCAACTACTTGCACAATCGAAAGACCAAAAATCTACCTGCAGACTAAATAAGAAACAAAAAGTCCAGGTTCTGATTTTGTACAAACCCAGGTCCCGAGATGTGCACACGTAAATGACCAATTGTAAATGTCTGTGTTTGTCTCTCCCCCATTTTGTAAAATTGTTCTAAACTGAATTGATATCTGTGTAATCATAAACTGTATTTTAACAAATTTTGTTTTTTAAATATGATGATGATGTCTAGAAATGTGTAATAGGTTTTTATTGTAGACACATTAGGTGTCGCTGGTTTTAACATTTGTACATGTACTAAGATTTATACTGTCTGTTATTTTAAAATAAAAATTTATATCTATTACTAAAAATTACTATCTCCTGTGGATACACTCAAATGTGAAGAACCTAGTAGCTCAGGTTGGGGTATTAAGAAAATCCCCATTCTAGTCAGTGCCAAGGGATAACTTCCTTTTTTTACAAAAAAATACGTTTCCCAGCATGCTTGGGGTCATGTCGTGCGTGCAACGTGTGGCAGGCAAATGAGGAAACAAATCGTTGCAGTGGGGAAGCAGCGCTGCCGATAATTCTTGATGCAGTTCCTGATCGGTTTGTAGCAGCAAGGCGGTAAGAGCTTTTGTTACTCTCTTGTGGATCCGCCATTCTTGAATCCGAATCGGAGCATCCTGGCCCCGATATTTCTATGGTGCGCTCTGTCTGGGGGCTAAGGCGCGTCCTGTTGGCCTCCATATCCTTGTAACAGTCTTTTGGTTCAGTGAGCGCTTTCGGCTGAAAGTGCTTACGTTTCCCCGTTGGAAGAGACCGGGTGCTTCCGAGAGTCTCATTGCGGGGAAACACGCTGCTCATCATACGCTTTCCCGTTGGTGGAGACATCGAAACTTTGTCTTTTGCGGGGAAGTATTTACGTTGGTACATTTTTCAAAGGGGGCATTTTGGGCACAGAATAGACCCTTCTCACACCACGGAATGCTAGGTGTCTAACCCAGCATATCGCTGTTACTGGGAACACTTTTGGACACCATAAACAATATAGTGGGCAGACATCGTTAAGAATCATTCGGAGGAACCTAACTGACTACTGCATTAACACAGAATATGTTGGGTATGTTGTATGACCGAATCTAGTGTGGATGGCATGAGAAATAGAGTCAGTAATTACAACGTGTTCTCTTGTTTTCCCTTTCTAGTTGGTAGGACTCCCGATAACACTCTAGCCTCTCCTTGTACCTATAGACACCAGTATTTTTCTTTACAGGTAGGAGAGTGGAAATACTCCATTGCAATCACAGGAGGGAGGGACTAGGTAGAATTTATGTTATAGATACTGATAGTGTGTGCTTTGTCTCTATTGTGTCTTCACAGGTCTCCCTCCCTGCTGGCCCCATCCTTTCCTTCCCTCGCTTGACTATCCCGGTAGTCTGTGTATTTATATTCAGGCTCTGGGGCCGTCGAGAGGTGGACCCCTTATAGCATCGGCACAATCCCGGAGATATCTGGATGGAGGAGCCTGACAGAATTATCGGCCCACGTATACTCATACTCCTCGATTGTGCCAAGGGAGCTCAATGGCGAGTTTAGAAGATGTAATGGCGGCTCTGGCATTGGTACAAACAGAGTTAGCAGCATCCCGACAGGAGGGGGCAGCATCACGACTAGAGACAGCGCATCTACAGAGTAGAGTAGACCGGATACAAAGGAATCCCTTTGATGTTGGTAGCAACCCTCCCCAGCCGTCTTCCATAGTATTGGAAATGCCAGCTCAAATACCCTTGGCTCCCCCTGAAAGGTTTTATGGGGATATTAAGAAGGTGCAGGTGTTCATGACCCAAGTGTTATTACACTTTACCTGTAAACCCAAGATGTTCGCCACAAACCAAGCCCGAGTGGCTTTTTTGATTTCCTATCTGGGGGGAGAGGCGGCACAGTGGGCAGTTCCTGTAGTGAGACGTGATGACCCTCTTCTTTACTATTGGGATGAATTTCGCTTGGAGTTTGAAAAAACATTCGACCGTAGAGCAGAAACGTTTTCTGCTGATCGTGATCTCCTGGAGTTGAAACAAGGTACCTCTGATCTAGTGACATACCTTAACAGTTTCCGTAGGTTGGTATCAGAAACCAATTGGCCCAAATCTAAGCAATCTGCTATTTTTTATCAGGGTCTGACAGATGAATTGAAGGACGTGTTGGCACACATTGACCCTCAACCTCGCACTTGTTCCGCCCTCATTGAACTCACATTGCGTCTTGACCACAGGATGAAATAGCGGAAAGGTGATCACAAGAAGAGAGAACGTTATGTTCAGCCATTTGAACGTTCCGGAAAAGGAGAAAAACCAGCAACGTCCACAGAACCTATGGACATAGGAGCCGTAAGAGCTTCATTGACAGTAAGCGAAAGAGACCACCTCAGAAAACAAGGCTTGTGCCTTTATTGCGGTAAAAAAGGGCACTACCTTAGGGATTGTCCTGTGAAACCCAAATATGGAAGATTCCGGAATGGACAATCCGCTGCTGGAATCACAGAGAAAGGGGCGGAAAACTCCAAAGCTTGAAGGAAGACGAAGGGGAACCCTCAAGCAAGAACATCATCCCTTCAATAACTCCGGTCAGTGTCCGGGAAGTGAATCATTTCTTTCTTCACATGTCCATAAATATAGATTCTGAGGAAAAAGACCTATGTGCTATGATAGACTCTGGAGCCACAGGATGTTTTATCGATTATGACGAAGCCCTTCGCTTAGGAGCTTTCCTTATAGCTAAGAGTCATCCTGAAACTGTATATGCTGTGGATGGTAAAGAATTAGAATCAGAACCCATCCAATCTAACACCCCTGACTATGATCTTACCTATGATGGTTATCACCATGAACAGCTGTCGTTCAACATCATCAAGGCTCCTCAATACGGAGTAATACTGGGGTTACTATGGTTACAACTACATGAACCCCTCATATGTTAGACTTCTAGATCAGTACGATTTACTTCCACGTATTGTCAGGAGCACTGCAATCAAGACCTCAGCAATCCCTCTCAGGCATTGGCCTCGAGTCAACACATTGCCACTGCAGAGGAAAAGGCGGTGATTTTACCCGAGGAATACAAGGCATACGAAGCAGTGTTCAGCGACAAGCAGGCTGAAGTCCTTCCACCACACAGAGTATATGATTGCCGGATCGTCCTTCTTCCAGACGCTGTGGTCCCTAGTGGCCGGATTTATGCCCTCACCGTACCAGAAAACGAATTCCTACGGTCATATTTGGACAAATACCTAGCCTTAGGTTTCATACAACCCTCAAGATCCCCTGCGGCATCTCCTTTGTTTTTTATTCCGAAAGCGAATGGGGAAATGCGATGCTGCATCGATTACAGGGCTCTCAATACTATAACTCGGAAGAATCAATATCCATTACCTTTGATTTCAGTTCTTTTGGAGCAAGTAAGAGCCGCTAACATTTACACCACGTTAGACCTCAGAAGAGCTTATCACCTTGTTCGAATACGACATGGTGATGAATGTAAGACCGCCTTCAAGACGCGGTACAGGCTTTTCAAATATCTGGTGATGCCTTTTGGGCTTTGTAACGCCCCGGCTGCGTTCCAATACTTTCTAAACGAAGTATTGAGGGAATATCTTGATCTCTTTGTTGTAGTTTATATCGATGATATTTTGATATATGCTGCCACAAATGAAGAACACGTCGGACACGTGAGCCGAGTCCTACAGGCTTTACAAGACAACCATCTATACTGTAAAATCACAAAATGTGAGTTTCACGTCACCACTGTGGAGTTTTTGGGGGTGATGCTCACCCCATCTGGCCAGGTCATGGCGGAGAGGAAGGTCAAGGCTGTGATGGAGTGGCCTCGGCCCTGCAATGTGAAGGATATCCAAAGCCTGCTAGGTTTTGCCAACTTTTACAGAAGGTTTATTCGGGGATTTTCTGACATGGTGACTCCTTTGACTTGGCTCACAAGGAAGAACACTCCTTTCGTTTGGACCGAGACATCGCAGGACGCTTTTGATCGATTGAAGGCTGCTTTTTCCTCTGCTCCGGTTCTCTCACATGCCGATCCTGAGACACCCTTCATAGTAGAGGCTGACGCCTCAGAAGTTGCCCTGGGGGCCGTTCTGTCCCAAAGACAAGAAGATACTGGTTACCTTCACCCAATCGCCTTTATGTCTAGGAAGTTGAATTCAGCTGAAATGAATTATACCATAGCCGAGAAGGAACTACTGGCTATAAGGGATGCATTCGTCGAATGGAGACACTGGCTGTTGGGAGCAAAGCATCTTGTGACGGTTTATACTGACCACCGTAATCTGCAATTTATGGGAGCAGCTCGTCATCTCACGCTCCGGCCATTACGTTGGATGCAGTTCTTTGAAGAATTCCGATTTCTCGTAATCTACCGACCTGGAGCAAAGAACAAGAAATCTGACGCGTTGACACGTCAGGAAAATCCTACAATGCATGCTGTGAAACCCGACAGAGCCATCATCGAACCTGCCAAGGTCTTGTGCGTTACGCAGACCATGGATTTCCTACAGGGGGTGAAGGCCGCAGTGCTGACGTGTGTGTGGAGGACTTGGCTACGACACCATAAGGAGTGGAAAATGCGACAAGGCATGCCCATGAAGGGATCACAAGTGTTGATACCTACCAAGGCATTGCGGAGGACTGTCTTTTCATGGTGTCATGACTCACCATGTGCTGGTCACCTTGAATACGTGAAAACACTGGAGAAGGTGTTGAGACAATTTTGGTGGCCATCTATTCGTCCGGATCTTCGTCAATGGGTGAAGGAGTGTGCAACATGTGCTCAGATGAAACCTGATCGGCAACAACCCCAGGGACCGTTACAACCCATGCCTACCCTGGAAAACCCATGGGAGAGATTCTCAGTTGACTTCGTAGTTGGGCTTCCTAAAGACCAAGGTAAAACAGCCATTGTTGTGGTTATTGACTATCTCACCAAAATGGGACACTTTATAGCATGCAAGCAGGTTCCCACAGCTGGTCAGTTAGCGCATATCCTGTTGGTCAACGCTGTTCATCTACACGGTCTCCCAAGGGTTATAGTATCAGACAGAGGGGCCCAGTTCACAGCACATTTTTGGAAAACATGGTGCAAGGAATTACAGATTTCATCCTCACTTTCCACTAGTTTTCACCCTCAAACAGATGGCCAGACAGAAAGGCTCAGCCAAACACTCAATCAGTTCTTGCGTTGTTATGTACACTCTAACACCGATACATGGGTGGATTGGTTATGGGTGGCGGAAATAGCCTACAACAGCGCACAACACTCCTCCACATTACACTCACCCTATTTCTGTTCCTATGGATATCACCCTAGATTCAACCCTTTGTTGCTCCCAAGTGCCAACGCCAGGTTGCCGGACATCCAGGAGAGGTTGTCATGCGTTCGCAAGATCTTGCTTGCCACACGTGGTAATCTCATGCAAGCCAAGGCTAGGTACAAAACGCAGGCTGATAGACATCGTAGGCCCTGTCCAGTGTACAAAAAGGGGGATCTGGTGTGGTTGTCCACGAAGAACATACGATTTAAAAGACACAGTGTGTTCAACCCTAGGTTCATAGGGCCCTATCGTGTCATTAAGCATGTGAACCCAGTAGCGGTTAAACTGCATTTGCCGACGCATTTCAGGATACACCCTGTCTTTCATGTGTCCCTCCTGAAGCCTTCTCATAGCCCAGTTAGGCGAATTCCTGTGCCGATCTAGGTCCAGCAGGACCAGGAATATGAAGTTCAGGGGATACTAGATGCCAAGCTGGTGAGGGGGTGTTTGTTGTACTTGATTTCCTGGAAAGGCTATGGTCCGGAGGAGAACTCATGGGAACCGGCTAGGGCAGTAAACGCTCCTCGTTTGGTGGCTAAGTTCCACAGATTGCATCCTGGGAAGCCAGCCGCCGATCAGCGCTCCTCGTGAGGGGGGATGTACTGTCAGGTTTTAGACTCTCCGGTAAGCGCTGATCTGCCTATACTTGACTCGGAGGTTGAAGCTGGGCAAAAAACTACGTTTCCCAGCATGCTTGGGGTCACGTCATGCGTGCAATGTGTGGCACGCAAATGAGGAAACAAATCGTTGCAGTGGGGAAGCAGAGCTGCCGATAATTCTTGATGAAGTTCCTGATCGGTTTGTAGCAGCAAGGCGGTACGAGCTTTTGTTACTCTCTTGTGGATCCGCCATTCTTGAATCCGAATCGGAGCATCCTGGCCCCGATATTTCTATGGTGCGCTCTGTCTGGGGGCTAAGGCGCGTCCTGTTGGCCTCCATATCTTTGTAACAGTCTTTTGGTTCGGTGAGCGCTTTCGGCTGAAAGTGCTTACGTTTCCTCGTTGGAAGAGACCGGGTGCTTCCGAGAGTCTCATTGCGGGGAAACACGCTGCTCATCATACGCTTCCCCGTTGGTGGAGACATCGAAACTTTGTCTTTTGCAGGGAAGTATTTACCTTGGTACATTTCTCAAAGGGGGCATTTTGGGCTCAGAATAGACCCTTCTCACACCACGGAACGCTAGGTGTCTAACTCAGCATATCGCTGTTACTGGGAACACTTTTGGACACCATAAACAATATCGTGGGGCAGGCATCGTTAAGAATCATTATCTATGTCTGCTATTTCTGTTTGATTTCTCTCCACAATCCTTTATATATTTATCCGATCATAGGAGAAAGGAGCTTGGGTGTATCATATCGGAGGAACCTTACTGACTACTGCATTAACACAGAATATGTTGGGTATGTTGTATAACCGAATCTAGGTGGATGGCATGAGAAATAGAGTCAGTAATTACAACGTGTTCTCTTGTTTTCCCTTTCTAGTTGGTAGGACTCCCGAAAACACTCTAGCCTCTCCTTGTACCTATAGACACCAGTATTTTTCTTTACAGGTAGGAGAGTGGAAATACTCCATTGCAATCACAGGAGGGAGGTACTAGGTAGCATTTATGTTATAGATACTGATAGTGTGTGCTTTGTCTCTTTTGTGTCTTCACAGGTCTCCCTCCCTGCTGTCTCCATCCTTTCCTTCCCTCGCTTGACTATCCCGGTAGTCTGTGTATTTAAATTCAGACTCTGGGGCCGTCGAGAGGTGGACCCCTTATAGCATCGGCACAATCCCGGAGATATCTGGAAGGAGGAGCCTGACACGTTATATTTGTATTTCAAGAATTAAGCTGTGTGCATCAATTTTATTTCAAAATATAGCGCAGCTACACTGACATCATGTCAGTTACTCACTGCGTCACCGTCGTCAGGCACCGGCAAAGCAAAATGGCGCACAACGGCAACAGCAACGGCAACTTTGAGTGCACAGCTAAGAACACCTCAACCTTGTAAGTCGCGTACACCGCTCTCCTTCAGGCTTGAGGCATGACCGCGGACACTGTTCTCCTTCTGGCTTGAGGCACGACGGCAGACACCGCTCTCCTTCGAGTTTTTAGAAGTGCCTCTGGGATCAGCTTTCAGATAGCGTTGACGTGGTTTCTCCTCCTCGTCGCCAGTTTAATAACTCACGCTAAGCATCTGGTAAGGTATCATATATTTTATTGTCAGAGCATGCCAACTAGCTTCCTGACACTTTCATCTCCAGTCCTCAACTGCCCTGTAATCTATTGAAAACCCCCCAACCTTCCAGAGTAGAACACCATTCCTGGATTACATCACAATGCTAGCAAGTGCTCATACATCACATCATTACAAACAGGTAAGGTATTTTTAAAATTAATTATTAAATTTACCCCCACCCCCCTTCCTGGGCGACCCCCCGCCCGCGATTAATGCTAGCCGCGACTGGAGAAACAGTGCTTTCTGGCACGCACATGGTGCTGTTCGTGCTGATTTTTCAACATGGATCATGCTCCCAGCGCTAAAAACCAGCTTGATCAGTGCAACATGCTTTATTTCAGCCCGTTCGTTGAACACCGCAGAATCTCACTGAGTTTTAATGTAACTGCAGACCACCACTACTCAGGACCAATAACTACTCTATGTCCTTAAGCCTCTAATGGTTATGTGTTTACTTCCTGTGTGTGGGCTGAGACCATTGAACTGGAAGTGATCCTGTCCGGGTGGATTCACATCCTCAATGGATATGAGTTCCCATTCTAACAGGAACATTTACCGCTGTGTGGTGTGAGGCAATTAATCCTTTGGGGTCTCTACGTGTCTGTTTCAGTGCAAATCTCAAATGGGTCGCTAATCCCACTCCCTTGCAGCCCGGGTGGGTGGGTTCAGATGCCTAAAAGACCGGGACCACCTTCTCTCTGAGAACTACCTTCTCATGGATACAGTGCCCTGCAGTTCTTTCCAGTCTGGGTGGGTTATGATATCAGATGTGCTTGGGGTCCCTTTAATGAGCGACAGTTTATAGTTGTTTCGGATCAGTTCTGTAATGGGTCTGTTAGTTTCTGGGTGGATTTATAGCGCCAGTGGGGTTGGGATCCCGTCCTAACAAGATTAGTAATAGCAGTGAAAGCTTAACTTACACAAATGGGTCCCGGGTCCCCTTTTTTCTGGGTGGACAGTCACTGATAGGTTCAGGTCAGTAGAGTACAGACTAGAGTCACTCATAAAATGACCCGTTTGAGGTGTCATCAGCTCACCCATTCAAATTTTACTAAGTTAGTGGTAAAATATTACATATCCTCCAGTCCCTCTTCATGTATTTATCTTTATTTTGTCTCAAGACAGGCGTCCCATATTATGTACAATGTCCACAAAAATTCTTAGCTTTTGAAAGTCTTTCCACTTTTACTGCTGCTCTTTCAACAGAAAAGAAGCGTTATCAATATTTTTCTCGCTAGAATTTTATTGGAAATATATACTTTTATTTTAATTATTTGGACCACAGTTAATGTTATGGTAATCGTCCCCCGTTTCGCAGACGTTTAAAAATTGTAAATGATGCATGGTAAGAACTGTATATTGCTGAAAATTGCAAATTTAGGTGGATGTTAAGAATATTCTTGAGATGTGGCAGATTTATTGTAGAGTAGGGTGATCATTTTTCTCTTTCTTTGAAATAGTTGTGTCTCACCTCTGATGGTTAGGCCTTAGTGAACAGCTGTAAAGATTTTAATGCCGTAGACCACTTTTGTTAGTGCCACACAGCTTCTTTGTGACTGTAACTTCGCATATGGGAGTCAACAAGGGGTGATTTTGGTCAGCTTTGCGTGTCCATCGGGGAGCTGTGTGCAGTGGTGGCCACCATAACCAATAAGTGTTGGGGCGGGTGGGATAGCACAGGGGTGGAGTTTATTAATACTAATAATAATGCAAAATAATAATACAAAAAAAGAAAGGAAAACTTACCTGAACTGCGGCCGCCTCCTGCGTCATGCCTCAGTGTTCTTTTTCCTGGTCCCAGCAGACACTGGGACCGTATCGCAGGCTCCCTGTGCAATCCCCGGGCTGCTCTCATGCTATGAGAGCGACACAGGGATTGGCCTGAGCTGGCTGGTTTGACGCTCCGCTCAGGCACAGGAGCCTGTGCTGTTTCTCCAACCCGGCTGTTCAATACAGCTGGGTTGGAGAAACCTAACTGCGCATGTGTTGGAGAAACCTAAGTGCGCATGTGTGTTTGGCCGGCCTAAGACGGCTGGCCAAACACACTTGCGCACTTAGAAGTACACAACCAGTCCTCCTCCCACCTCACCTGGCCCCAGCCCCGCTCCTCTCTACACATGCTGGCTCAGCCAGCAACTGAAAAATAAAACAATGATGGTATATTGTTTTATTTTTCAGGTGCTGGATCAAAGCCAGTGAGGCAAAGCTCCTCTGCCATTGCGGAGGAGCCACTCCTGGCTATATGTCACAGAAGAGTGTAAGGAATGAAGATTACTGGTTAGTAATGATGAAGTACAAAGGTGTTCACAAAAGACCAAGTAGCTGCTCTACAAATCTCTGAAATAGCCATCCTTTGAAATTCTGCCCATGATGCAGCAAGATTTTTAGAAGATCTTCATTGTTTCCCTTTCAGAAAAGGAGCTGTACAAGTAGAAGCCTCATTGCTTAGTTAATATATTGCACCAAAGTTCACAAACAAATAATCTGAGAAATAGAATTTCTTTATCCTATCCAAATAAATCAATGTTACTCTATTAACGTAGTAAAGTACATCATTTGTCATCTGGAGATGAGGGAGATAGGAATAATTATATCCTGTCTCACATTTGCTACTGCTGCTAAATTAGGGTCAAAAGTGTTATCTGTTCAAAAAATTAACCCATCAGCACAGGTAACAAGCTTTGGCATAGCCAATAGGTCTCGCTTTTGGGACCTTATAGGTATTTAATTATGTCCGCTGTATGATGCTGTGGTGGCGCTGCGTGATTGCTGTGGTTGCGTTTAGTGATGCTGTGGTGGCGCTGAGTGGTGTTGTGATGGCGCTGAGTGATGCTGTGGTGGTGCTGAGTGATGCTGTGGTGGCCCTGAGTGATGCTGTGGTGGCGCTGAGTGATGCACTGGTGGTGCTGAGTGATGCTGTGGTGCCGCTGAGTGATGCAGTGGTGCAGCTGAGTGATGCTGTAGTGACGCTGAGTGAGGCAGTGATGACGCTGAGTGAGGCAGTGATGACGCTGAGTGATGCAGTGGTGACGCTGAGTGATGCTGTGGTGGTGCTGAGTGATGCTGTGGTGGTGCTGAGTGATGCTGTGGTGATGCTGTGGTGGTGTAAGTCAATGGGGAAATATATTCCCCAAGTTATTCCTTACTGCTAATTAAAGTAAACAAAGACAGAAAGGTCAATACGGACTTTTTCTGCAATAAGTTCTATTTAATCATAATGTCTTTGTAGATTCTTTAAAATGTGAACAGAGGGCCGGTATTTATGTCTGGGAATGGTAACTAACAACTCTGCCTGCTGATGAGTGCAGCAGAGGAGACAGGTTGCAAACAGAAAACACAAACACGCTGGTCTCCTCGATAATTCACTGTTATCGTTGCATACTACGTCTATCGTTTTAAGGCGTAGTAAGCGCTATGTATATAACATTACAATGTTTAGTCTAACGGACGGAAAGGGCTAGAGGTACTTTAGTACTAGGCAAGCGAACGTATTTAGTTACGTGAGCGTTTCACACATAATGCAAATCGAGTACACTTTACGCCGGTAGGGGCAAGAATCTGCAGAGCAGCTGATGCGCATGCGCAAGGCACTACCCAACATGGCTGTATAGGGTTTAAACCTCCTATCTCGCAATTGTGACTACTTCCGGTCGGAGCACTTTCAATGTAACACTCAGTTAAAGTTCCGTGGTTGAGATTCTCACGTTTCGCAGAGAGCCAGGTTGTAGATAAGTGGCAGGAGGGGAAGAGAGGGGAAACTGTGGTTTTAGGATGCCACGGCTCGCAGATCTGGATCTGATCGGAACTATTGGGGAGGAGGAAGATTTGCCTGAGGAACCCGAGTCCGATTCTGGCAGAGAGGAGGTGAGAGGGGTGGAACAAGTTGGCACGGGCAGAAAGAGAAGCATTTGAAGTTTTGAAGGGTAACATGGCAACTCGTCCGATGGTGTGAGCTTAACTTCCAGGTACTCCTGATTAAAAGCCCTCACCAGCCCTGAAAGAGACGCGGCCGCGAAAGTTGAAGTGATCGCACGCTGCAGGAGAGAGAAAACCACACATATATAACCACAGTTAAAGCTCAGCGCTAAAAGAAAAAAAAGTGAATGCAGGCTGGGGAGTGGTGCAGCCAGACGCGTGACCAGAGACGTGCGGCCGCGAGATGCGCTCTGTGGTGGGGGAAGGGGAGGAGCGTTAAAGCCTAAAGCAAGCAAGATGGAGAGGCGGATCGATGCGCGCGCTTGTGCGCGTAACTGCACACTCTATGCCACCCGGGTAGGACTTTTGAAAGCCCACTCACTAAATGTCTCGCCAGAGTAGTGCATGCGCTGGCTCAGGCAAGACCTAAAAAGGCTAGAAATACAGCAGAGAAGTGCTTCCAGCTTTCCCACTATGCAAGCTGAGGTAATTGCTACCAAAAAAGAAACTGTCATTGTAAGATATTTCAGATCCACAGAATCTAAAAAAAGGGTGAAACTGTAATACTCTCAAGACTAATAACAAATCCCAAGGAAAGGCAAGAGGGTGAGACATAGGTCAAGCCAACGTAAAGCCTCTTTAAAAACGCGTAAGCGAAATATCCCATTCCCCTAGATTGTTCCATGAATCCTGAAACACAATTATAGTCATCCACTGCCCTTGCCTGGCTCCGTTCCTTTTTAACGGACAGGGAGCAGGCTGTCCATCTGGCCGATTTCACTGCCCCACCTCGGAGAGTGACTTGCGGAGTCCCCCAGGGTTCCTTCCTGTCCCCCTTGTTATTTAATTTATACATCTCACCCCTCATTTTTTCATCACAGCAGATGGAGGTCTCGGTCTTTAATTACGCCGACGACCTCCAACTTATTTTCAATCTCTCTTCCTCCCCTTCCTCTGCCTCGAATTTCCAGAGGGTCATGCTCTTCATTCAAGGGTGGATGAACTGCAACCACCTCAAATTAAACCCCGACAAGACTGAACTGGTGCTGGCGGGGGGTGGTTGCAGTCCCTGGTCTCCTTCCTTCTGGCCCCATTCCCTTGGTCCCCCTCCCCTTCCAGTTCCCAAGGTCAAAAAGCCTGGGCATTTTCATTAACCCCTTACTCACTCTTCATACGCAGATTAATTCAGTGGTGTCTGCCTGCTTCTTCTCCCTCCGTATAATCCGAAAGGTCTCCCGCTTCTTCTCTGCCGCCGCACTTAAGCTCATCCTTATGGCTATGGTGCTCTCGCGCCTGGATTACGGGAATGTGATCTACAATGGCGCCCCGGCCTACCTGATTCGCCGGCTCCAACTGATACAAAATCAGGCAGCCCGCCTGATCTATGGTCTCCCCAAATTTAACCATGCGACTCCTTTGTTGCAGTCTTTGCATTGGTTACCGGTGAGGGAGAGGGCCCTCTTCAAGCTGGGCTGCATCACGTATCAGGTCAGGTCGGGGACTGCTCCCGTCTTCCTTTGTGAAGCCATCTCACCCTATCTCCCGGCTAGAGAGCTTCGTTCCACCCATCAGGCTCTCCTGTCAGTTCCCCGCTTTAGGAAGCAGAAGTCCGGGGGGGCCAGATTTGCTGTGCTGGCCCCTTCCTTCTGGAATTCACTCCCTCTCGCACTCAGGACTTCATCTTCCTATTTGGAGTTCCGCAAATTACTCAAGACCTTCCTGTTTTCTAGATCTGTAGCTGCCTAGCCTCCTTCTTCGCCTCCACTGATTCACAGCTATCCAGCGCCATGAAACCGTTCCGGTGTAAGTGCGCTTAACAAATACTTTAAAATTCAAATTCAAATTCTCTCAATATAGAAACATTAGATATTATGATAAAATCCTCCCCACAAGAATTCCAGTATGGGAATCGGCTCAGAAAGTAGAGGAGACATGGACTGCTCAGCACACCATTTCTGGAAGGAACTCCAATGGCGAGAACAGGGTTTCAAAGTTGAACACCTACAGTACTTTTAAATGGTCTATGCTTGATGTTGAGGTAACCATTTGCCATGAACACCTCCTCTCAAATTTCAAATTGAAATATATAATGTTATTGGGTCTAGACCTTCGGGATGATAGAGGATGTAGAGGGGATGGCCTTTTTAAGATTTTCCACTGCCTGTGATAGAGCGCGCAGGGACCAACTAGCTCAGTTTACCATACTCACCTGGGCCCATAAAACATTCACACTTTGAACTAGTAGTCCTTCCTTACTAATTACTCATTTTAATCACCCTATCAATGCTTTGAGTCCTTTTAGGACTTATACATGTAAACCATGACTTACCAATCCTTGTCACTTTTGCTATAAGTCCTAGGGATCGAAAAGGGAGTTCGTTTTTAAACAGGCAGTATTTGAAATATATTTACCTTTCCTGTAATAAACCACAGACTCGGGAAGAAGTTAAAAAGATTTATCTATGAAAGATTTTCTGAGTCAAACATGGAAAGCCACAATCTCGTGACTATGAATTTTACAAGAAAAACATAACCAGTAGGACATAAAGTTTGTAAGCAATCACAGTAACACCTTTAAACATTGGTACCTGGGAAGGGTGAGAAAGGGAAATAGCACAAGGACATACAACATAGATTATATTTACCTAGAATGGTGCAATGACCGATCCTGGTAACGGGCTGGGGCAAGGAGACCAGGGCTAGGCTCCCGACTAATCAGGTGCCCACGGGACAAGACAGGTGAAAATCAGGACAGGTGACCTCCTCTAAGTGCAATGCCAGCGTCACACCCCTCTCTCTAGCATAAGCCAATTAGTACCTCGATTGGGTAATCGATTCTTCTGATAGAGTGCTCCGCCAGCACCTCTGCTCTCGATCGCCTATTGAGTGCGTTGGGTCAGTGACAGGTCAGCTATTCGAACAAGTCGGATAATTTCTCTATCTAAACCTACCTTGGTTATACCATTTCGAGGGCAATGTACCACCCCTAAATGTTGCAAATCTATGTGTTCCCCTTCAGAGATTGGTTGGAAAGACGAGGAGAGGTCATCACATTGATCAAGTTTCCACCCACAATTTACTTTCTCACGTCTTTATTCCGCCCACCAACATTATTTAATTGTTTCATACAATGTTAAAATAAATTGTAAGTCTTATTCCTTTTCCCAGGTCATGGAGTGAAGTTCTCAGGCACATCGCGGGTAAGATGCTTCTTGGCCGAGGTTCAATGCCAATGCTTCAGCAATTTCGGAGTGTGAGTGCGCATGCGTAGCTTTCAAAGATGGGGTTTTTCACAGTATTCAGGCACAAAGTACGAGCTATCAGCAAAGTCAAAGAGAAACATATTAGAATGCAAAAATAAATGAATGCACTGTACACCACTTATCTCTACTCTAACTTAATTTTAACTCTTGCATTATGGTTAAGCAAGACAAACAAGCTTAGTACTAGCTGCAGCATAAGTGTTAGCATGTGAGGGTTGAAGCAGCCATTTCTGGCACTAGTATGCAGAAGCAAAGATTTCCCACCAAAGCAGAAAAGACGTCACACCACGTGAGTGTGGCAGACGCATGCGTAGTGAAAATCCCACGTTGCGGCAGCTTCCCCTAGATACTAGAAATGTTGTGAAATGCAAATATTAGTGAACGAAACATGTTGGTTAATTAATTATAGGTTATTTCGAGAGGGCTGAATCCAAGCAAGTCTCTGCATATGTGAGACCTTGCTCCATCACCTGCAAATTGACATTCTCTAAATAAATGGAAACCATGCTCTCCTCTGCCAACAGGGAACGACCATAATCATTAACCTGTTGACCACTTTTGGGGGAAGTAACATTTTTGTAATTAGTGGAAAGCGTGGAGAGGGTAGACATGCATTCAGGAGTTCCTGCAGCCAATCCATTTACCCATCATCCACTTACCATGTCCCGTCATCCACTTCCTATGTCCCTTTCTCCTAACTCCGGATGTAAAACTTGGGTGTTAACTGAAGAGGCAAAGAGGTCCAAGGATGAAGCTCTGAGCAATAGACATAATTCATGGAACACTTGAAGGGTGAATGCAAGATTTTGGGAAGACAGATTACTTTGACACGCTATTAACCCATCACATAAGAAGCTTCAAGCAGACGAAGATGAGCCACAGTTGTGCTCGTTGGTAGTTTAGTGATGGATAAGGTGTCCTTTTGGTGGTTGATGTGAGATGCAGCCACCATGTTGTTTAGTTTGACTAAACTTGACTGTTGTACAACTATGGGATGAATAAAGCATGATGCTCCGAACATTGTCATCCGTTTTCTCCAATTGAGACTCTACCACTGTCTATTACAGTCAAACAAGCCTGAGTTAACATATCTTCCAATGTGTTCCCTCACCTATTAATGCTGGCATGCATTGTTATATCACCTTTGGAATTCCTGGATGGAGAGAAACACCGTTCGATAAAGGCACCATATTCATCCACAATTGAAGATTACTTCATATCTTCTGTATGTTCAACACCAAAACCTTGAAATGCTGTGATGCTGGTTTCCAGTGGGTATGCAAGTAAGTTATCAGTGGGTTCAGATGTAAACATATCCATTGAATATACAAATATGCTTCCAATATGTTTGGTTGCATCCCCCTGTTTGCACACTCTTTTCTGTTTCTCTTTCGGAGAAACTAAATAAAGTTCACATATTCAATTTTAAGATCCTTTATTGTTTTTCTGCTTTCATCTTGATTTTTTATTTAGTTTGTCAATATTAGATAAGCATTTCACACATTATTTCTTTTCATAATGCTCCAATGCATTTCGAGCAATTGAGCTCTTCTTCAGGGAGCCACTCTATTGAACAGAATAAATGCACGCAGATAAAAACATTTGTGTTAACATGTGTATTAATATAAACTCTTATAAACTAAATGATGATTAAATAATGATTTTTAATGCCTTCATATGTGCCCGTGTGTGTTTTACTTCATTACAAGAAAGTGATATGTGTGCTCATCCGAATGTGTTTCACGAGCTATGTGACCAAGTTCTTGAGGACCGAACTTGCCGACAAGTGACTGTTGTGTTATTCAAAATAAAAGGATATGAGTGCCACACCTTCAGTGACCCCCTTCTCAACGACCAAACGTGCCGATTGATTACTCACTAAGGGCCAGATGTAGGTAATTTTTATTTACCGACCTCTTAAATACCGAGTCATACCGACTCGGTATTTAAGAGGTCGGTAAATAAAAATTCCGAGATGTAGGTAATTGCAGATGTGCAATTACCGAATCGGAAACAGTCGGTAATTTCCGATGTGGTAAATACCGACCAGTTAATGCCCATGCATTCCTATGGGCTTTGAAGCCCATAGGATTGATTGGGCATATACCGGTCGGTATTTACCACATCGGAAAATACCGACTGTCACAAGGGTGCAGGGGGTGTCACTTTGACACCCTCTGGCACCCCCAAAAGAGGCTCGGGTGCCATGTGGCAGGCATACCTGCCCTAAGGGCAGGTCTGCCTGTCATATGGCATAGGTGTGCATGCACACATGTGCATGCACACCAGAAACGGTATTTTACCATCAAGTAGTATTTGATGGTAAAATACCGATGTGGTACTGCTTGTGGGACTCAGAAGAGTCCCACCTACATACCAATTGTCCGGAATCAGTAATGATACCGACTCGGTATTTTACATACTCGGTAAATTTACCTACCGGTAAATTTACCGAGTCTGTAAATTACAGGTACCTACATGTCAAATTGCTTTTACCGGGTGGTAACGGCCGAATTCGGCCGTTACCACCCGGTAAATGCCTACCTACATCTGGCCCTGAGTCTTAGTTGATGTTGCTAACATTCACGATGGTAGCTATAAGAAAAGCAAGGATAATGGCTATAAGAAAAACAATGAGGTTTTTCGTTACCGATTGCTATGCGGGCGTCCGAAGTTAATCTACCTAGCTGTCATATGATCGCCAGCACTTACTTTTTATTTCGTCTTTCCTAGTCTCTGTTTGGCTAGATACACCGGTGAAATTTCCGGACGATTGTGGTTCAGCGATTTGTACGATTCAAGCGCGATGTGTAAGTAAGTGAAGTAGAAATAGGACTGAATATCAGCGGCCATCTTGTAATGGCAAATAAGTTTGTGATTAAATGTCTGTGGTGAATATGGTATAGCATGTGGTGTGTAATGCGGGTCACGGTCTGTAAATATTACCACTGAGTAAAACTATTAGTATCAATGGTCGTGTTGAAATGGCAGAGTCAACTGTCTGATCAACGCTCAAAGTGTTAGCCAATTTGAATATGAAATCATATTCTAGTCTTTGTTGTCTGGTCCCCTTCTCGATGGCTTGCGTGGTGTGGTCTCGTTTTGTCTCTTGTTCCAACTCCGACATTGTTATTGAGGCTGGTGTGTTGTGCTTCAAGATGAAGTTTAGGTACTCCTCTGCCATTGTCGTGGTTTCTGCTTTGTGTGGCAATGGATGTCTGGACATATAGTCAGCTGGGTTGTGTTCTTTGCCAGGCTTGTCTGTTATTTTGAAGTTATAGTCCATTAGCCGTATTCCCCACCTCTCTATTCTTGGTGGTATCTTAGCATTTGGGTTTCCGTAGATTGTTACTAGAGCTTGGGGATCCGTTACTATCGTGAAAGGTTTCCCATATATGAACATGTGATAATGTTCGCATGCCCACACAACTGCCAGACTTTCTTTCTCCGGTTGAGAATAAACTCTCTCGATGTCTGACAGGCTCTTGCTCCCATAGGCCACTACGAATCTTGGCGAGTCCTTTCCTGGTCTGTGTTGCGCCAATATTGCCCCCAATCCTACTGGGCTTGCGTTTACTGTTAGCTCTGTACACAACAGTGGGTCAAAATATGCTAGATGGTCCACAGCAGTTACTGCTTCTCTTATTTCTTCAAAGGCTTTACTGCACTCTGTTGTCCATGCAAAGACCTGTCCCTGTTTCGTCAGTTCCCGCAGTGGTGCACTTACTGTCGCAAAGTCTTTGATATATCTTGCACAGTAATTGGCAAGCCCAAGGAATGACCTACTTCTGCTACATCGCTTGGTGGCTTTGCTTTTTCCAATGTGTCTACCTTGCTGCGATCTGGCCTCATTCCTTTTTTTGAAAAGATATGTCCAAAAAATACAAGCTCATCTTGCCCTAGTTCACACTTGTCTTCATTTAGTGTGAGGCCAGCCTGTTCTAGTTGGGCGCATACTTCCTGCAACGCCTTGTCGTGTTCATCTGTCTTGCCAAACACCAGGATGTCATCGCTGTAGTTGAGACTGTTTTTCACTGGCCTTATTACTTGTCTGATCGTTTCCTGAAATATTTCTGCTGCTGACGATAGCCCAAAGCTCAGACGTTTGTATCAGAACAGACTGAGGTGTGTCGAGAATGTTGTTATGTATCTCGACTGCGGATCCAGCTCTAGCTGGTGGTATCCCTTTCATAAATCCAACTTCGAGAATCGTCTCGTTCCTGTCAGGCAGCTAATCATGTCGTCAAGGTGCGGTCCAGGGTGTCTTTCTCTTTCGATTGCCATGTTTGGTATCCTCATGTCAACACAGATCCTAATTTTTGATGTGTTTTTCTTTGGTACGGCCACTATTGGCGACACCCAAGGCGTTGGCCCTTCTGCCGGCTCTATGATGTCCTGTTTCAGTAGTGTTTCTATTTCTTCCTCTACCTGAGGTTGCAGGTGTATTGGTACCCGCCGGTGGTGCTGAGCTACTGGTTTCTTTGTTTCGTTGATATGTAGCGTAATTTGTCGCCCTTTTAGCTTCCCTAGTCCTTTCAGTAGCTTTGGATATTCTTTCAGGATCCTTCCCTTTTCTGACATGTTATATGTCATCTCCATCAGGCCCATTACTTGTGCTGTGACATTGCTCAGTAGGCATGGTGCTGGAATGTCTCCTCTCAGCACGTGAATCTCTTCTCTTAGCGTTTGGTTCTTGTATGTTATGTTTTCTGTGAACTTCCCTAGGTTCGTTACTGGTTTTCTTGAACCCCAAGTGAACACTTCAACTCTTGATGGTTGTAGTGCTGGTTTTATTTCCATCTTTTCACGTGGCGCCGCTGTCAAACACGAACCGTGCCTTGTGTGGTCCGACGTCTATTGTCACAGATTCCGTCTTCTTGATTGCTTTCTTATCCACCAGACGAATGCTTTCCTCCGTTCTGCCTTCATCTGTGGACATGAGGTAGAGTCGTTCCACTTTCTCTTCTTCTTCCTCGTCTCCTGACTCTATTGATGAGCTCCTGTTTGCTGTTTCGATGTGCCTGACGTGCCTGCTTGTCGTCATCCGCGGCCTTCCTGGTCTTCCTCTGTCATTTCTAAACTGTATTCCTTGGCACACACTGGCAAAGTGATTGCTGCTGTTACATTTTCTGCAAGTTTGACCAAACGCGGGGCATGCGTCTTTGTGTGGAAATTCTAACCCGCATCGGTAGCACTGTGACTCTTGTTGTTTCTTTGTTGTATGTTCGTGTTGTCCTTTCTTCCAGTTGCTGGCGCGACTGTTATCTGTCATGCGGTGCGCTTGTTCAATTTGCCTTTCAATTTGCTTTGATTGTAGTTTTGCTCTTGCTTCTGCTCTTGCTAGCGACAGGATGTTTTCTAGCGATGTTGGTTCCTTCAATATTCGTGTGCGGAACTCGGTGTCACGACACCCTTCGAAGATCCGCAGGCGAATTGCTTGCTCGTTATCATACTTGTCGAACTCGCAGTGCATCACCAACTTTCTTAGTCGCGTTGCAAAATCATCCAGCGATTCATCTGTATGTTGGAAAGCTATGGTGAAAGTGTATCTTTCAAAATCGATGTTTCTTTGAGGGTCAAACTTGTTTGTCAGGCACTTGATGAGCTTTTTGTAGTTTGATGTCTCACTTGCTGGTAAGGTCACTAGTAGTTCATCCACGTCATCACCCACTAGGTTTAGAAACAGGCCTAGTTTCTTGGCTTCTACTACGTTAGTAGCCTCCATGTATCTCTCAAACCTTGCGATCCATTGCTCCCATCTTATTCCTACTTGTGGTTCTGATAAATTGAATGGTAGTGGTCTGCGATATTGGGCGCTTGGGCGTGGTTCTGCCATGTCTGTATTTATCTCTTTCCTTTTGTTACTTTCTTGTGATGCTCTGTGTGGCACTTGTTTCTTTTGGGGCTCTTTCTGGCCCTTTTTCCTTTGTTTTTGTTGACTGGAGCTTTTCTTTACCCTTTATTTTGTGGTTGGCTGTCTTCACCACCTTTTTCTTTTCTTTTGGGGCTCTGTCTGGCCCTTTTGCAAGCTTTCTCGCTTTTGCCTGACCTCAAAATGGCCGCTGGCGTTTCCTGTATTCCTATTGGCTCCTTCACCTGACTTGAAGATGGCTGCCGAGATTCTCGCGAGACCAATCGGGCTTCGCCTGACCTCAAAATGGCCGCTCCTTTTTCCTGCACGCTGATTCGTCGATTCTGCCTGACTTGAAAATGGCCGCCAAGACTCTCAATTTCTTTGATTTCGCGCTTCTTTCTGCGGCGCTTACCGGGTACAGGCGATTTCGTTTCTTCAGCGATCGGGGTGGGCTCTCGCGTCGCTGCTCTTCTTTACGACGGCAGATCAGCTTGATTTTCGGCACGATGGGCACGATCCAGGGTGGGCTCCTGACTTGATCACGATGTGGTCGATCCAACACGCGTGGCTTCCTCGAACCTTCGTCGCCAGTTGTGGTATCTTGGAGGGTCCCCCCACAGATGACAGGACACTCAGTGTCTATAATCAGGTACCTTTATTTCTCTTCTTGTACAAGCTCGTGTGGATGCGTCCTTCCCCTGTCCCCGCTCCCAGTGCTCTGCCCCTTGCCCACTTCACCGAATGTGGTGTCCGGTGTATGTCCCCAGAGTCTGTGACCCGTGGGTCCTAGTGCCCAGCTGTCTGGTCACGACAGTAATATTTACGGACCGTAACCTGCATTACACACCACATGCTATACCATATTCGCCACAGACATTTAATCACAAACATATTTGCCATTACAAGATGGCCGCTGATATTCAGTCCTATTTCTACTTCACTTACTTACACATCGCGTTTAAATCGTACAAAACGCGGAACCACAATCGTCCCGAAATTTCACCGGTGTATCAGGCCAAACGGAGAATAGGAAAGACGAAAAAAAAAAGTAAGTGCTGGCGATCATATGACAGCTAGGTAGATTAACTTTGGACGCCCGCATAGTAATCGGTAATGAAAAACCTCATTGTTTTTCTTATAGCCATTATCATTGCTTTTCTTATAGCTACCATCGTGAATGTTAGCAACATCAACTAAGACTCCGTGAGTAATCAATCGGCACGTTTGGTCATTGAGAAGGGGGTCACTGAAGGTGTGGCACTCATATCCATGTATTTTGAATAACACAACAGTCACTTGTCGGCATGTTCGGTCGTCAAGAACTTGGTCACATAGCTCGTAAAACACATTCGGATGAGCACACATATCACTTTCTTGTAATCAAGTAAAACGCACACGGGCACATATGAAGGCATTAATAATCATTATTTAATCATCATTTAGTTTATAAGAGTTTATATTAATACACATGTTAACACAAATGTGTTTATATGCGTGCATTTATTCAGTTCAATAGAGTGCCTCCCTGAAGAAGAGCTCAATTGCTCGAAATGCATTGGAGCATTATGAAAAGAAATAATGTGTGAAATGCTGATCTAATATTGACAAACTAAATAAAAAATCAAGATGAAAGCAGAAAAACAATAAAGGATCTTAAAATTGAATATGTGAACTTTATTTAGTTTCTTCGAAAGAGAAACAGAAAGGAGTGTGCAAACAGGGGGATGCAACCAAACATATTGGAAGCACATTTGTATATTAAATAGGACGTCATAGGGTGGACACGTTACCCCAGGAGCACCCCGAAAAATCACTAAACTTAACAACCAGTTAGAACTAAACTGAACCAGGTTCTGCGCAAGCTAATACTTAGATTTATTCAAACATATCCATTGAACCATGAAGATACATGATGACATATGCCCTTGCACATTCAGCCACATCCTTCATGGGCTGCTTCCATCTCCAGATGGGAGGAAAGTAAGGAATGCAATAGTAGGGTTCTGTCATCTGGGAGAAACAGCGTCTGTAGATTTGTCCAAAAGTATATTCAAACTTGTGCTGAGTCAACTAGAGTTTCAAGAGATTGAGCAAAAGCTCAAGACAAGAACAGCACTGAGTTACTTTTTTTCAGCCCCTCCAACGTCTGCTGAACTGTGGGGCATGAAGAATCCAGTAGTCCAGTATGTTGCCCACCCTGACAATGAAGCACAGACACTACTGGAACAACCACAATTGTGAATATTTAAAGGGGTAGATTTCAAGCCAAAAGGAAGGATCTGGAATGGATAATAGTTGTTCAGAATACCTAATTGCTTATATTCTTTTGCTATGGGAAAATGAAAGTACACATCCTGAAGTTTGACCTTGATCATGAAAACGTGGATGGATTAGCAGAATTATCTTTTGGAGTGTCTCCAATTTGAAAGTCTTTGACAATACTCAGTGGTTCAGGAGTTTTAAATCTATCGTACTCTTGAATCCTCTGGATACTTTCTGGAATAGAAAAATGATTGAATAAACTCTGAGGTCCTGTCCATCTCTGGGAGGGATTGAAACTATGGTTCCTTTATGGATCAAGGTTTGCAGAGTCTCTAAGAACGCTGCCCTCTAGATTGAACATAGAGGAAATGGAATAGGTCTGATCCGTCTTATGGGGGGATAGATATTTGATGACATGTCCTTCCCTTATCATTTGCAGTACCTATTCGTCTGATGTAGATACTTCTCAAGCCTTTTGAAAATGGTGAATTCGGCCTCCTATTGGTAAATGCAACTGTCCTCAGAATAGTCAGGAACTCTGCTTCAAGGAGATCCTTGTTTTTGAAAACTGCTACTAATGAAAGGAAAAAAAAACTTTTTGTCTTTGAAATTCTTATCCATTTTTCTTTCTAATTCTGATCCAATTAGGTAGGTACCAAGAAATGGCATTCTAAGATCAGTCACCTTCAGAGCTGAATCTGGATGTATTCTCGTAGCAACATCGTTCTTTGTGCTGCAAATGATGCTTCACTTGCTAGAGCTGAAGCCCTTACTACATCAAAGAAGATGTCAGAGAGAAACTCAAACTGCCTTTTCATCCCTTCTAGTATGGCTGAATACTTTGCTGGGCTTTTATTAGCTTTGAACAGTGCCTTAAAGGCGGAAATGAGAGATTGAACGGTATGTGTTTAATTAATTCCAGCTCTCATTACAAAATGTGATCTCCCATAGAGTCTATCATATTTTCTGTAGAATCATTTAGAATGGATTCCTCTGCTATAGATGCTCTACTAGGCTTGCAACCATCGAATCCACATGCATCATGCATCACATCTAGAAACATTTTCTCCATTTTTTCCAGATTGTACAATTTTGTCATGAACCATGAAATGTTGATTATGTCTGAGTCCTTCCACTCCCTGTGGACCACATCTATCACATGATCAGGAATATGCAATTCAAACTAAGGAGATTTTTGAAACTGCTAAGCAAGGTTTCTGAGCTCCCGGTAGAGGGAACCCCATGTTCTCTTGAATATTACCCAGCATCTTTTTCAACATATCCTTGCAAGTCTAATCTTTGGGATGAATATCTATTTCTTCATCCACAAAACTAAGGGGCTCTGATGCAGATCTTTTGTTTGGGACTTCAAATTCATGATAAGCATATGTATTTGTTTTGTTGTTTTGGGAACCTAAGGTCTTCTGCACAATCTTTGTTAGCCTCCCCCATGACCTGAGTCATATTTAGATCTTTTTTCTAGTAGATGACAGAGATCTAGAACTCCAAGAGGAGTGCATGTAATGTCTCGTCTTATGATGTTCCCCAATATTGATCATCCAAACAATCAGGAAGCTGCCACATAAAATAGGTGACCTACAGAAATTTAGCCATAGAAGTAGTCATAAACAGAAACACACTTACTAGTGTGAATGCTGTTTTTATACAAAATCACCTGCATCTTTCTTGATTGTCGGTCCAATGAAAGTACATGTGTGCCCTGTAACCGACTTCCTCAATGGTTACATGCATCCATGAGAGAGCGATAACATCACCGTCCACATGGCCCTTTGGCAGAAGAGTGCCAAACAAGGATATTCCAAATGCCAAATTCCAATCTCTTATGCATAATAAGTTCTAAATCCTTATATATCCTGCCTTCAATTGTCTCTTCACCACTGAAATCTGGTGAGATCGTGGAACATTTTCTCCACTGCACTATAATCCATACTTCCAGAAAGATATAAAACATCTGCTCAAACTCCCTGAGTCCAGCAGGGGAAGATTTAGGATATCAAAAGAAGTCCAAGGTCAATGCAGACTTCATACCTCTACTTTTTCTAATCTTTGTCTTATTCAAAGGAAATGCCATGAAGATACAGCAATTCAGCCCATTTTATGGCTTGAGGGTGGTATAAGTGGGACTTCCATTGTACCACTTGGTAGAAGTGAACTGATGATTCAATGTCTCACAAGACTTCACAAATGGCATGGTCTGAAGCCATTTTGGAAAGTTTTAGGACCTGATTCACAACGATAATCTTACACTTTTGTGTAAATGTACTCATTTTTAGTATACGCAAACTTTGACTAAATAGTAACTTTACAACTACAGAGACCCTGCAGTCGGGGCGGAGAACTCGGCACCTAAAAAATAGGCCTGTCCTATTTTTTTTGTGCAGAGTTCTTCACAATGACTGTGGAGTCTCCACAGTCGTAAATTCACCATTAAATCACAGTTTGAGAACACCAAAAAAGCGTAAACTTACACAGGAGTGTAAGTTTAACTTTGTGAATCAGGTCCTTAGACGTTAGTTCTGAAGCACTTAGCACTGCTTTGTAGCCCCTAGGAATGGAGGGGTTTGTTAAACCGGTTATGTAATTGTGCCCACCCATATGTGGAGTAGTGTGGCTCACTGGTTAGAGGCGGCAGACCCGGGAGCAAAAGTCGGCCCGGGACCAGGGTTCAATTCCCGACGCGGCAGGGTCGTGGACTTGGGTCAGCGGACTCAAAAATTCTCGTTTCGGTGCTTACTCTAATCAGGGGTTCCACTCGGCAACTCTGGGCATTAGCTTGCCTAATCTCCACAACGGCCCCATCGATTCCGGGGATGCCTGGCTCCACCTTGGGGACTCCCAGCAAGGACCATCCAACAGGGAAAGCCAGGAAGGGTTCCCCAGAGTTATACAGCGCCAGGAAACCTACGGACGGGTAGCAGTGCGCTTTACAAGCTCAAATACATTTACATTTACATTCCCCTCAGAATTTTTTTGCAGTGAAGAAAATATTGGTAACCATTCCATTCATTCAATATTTCACTTTCCTAGCTTGAAATAGATGAAAACAAAATAAGTTATCAAGCAACAGAAAGCCTTCAAGAAATGCTCTAAGTTCAAGGCGTGTAAAGTAGGGGAAAGCAGAAAAGAATGTACAAGTTCTGTCTCAGCACAGTCAAAAAAATAAATAAAGCGTTAAACTGCAGAACTGATTTTGCGGTTTATGTACCATCCTGCCCATGTCAAAAGAGATACATGGGTAGCACAATTTTCTTGCATATAAAAGAGCTTTAGAGCACTTGCGAGCAATGAGAAATGGGGATACCAGCTTCCAAGTTCAATCAGTTACATAAAAGCAGTGGCATGGCAATGGGGGGGAGCGGGGGGGAGGGGGGATAGGGGCGGGCCGCCCCGGGCAGCACGAGTTTTGGTTGCGGTGTGTCCCCCCCACTCTTACCTGCGGCAGTCCCAGGAATCGCCATCACACATCCCCACGCTCTTACATTAGATTGCCGCAGGCGGTAAACGCAGGGACCGCCACGGGCAGCACAAGGCCTAGCTACGCCACTGCATAAAAGCAATGCTCGTGCATTATGGCCACCACGTGCCTACGAAATCAAGGGGTGGAAATACAACATCACAGCTGGGAAGACTTGAATCAAGGTAAATAATTAAAATGGAGAATTTTATAGCCTGCAGATTTGAATATGACCGAAGAATAGGATCACAATTAGCTGATTGATTGTTCTTTATGGAGTGACTCCCTTCCCAATTTATTTATTCAGTGTTTATAAATCATTTTACTCTAGGTGGTGGGCACGATTGAACCAAGGTTAACAAAATGGTCAGGTTACATATGCAATGATGATCCATGTTTTGATCTTGCATTATGTAAATTAACTCAATATGAGTACTGGACTATCATTTTCAACAAGGACACTGATTGTATATTATGATGGACTTAAAATGCACTATGTAACATTTTGCAATATTTGATGACTGAATAATGAATGCCCACTGGGTTTTGACTGTGGGTGAAATGTTGATATTCACAATATGAATGTCCCTCGTTTATAATGGTTAGTAAAATGTATTTTACCCTTATTAGAGGTCGTACATGAACCAACACAGTGATCATGGGACCTAATTTGTTTGGAAACAATAGTACATTGTTAATTTTAATGACACATCATAAAAAAACGTTGTATATGAATCAGGATACCACTAGGAAATGAGGTTATGACACATATAGTTTGGATTAAGAGTGGCACTGGTTACTCCACACTGTAACAGTCCTATTTCTATATCCACAAACAAAGAGGGAGCATGTGTAGACACTTTTTCATTTGCTAGAAAATAATGATTTATTTCGGCAGATTTTGATTAGCATAACTAGGCCACATTGACAAACATTCATGAAGTGCCGCAGAAAAGTGCTTGTTTATTTTACGAGTACGAGCATTCCACACTCATGTGTCTTTCTCTATTTCAGAAAATCATCGAAAATACAGCTTCAACAATGGTCAAACATTGTGAGATCGACTCAAAATGCAGATGAGTTAGTCCATGCATATTATGAGAGATTAATGCAGATTTACAGGCAACAAAGTGGAATGAATGATCCATAAAAAGAAGGAGAGTGACAGGATTTGTTTCAGCTTTTGTGTTGATTCAACAGAGTGTGATGTGTTGGCAAGCAAGTTGTTGGACGAAATACACGTGTGTGCAAACTATTGTAGCGATTATTGTGAGTTGAATAATATATCAACTAAAGAGAAGTTGATGATGATGCAGATTTAGCTCTTTCAGAAAAGTGGTCAAGAAGTTTCTCAAGATCTTGGTGTGCAATTTCAGGTTCCTCCAGGAGGTGGAGGAAAGGGTTTTGAGGTAGAGGGTTTCGTAACAATACTAGTATAGGTCAGATGCAATCTAGAACCTGTCACATTTATGGTAAAGAAGGCCATTGGAAAAGAATGTGTAAACTTAATGTAAAACACTTTCTGCCACATGCATCAACAGAAGGAATGGCGATTCCGAAATAGCAATTTTTAAGGAATCCTATTTAGGAATCGCAAAAGCCTATGCATGTAGGAATCGCTATAAAAATAGCGATTCCTACACATTCCTTAATTGCTACTCGCAAATTGCTAGTCGCAATTAAGGAATGCTGTCCCATTCATTCATATAGGCCTCCAGGCCCATAGGAATGAATTGAAGATTGCATAAGCAATTTGCGAGTACCAGTAGGTACTCGCAAATTGCTCATGCAATTTCAAGGGTACAAGGGTGTCAAAATGACACCCTGTTGCACCCCTGAAATTGATCTGTGCACACATGTTGCACACACACACACGCCCTAAGGGCATGTGTGTGCGCAACATGAAACTTTGAAAAATGCACAAAAGTGCATTTTTCAAAGTTTTTGCAAATTACCATGAAGTTCAACTTCATGGTAATTTGCTACTCCTATTAGCGAAATCGCATATTTTTTAACTTTCATGCATTGCATTTAAGGAATCTCAATTTGGGATTCCTTAAATGCAATCGCAATTTAAGGAACCGCAATTTAGAGATTCCCTAATTTGCGATTTTTGCATTTGTGATGATGCATTCCAAATGCAAAAATACCGTTCGCAAAGGGGCAGATTTTGAGAATCTGCCCGTTTGCGACCAGTTTTTCCTTTGATGCATGGGCCTGATTGCAAATAGAATACAAATAGGGCCTCCGTGATCACCATGCAGCAGAATGTGACTCTGTGAGGAGGAGCAGGATGTACAAACCGGAATGCCTACATCGGAATGTCTTTCCCCATCTCCTCTCATGTTCTTGCAGAGCGTGCCTGCGGGGAGCTGGCCCTTTAACGCGACGGGCTTTCCAGACTCAGAGAGGTCACGTGGGGCGGAGGACTTCAAATGGGAAGCCGCCGGGGGTAGTCGGTGTTCAGCTGGACCAGCGGACGAAGAACGCCACGGGAGGACGCATGCCCGAACGTACTCGGTCCTGCCGTCGGACAGAAGCCTGCACGAGGAGAAGTTAGCAGACTCGTCAGCTGGAGTGGAGAACCAGAGGACGGAACGAGAGGACGACACAGACGGGCAGCCAGACCCTACCTGGCAACGCAACAACTCGAGCCACGGCCCCGGAGGGACGTGGCTCCACAAGGTACGGGGGCGCATTTCCTCGGTTTGGGGTCGCGCATTAGAGGGATCCAAGGGCGGGGAATAAGCAGGAGTCTTTTTGAGCCGCGACCGTCCTCGGTGTAAAGGCAGTGCAAGCGTATCACTGGTGATGGTAAAGGTGACGATTCCCTCACTTCCCCACGGCTCCTGCGTCAAAAGACATAGACTGAGAGCCCCCTCCTTACAGGACTCTTTTTGTTTCCTCTTTTCCTTTTGGGTATCGGCGAGTGACCGCCACCAGTCCTGATGATAAAGACCCCTGCACTCTTAGAAGCACGAGAGAAGTCATGAAGTCAACTACAAGAACCAGAAGGCTTTGCACCGGAAGTGTATACCTCCTTTGTTAAGTGACTGTTTTGACATAAAGACTATAGTATCACTCTGTTTAACAATAAACCCACTGAACCAGATACTCCTGCATCCTGGTCTGCTTCTCCACCACCCCACAGACTCCAATGCACAGAATGGGATGCACAGGCAGTGGTCCCATCCCTACCAACAACTGTGCACCACATGCAAAATACACGGCGGTTCAATGTAATTATGCCTTTGCTAAAGTTTTATAAACTTAAATGCAGGATAATGTAAAGTTATTTTCATAGAATTTTAAACTCCTGCAAAATCTAGCTCAGTGTCAAATCAGTAATTATTGATACTTTTCCACAATTTGCAGCTACACTAGGATTTCCTTATGGATCAAGGCAGGCGCCTAATGAAGGTGCCTGAGAGGCAGGAGGATTATATGATTGATGCAGTCCTAGAGACAGACCAGACTAGTCAAAATGTAGAAGGATAAGCTAATGGCAATACTGTAGCATTTTTGGTTAATACACATGCCACACTTTCCACAGGTAGAACAGTGGAAGATCCAAACCTACCCCTCTCAGGATGAGAAGTCCAAGTAGAAGGCATTCAAATAAACAGGTAACTAATAAATTGTCAGCAAGTTTCCTGTAAAAATAGGCTCAGCTACAAATAAGCATGCATTTATTATTAGTGAAACAGGTCCAATAAACCTATTTGGTCATCGTCTGCTATGTAAGTTAAGTTGTGTAGTTTATTACAGACTGGGTGGCGTTTCCTAATCAAACAAATGATCCTGGATTTGATTTCATAATTAAATTAACAGAAAAAATGACGTGTTCCTAGATGAGGACTGTTGGACTTGGCCTTTTCCCCCCAAAATTTTTCGCTTTTGACCCCCTAACTTGAATGTCTCCCCCATGGGATTAAACCTGTATAGGCCATGAGTGGTGTGAGACACCTTGTGAAAATGTAATTACCTGACATAATGTGAGCACTTGTAAAATCCCCCATTTTAAAACTGCACCCCCATTTTGGAAATGTACCTGACTGAAATGTATTGTTTTTAAAATGGATGCCATGGCCATGGGTTTTGCCACTGGACTGACATAGGTCAGCGGTCTAGATAATATTACCCAGCTACCCCTAGTTTTGGAGGGAAAGCCTGGCACCCAGGGTGCTCACCCCCTCCCCTAGAACCAGTTTAGGCTAGATGTGCCAACATTCTAGAAGGTCCTGGCACTGCCTGGGAGGAGGGTATAAATAGGGTGAAGTGTCACCAGAGAGTCAGTCAGCGCTGGGACAAGGAAGGGAGGGGGACCTGCTGTGAGGTGCTACCGCCACATGGACCTGTGAGCTGGGCCCTGCACCCCTATAAACCCCCCCCGCTGCTGTCCCCATGGGCCCCTGACAAGGGAGGACTCTTCATAGGTCCCTGACGCTGTGGGACCTTGGACTACGCCAGCGCTGAGGGAAAAAAAAGGTACCCAGAAGAGGAGGAATGCTGTGGGCTTGAACCCCCCAGGAGGTGAGGAGTGTGCCCCTGGGGCTGGCTGTGGAACTGTTCGCCCCCCCTCCGTGAGGAGCCTACTTGGAAGCCCTGGTTTGCCTACCTAAGCGCTGTAAACTCCAAGACTGTTGCTGCCCTGACCTGAACTGTCCTGCCTGGGAAACGCTATAATTTGGAAGCGCTAGAGAAGGACTGTGAGGAGCTGCGTGTCCCTAGAAGCCCTGAACTGCCTCTATTCTGTTGGGCTAAGAGGGAGGAGCAGTGCGCTGTAAATAGCGACATCTGCTGAGGAGAATCGCGCTGTGGCCTGAGGGCGCTGTGAGGAGGATCGAGTGTGAGGAGCCTACCCTCGGTTTGGCGCTGTCCGCCATATAAATAATTAAATAAAGGGAGCCTACCCCTTATCACCGCCGCAGCCCGGCGCTGCGAGGAGTCCTTCCCCCGCTGTGTGGCACATCGTCGCGGCGGCCCCCGGTGCCAGGAGAGGGCCGCCGATGTGAGGTGGAGGCCGCGCTGGGCCCTGAAGCCGTCCGGGCCCGCGTCACATGACCGGGGCGCCCGGCTGCGTCATTGGCCGCGCCCCCGTCCTTGCCGCGCACGGATTGGCTGCCCAGACAGGCAGCAGGAAGAAGCCCGCGGAAGCTGCCGAGAAGCCCCGGGTTCCCGGGAGGCCGAGGGAACCCGGGCGAAGCTAACGGAGGTGTTTCAGGACTCCCGTGGTGAAGAGGGAGTCCCGATTGAATCGGCAGCTAGAGAGAGGCCGCCGTAAGTGAAGAGAGGGGGCCTCGAGGCACAGGATCGGTGCCTGGTCCGCCTCCTCAGCAGCCAGCCATTGCTGAAGACCGGAGCGGGAGGCCACCCCGTCGGTGAGTGCCCCGGGCCGGAAAGAGGAAGAGCGCCGGTGTCCTCGTGAAGAGAGGAGCCCCGCAATTGTGAAGGAGCTGGGCGGGAGCCTCCCTTGCACTAGGCCCCCGCCCCCAAAGGAGCCGGCAGCCTCACGAAGGCCACTTTGAAGTCCCGGGTCCTCGTGAGAGAGGAGGAACCCGGGGAAGCAGAGGAAGAGCCCCGCCTGTTCCCCGTGTCTGCCGCCAGCTGACGTGGAGAGGGGAGAGAAGTTCCCTTTGAGTGCGCTACGCCAGGGGGGCCTCGAGGCACATTGTCGGTGCCTGTCCCCTCCGCCTAGCAGCCCGGGTCCCCACTAGATAAGAGGGGCCTGGGAGAAGGCCGCGTGGAGCCTCCGGATCGCCCCCCCCCCTTACAAAGGGGCCAGCAGTGTGGTTGGAGCCCGGAGCCAGAACCCAGGAGCAGCCGGTGAGTGGGGCATATAAAGAGGGTGGAGAGGGCAGCGGGGCACAGGGTCGGTGCTCGCCCCCACCCATGACTGGTACATTTAAGACACCTTGTGATAGGGCACGAGATTGTAGTGCTTCCAGTTGGGGCCGTATAGGTGGGCCCTGGAGTGGGCAGTCATCTGAAGAGTGAATTGACAGTGATGCCTAGTAGTTGCCTGTTACCTGTGGTGCATAGGGTCCCTAGAGGATAGGCTTAACCTTCAATCTATACGTTTATGCCCTGAGGAGGATCTACCCCATGTTGAGGTTGGTAGGCCTTAGGTTCTATGCCCTGGGGATATTGTCTCCTCTAAGGTGACCCGGGAAGAGTTGTTGCCAACGCACTGCCTGCCTGTTGTTCTATATCCGCAGGTGGAGGGTGGAGTAAAACTGGGTGTTCTCTTTTACTGCAAGGGTGCCACTAAGCTGGCCTGTCGAGTTATCTCAGGCCCCTGTCTATGCCCCAGATTTATGAGCTGTTGAACTGATTCGTTACAGGTGCTCCTGTCTGTTATTAAATGTGCTGGTATGCCACGATGTCTTTTCTTACAGGGGTTATGCAGGATGCTGTCTGCTGTAATTACAGCCGCTACCAAGGATGAAGGCCTGAGTTGGCCCTGCCTGACGCATAGTTCCCTAGGTGGAGGGGGGAAGAAACCTGATGTCTTATTACAGGTGTTCCTGCCTAATGTTAATGCCAGGTGATTCCTATTCTTTTTGCAGGAGTCGCCAATGCCAGCTATTTTGGGTTCTTATCCCTAATGTTTGATTGCATGTTTAATGGGCGAATACGCCAAGTGCATTTTTCCCTTATATAGGTGTCACTGATGTTACGTGCCAAATGCTAACCTGTTTATATTTCAGCTAGACACTATGGACTATGGACTAAACCCTTTTTGTCCCATGTAAATAATCCCCCACTGAAATACTTGGCTCTGGTGCCAGTTGGCGCCATGTTATGATGACACTGTTAATGCATTTTTGCCTTGCAGGTTGGAGATACTAAACTGCTTAATTTTCCAACTCAGATTGGTGTCCTGCCTCTTTTGTGCTGTGCCTGGTGTGTTGACTGAGGGTACTGCGTGAGTGCTTCACATGTCCTCCAAGTTTGGCCTGCCCGCTTGATGCCATGCTACCCCCTTTGAGACTTGGGCAACCCCCATTTCCAACATTTGGTGGCAGAGCGGTGGGATAGGACTTGTGTTTGCGCAGTACCACAGCGGCCACGGGTTACACTGCAAATAGAGCTTTGGAGGTAATCCGAGCCTTGTTGTGGGGATTATTGTTGCTTCCTCCTGAAAGTGTTTGACAATTGTGTCCCCTTGTTCCACTGGGAGGGTGTGTCCCGGGTGTACCTCGCCACGATGGGGTTGATTTACCAGGAAGTGGAACTAATGGAGTACACCGAACAGGAGGTGATAGACTTCCTCCTGGAGAGAGGGATACCCCGAGTAGGGAACATTAGGAGGAATTTGTTTCTCTATGAGGCCCTCAAGAGGGGAGAGCCCTTAGAGGTTAATGGGGACTTGTCTGACTACCCCCCCGAAGTGTTGAAGGGTCAGTGGGTTAGAGACCAGAGTGAGGGCTCCCCATCCAGAACCCTGGGAGGTAAATGCTCCGATGAGGAGGAGGAAGAGTCTAGCAGGGCAGAGACGCCAGTAGCTGTGGAGGACACCGGAGATAGGGAGTCTCGCACTGGGTCCAGTCCCGGGGGCACTGCCCCATCCCTTTCCCTGTCCCCAGAAGAGTGGGTAGATAGGAGGGAGGAAAGGGAGTATCAGCTGGCGCTGGCAAAGCTCAGGCATGCCGAGGGCTTAGCGCAGCTGAGGGTAGAAGAGCAGCGACTAGAGACTGAAAAAGTCCTAGCGCTGGAGAGGATGGCGGAGGCGGAGAGGGCCTTCGCCAGGGAGAGATCAGCTCAGGTGGGTAGGTTGTCCCCTGAGAGTGGTTTTAGGAGTCTGGATTCACCGGAGAGGGTGGGATCCAGTGGTGGCAGCGAGTGTAGGTCCAGTGCAAGGAGTCCCACTCCCGAAGCCCAAGAGACTGTGCCTGATTCCCCGGAAGAGGAGGACGGGTTAGTGTTTAGGGGCAGGGGAAAGCTGTCCCATCAGTCCTGGGGAGAGTTTGAGGAGGAGTGTTGGACTGTACTGGAGGATTGGGTGGTGAGGAGAGCAGTGGAGGATTGGGAAGGGCTGTGCCATGCCGTTATCCGGGAGCACATGCTGAGGAGTTGTTTCCCAAGACTGCGTCACCATCTGTTGCGGTGCGGGTTCTCAGACCCCAGGGAACTTGCACGGGAGGCAGACCTCTGGGTAAGTGCCAGAGCGTCTGGGAAGACATTGGGGAGTGATCCAGAAAGGAGAGGTGCAGGGATCTTCCGACCCAGCGTGGCGGGAGAGGTGAGAAGCCCAGCTAGGTCCCAGGATAGTGGGCGGGTTGTAGGGCCTCACATCCCATCTAAAGGAGGGAGTGAGACGGGGAGGTGTCCCGAGATGCCCCAACTGCAGTCACAGGGACTGGAGAGTTCTTTTAGGGAACCCCAGGTTGGGAGTCTAGGCTGTCCCGGTGTGCCTTCTCGTGGAAAGGATCCCCTCATGTCAGGAGGACCCGGAGCATCATTAATTGGAGCTCCAGTGGTTCGGGGGTTTGACCAGTCACAGGGTTTAGATCCTGGACTGGGGTTCCAGGTTAAGGGGTTGCCTGACCTGGAGGGTGGGGTACCTGTAATTCAGGTCCCTACCAATTTGACTCCTAGGGGTACTACTCCCAGTGGGAGGGTGCGGAACTCTGGGAGGGGGTGCAGAGGGAGGAAGGTCTCTTCTCTGTCACCGGCTCAGCCACAGGGCGCAGATCCTGGGTTGGGTGGCCAGGGACAGGGTTTGCCTGCCCTGGTGGGAGGGACCTCTGTATCCAGGGTCCCCCCGGAAGTGACTCCCAGGGGTACTACTCCAGTTAGGAGGGTGCGGGACTCTGGGAGGGGGTGCAGGGAGAGGGAGGACTCGCCCCTGTCACCGGTTCAGCCTGTGGGTTTCGGCTCCAGGTTGGGGAGAGAGTTGTGTGAGGGTGTCCCCCAGCGTAGGAGATGGAGGAACCCTAGGAGGAGAAGTAGGGGGAGGAGAGCCTCGCCCCTAAGGGCTGGTCAGTCTGAGGGTGTAGACCCCAGATGGGTGGACCAGTGGCAGTTTGGAGAGAAGAGAGTGGTCCAAGGGAATTACAAGCCTGAGGCTAGAGCCTCCCCCTCTAGGAAGGAGAGACATCCCACTAGGGAACACCAGTGGGGTGGTGGTGTTGGTGAAAGGAGGGATGCGAAAAAGAACCATTGGGTTCCAGAGTGGAGGAGAGACTGCAGGTGCTCCTGTAGTTGCAGGCCTGCGTCCACCTTTTTCCGCCCCAAGCAGGGAAGCCCATCAAGGCATTGATATGTCTACCCTGGCTTTTGGCTGGGGGGGAGTCGTGTTGGACTTGGCCTTTTCCCCCCAAAATTTTTCGCTTTTGACCCCCTAACTTGAATGTCTCCCCCATGGGATTAAACCTGTATAGGCCATGAGTGGTGTGAGACACCTTGTGAAAATGTAATTACCTGACATAATGTGAGCACTTGTAAAATCCCCCATTTTAAAACTGCACCCCCATTTTGGAAATGTACCTGACTGAAATGTATTGTTTTTAAAATGGATGCCATGGCCATGGGTTTTGCCACTGGACTGACATAGGTCAGCGGTCTAGATAATATTACCCAGCTACCCCTAGTTTTGGAGGGAAAGCCTGGCACCCAGGGTGCTCACCCCCTCCCCTAGAACCAGTTTAGGCTAGATGTGCCAACATTCTAGAAGGTCCTGGCACTGCCTGGGAGGAGGGTATAAATAGGGTGAAGTGTCACCAGAGAGTCAGTCAGCGCTGGGACAAGGAAGGGAGGGGGACCTGCTGTGAGGTGCTACCGCCACATGGACCTGTGAGCTGGGCCCTGCACCCCTATAAACCCCCCCGCTGCTGTCCCCATGGGCCCCTGACAAGGGAGGACTCTTCATAGGTCCCTGACGCTGTGGGACCTTGGACTACGCCAGCGCTGAGGGAAAAAAAAAGGTACCCAGAAGAGGAGGAATGCTGTGGGCTTGAACCCCCCAGGAGGTGAGGAGTGTGCCCCTGGGGCTGGCTGTGGAACTGTTCGCCCCCCCTCCGTGAGGAGCCTACTTGGAAGCCCTGGTTTGCCTACCTAAGCGCTGTAAACTCCAAGACTGTTGCTGCCCTGACCTGAACTGTCCTGCCTGGGAAACGCTATAATTTGGAAGCGCTAGAGAAGGACTGTGAGGAGCTGCGTGTCCCTAGAAGCCCTGAACTGCCTCTATTCTGTTGGGCTAAGAGGGAGGAGCAGTGCGCTGTAAATAGCGACATCTGCTGAGGAGAATCGCGCTGTGGCCTGAGGGCGCTGTGAGGAGGATCAAGTGTGAGGAGCCTACCCTCGGTTTGGCGCTGTCCGCCATATAAATAATTAAATAAAGGGAGCCTACCCCTTATCACCGCCGCAGCCCGGCGCTGCGAGGAGTCCTTCCCCCGCTGTGTGGCACATCGTCGCGGCGGCCCCCGGTGCCAGGAGAGGGCCGCCGATGTGAGGTGGAGGCCGCGCTGGGCCCTGAAGCCGTCCGGGCCCGCGTCACATGACCGGGGCGCCCGGCCGCGTCATTGGCCGCGCCCCCGTCCTTGCCGCGCACGGATTGGCTGCCCAGACAGGCAGCAGGAAGAAGCCCGCGGAAGCTGCCGAGAAGCCCCGGGTTCCCGGGAGGCCGAGGGAACCCGGGCGAAGCTAACGGAGGTGTTTCGGGACTCCCGTGGTGAAGAGGGAGTCCCGATTGAATCGGCAGCTAGAGAGAGGCCGCCGTAAGTGAAGAGAGGGGGCCTCGAGGCACAGGATCGGTGCCTGGTCCGCCTCCTCAGCAGCCAGCCATTGCTGAAGACCGGAGCGGGAGGCCACCCCGTCGGTGAGTGCCCCGGGCCGGAAAGAGGAAGAGCGCCGGTGTCCTCGTGAAGAGAGGAGCCCCACAATTGTGAAGGAGCTGGGCGGGAGCCTCCCTTGCACTAGGCCCCCGCCCCCAAAGGAGCCGGCAGCCTCACGAAGGCCACTTTGAAGTCCCGGGTCCTCGTGAGAGAGGAGGAACCCGGGGAAGCAGAGGAAGAGCCCCGCCTGTTCCCCGTGTCTGCCGCCAGCTGACGTGGAGAGGGGAGAGAAGTTCCCTTTGAGTGCGCTACGCCAGGGGGGCCTCGAGGCACATTGTCGGTGCCTGTCCCCTCCGCCTAGCAGCCCGGGTCCCCACTAGATAAGAGGGGCCTGGGAGAAGGCCGCGTGGAGCCTCCGGATCGCCCCCCCCCTTACAAAGGGGCCAGCAGTGTGGTTGGAGCCCGGAGCCAGAACCCAGGAGCAGCCGGTGAGTGGGGCATATAAAGAGGGTGGAGAGGGCAGCGGGGCACAGGGTCGGTGCTCGCCCCCACCCATGACTGGTACATTTAAGACACCTTGTGATAGGGCACGAGATTGTAGTGCTTCCAGTTGGGGCCGTATAGGTGGGCCCTGGAGTGGGCAGTCATCTGAAGAGTGAATTGACAGTGATGCCTAGTAGTTGCCTGTTACCTGTGGTGCATAGGGTCCCTAGAGGATAGGCTTAACCTTCAATCTATACGTTTATGCCCTGAGGAGGATCTACCCCATGTTGAGGTTGGTAGGCCTTAGGTTCTATGCCCTGGGGATATTGTCTCCTCTAAGGTGACCCGGGAAGAGTTGTTGCCAACGCACTGCCTGCCTGTTGTTCTATATCCGCAGGTGGAGGGTGGAGTAAAACTGGGTGTTCTCTTTTACTGCAAGGGTGCCACTAAGCTGGCCTGTCGAGTTATCTCAGGCCCCTGTCTATGCCCCAGATTTATGAGCTGTTGAACTGATTCGTTACAGGTGCTCCTGTCTGTTATTAAATGTGCTGGTATGCCACGATGTCTTTTCTTACAGGGGTTATGCAGGATGCTGTCTGCTGTAATTACAGCCGCTACCAAGGATGAAGGCCTGAGTTGGCCCTGCCTGACGCATAGTTCCCTAGGTGGAGGGGGGAAGAAACCT
Source organism: Lissotriton helveticus (assembly GCF_964261635.1). Classification (NCBI taxonomy): domain Eukaryota; kingdom Metazoa; phylum Chordata; class Amphibia; order Caudata; family Salamandridae; genus Lissotriton; species Lissotriton helveticus. The sequence goes on along the minus strand of NC_136061.1, from coordinate 1,267,366,051 downwards.
GATGTCTTATTACAGGTGTTCCTGCCTAATGTTAATGCCAGGTGATTCCTATTCTTTTTGCAGGAGTCGCCAATGCCAGCTATTTTGGGTTCTTATCCCTAATGTTTGATTGCATGTTTAATGGGCGAATACGCCAAGTGCATTTTTCCCTTATATAGGTGTCACTGATGTTACGTGCCAAATGCTAACCTGTTTATATTTCAGCTAGACACTATGGACTATGGACTAAACCCTTTTTGTCCCATGTAAATAATCCCCCACTGAAATACTTGGCTCTGGTGCCAGTTGGCGCCATGTTATGATGACACTGTTAATGCATTTTTGCCTTGCAGGTTGGAGATACTAAACTGCTTAATTTTCCAACTCAGATTGGTGTCCTGCCTCTTTTGTGCTGTGCCTGGTGTGTTGACTGAGGGTACTGCGTGAGTGCTTCACATGTCCTCCAAGTTTGGCCTGCCCGCTTGATGCCATGCTACCCCCTTTGAGACTTGGGCAACCCCCATTTCCAACAAGGACTTACTCCTAGATTTAAGATACACAGTGAAAAGAGAAGTTTGGGATTTTACAGGGAAAAAGATTGGGCTCATTAAAAGTGCAAAACCAGTGGGAATAACGGTGAAACCAGATGCAGTATTTCTACGCACTCCTCAACAAACGTACTGATGAAGCTGAGAAAGAAATTACACCTGTAAATAAAAAGATGGTGCAGTAAGGCATTTTAAAAAAAGGCTTTTGGAAAGTGCATGTAACTCACCTATAATGAGCTTACACAAATTCAGTGGAAAATAGAGGAAAGTTCAGGATTTGAGTGAGATTAATAAGACAGTAGTTCCATGTTGGCCCGTGGTACTGAATCCAGCAAAACGTTTGTTTCAAAGTCCATTAGATATAGAATGGTTTACAGTGGCTGATTGGTGCTCAGCATTTTTCTCAGTCTTCTACACGTGGGTAGTCAATATTTTGTGTCTGATTTAGAGTCCTGTGGATGGGTTATTCCATCAGAAACATGACAGATAATCCACCCGCCATATTACAAGTGCATTATATCCAATGGCAATTGCAGTACGGCAGACTGGACATCTGTCATGTATCTGATTGACTACCTGATCTGCCAAACGCTAAATCAGGCCATAGTCCTGGTTTGGGCTAGAATCCCACAAGTGTATGCAGAAAGTCCTCCAAGTCTCTCCCAAATACTCAAAACAATTATAGAATCTTTAAAGTTCTGTTGTGAGTCAGTGTCAGAGCATTATACTGATGATTTGATGATTGCCACAAAAACGAATGAGGGATGTAAGTTTCACATCTTTGCATTATTGAATATGTTGGGTGAAAATATACAGAATGTTTCCCATACAAAGATGGAATATTGTCAGAAAAAAATTCTTTATCTGGGGCATAAAATTCAGGAAAGGAATGAGGATGTTGTCTAAAGAGTGCTTTCCTGTGATTTTGAAAATGTACCCACAAACAACAGAGAGAGAAGTGAGGATGTTTCTGTGAATGGTTGGATACTGTCACAAGCTGATTCCAGATCAGAGTTAGGACCTCCTCAGCTCGGGGGATGGGATGTATGCCTGCTGCCAGCCCCCAGTAATTCACATAGGACTTATGTTCTGCGGTGGTATCTGGAGGCCCCACTGGGCTGGACCAAGTGCTGTTTTATGGCTCAATAGCCCCTAATTCCAGCGGCTTAGAGACTTACTCCTTAGTATTTACTCTCACCTTCCAAACAGCCTACAGATCTTACTCTTCACAGGTATGCTGTCCCCAGTATCAATATCATGGGCTCACCATGTAATGAATCCTGGGGTAAGGGGAAGAAGGAGGCAAACTGTCCCAACAACTAGCTGTAGTTTCTCTGTTGTTCTAGGGTCAGGATAGGGGAGAGTCTGGAACCCACCACTGACCCATCCTGCTTCTTGGAAGAAAGGACGTCGGGAGAGGATCAACCTAATCCTCCCCTCCATCATCTTTGTCCAGGAGCATGGTTACTCTGAAGCTCTCAAATGAATCAATCAGGGGTCTATATAGCTCGCTACTCACCCGTGAAGGTCTCAAGGCGCTGGGGGGTGGAGAGAGGTGGAGCTCTGGATCAGTGGAAGAGCCAGGTCTTGAGGTCCTTCCAGAAGGTGTGCAGGGTTGGATAGCATCTGATGTTCATGGGGAGCTTGTTCCAGGTCTTGGCAGTGATGTAGGAGAAGGCTCTCCCGCCTGTTCTACTTCTGCGGATGCAGGGAACCTCTGCCAGGGTGAGGTCGGCGGAACAGAGGTTCCTCTTGGGTACATGGAAGGATAATCTCTCGTTGAGGTATTTGGGTCCAGAGTTGTTGAGGGATTTGTAGGTGTGGGTGAGGAGTTTGAAGGTGACCCTCTTCTCGACAGGGATCCAGTGGAGTTCTCGTAGATGTTGGGCCATGTGTTTGTGGCGTGGAGTCCCGAGGACGAGTCTGGTGGCGGCATTTTGGATGGTATGGAGCCTGTGTAGGAGAGATCTGTTGATTCCGTCGTATAGGGCGTTGCCATAGTCCAGTCTGCTGGTTATGAGCGCGTGGGTGACTGTCTTTCTGCAGTTGGGGGGATCCATCTGAAGGTCTTGCGGAGGATGCGCAGGCAGTTGAAGCTGGTGAAAGCGACAGAATTTACCTGGCAGTTAATGGAGAGGGTAGAGTTGAGGATGATGCCAAGGTTGCATGCATGGCCTGTCAGTGTGGGTGGGTTCCCGAGGGCGAAGGGCCACCAGGAGTTGTCCCAGGTGGCGTTTCAGGGTCCAAGGATGAGGACCTTGGTTTTCTCTGAGTTGAGCTTAAGGCAGCTGTCGTTCATCCAGGTTGCCACATTCTTCATTCTCTCCTAGAAGCAGAGTCTGGTGTCTTCGGGATTCTTTGTGAGTGAGAGGATGAGCTGGGTGTCGTCTGTGTAGGATATAATGCTGAGCCCATGCTGTCTGACGATGGCAGCGAGGGGGACCATGTAGATGTTGAAGAGCGTGGGGCTTAGTGATGAGCCTTGGGGCACTCCGCAGTTGATGTCAGTGGATTCGGAGAGGAAGGGATGAAGTCTGATCCTCTGGGGTCTGTAGGAGAGAAAGGATCAGATCTAGTCAAGGACGGCTCCTTGTATCCCGGCATCATGAAGTCTAGCTGCAAGGGTGCGATGGGAGACGGTGTAGAAGGCTGTGGAGAGGTCTAGAAGGATGAGGGCCGCGGTGTGTCATTGGTCAAGTAGCAGGTGGATGTGTCAGTGGCGGCGAGGAGAGCGGTCTCGGTGCAGTGGGTGCTGCGGAATCCAGACTGGGAGGCGTCTAGGATGGAGTTATCTTCAATGAGGGTGGTCAGCTGAGGGTTCAAAGTGGGATTAGAGGTGATTGACTTGCAAAACCCTTAAAGGGTTTCTGAGAGTCTTGAGGTCCACCAGGTAGGTGACCTCACTATTCACTCTTTAACCTCATAGAGCCCAGACCTGAAGTTTGTTCAGGGCCCTGGGATTCACAGGCTCAATAACCTACACTTTTTGGCCAGACTGAGACTCGACAAGAGTGTTCTTCTGGTCATACTAACTTTTCATGACCTCCTGGCTGGCTTCTAGATTCTCTTTGACTTTCTTCCAAAAGCGTTTCAACTGGGTAGTCCATTCTTTGTATGTTGAGCTTTCCTTAATGGTGGCAGAAGATATGAAACAAGCACTGGCAAGCCAATAGCTTTGGCATTGGCTGCCAGCTTTTTGACTTTGCCAATTCCTATTTTGCTTTGTGATATTGATTGTAGAACTTTATTATGGGGAAGCTGCTGGTCCCTCACTGTTAAAAAAAATGTAGAATTGTTGGCTAAAACAAAACATATTTTTGGGTCTCAAAGGACGCACATTGCCAAAGTAGTCCCTAGCACTGCATGGGACTTCTTTGTGTGAGAATAAGTTCCTTATGAAAGAGCCACCCTGTAGTTATATTTAGGGTTGTGTGAGATATGTATTCCTCAGATTTTTGCATGCTAATAACTTTGCCCCTGTTTGATGAATCTCCACAAAACTTTTCAGACCTATTTCTTTTTCTACATTGGCGGAGTATGGTAGGTTTTACTGTGATTAATTAGGGATTGCAAAGAAAAGAGGGGGGGGGGGGCAGTCTTTACCACCAATGCATTTTCCATAGAATTATGTGTTACACTTAGCATGAAAACAGCTGGTTGGAATTGAATGAAATTTGGAAGGATTATAGATTATGGCATATAGATTATGCTTTTTTGTACTACAGGTAAGCATTTGTTAAGTTATAAGGCATAACAACTTATTGATATCTCAGGCTGCAGTATTTTCATGAAATTGTATGGTATTTCTTGGAAGTACTGAGGTACAAAGAGATGACAAGTCATTATATGATTGGCTAATGACTGGCCTTACAAAAGTTAAGGGCAGCCATGTTATTTTTAGGTACACTTAGCCTGTGCTCTGCATTATGCCTTTAGATATAGGTGCAGTTTAAGTTTGAAATGTTTCCTCTACCTATTAACACCTTATTACATTGGTAATAGGTAAGGAAACTACTTATAAGTTTCTATATATTTTTAAAACAATGTACAGAGTACTGCAGCACTTCCTCTAGAGTACTGGAGTACTGGAGTACTGGGGTACTTAAAAGAAAAAAAAAGAAATACGTTAAAAAATTCAAAATACACTCTACTGCACTATAGTTTGCAAATATAGTGTACTACAGTGAATTTTCTATTTTTAACATATTTAAATATGCACAAAAAAGTGTAGAGTACTGTGGTAACACCTATATATTACCATGCACCTTAAGAGTTTAAAAACAAATGCTCAGTTCTCCCTAAACTGCTCTAAGAATATATAGAAAATTGTAAGAGCTTGCTCCACCCATATGGCCCATATCAGACCACTACCCCTAGATTAGAGTAGAGTGGACGGACACCTTTATTTATTTCCATTGACTCAGGTGTGTGGCCAATACCCTGTATGACTCCCTAGGCCTCAATCACCACTCCACTTGAATACATCTTTGCATATCTTGTTAAGCCCCCTTAGACCCCGCCCACCACATAATAGGACCATATTAGCCAAATATGGTCCCTCACAAGAAGCCTTCAGTGGCCGATTTCCACCCCTAGAGTTAACAGCATCCCTTAGTCATACAAGATCCAAGATCTCGTGCGCTTTCAAACTCTTTGCAAGATTTGGCTGCCATATTGAGGCGTGGTATGTAAATACTGGGCCGAGTCACCACACCCTTGCTCGGCTTGCTCTCCTGAGCCCACTCCAGGTCTCCTGCACTCCATATTCCCGCCCAGCTCCTTACCTGATCTCCGCGGCTCAGCTCAGGCTTCAGTCTTCAGAAGGATTCTGTGCTTCAGAAGTGTAATGTGCTTTGTGTACATTCATGCTATTGTAGTCTTCTTTCCATGTGTATAAATATGTCACTTGGAACCTGGTCTCGCTCCGAGGTTCCTCGTGTTTGTATCGTTGTAGAGAGTGTATCTTCAAACATGATTATGTTTGAAGATGCATCTCTCGTGGTGTGGTTCTCCTGTTGGTTCAGCAGCAGTCGTTGACTCACTCAGCGGTTGAACCTTCAGGAGAATGGCAGCACTCCCGTGATATGCTGTATTTGGAAAATAAATCCTTTTTATTTGGAAATGCAACTTTCAAGATTTATTCATCTTTTCAATATACAAATGTAAAACCCTACTCTACATTTGGCGACGAGGATGGGGTGGTGGAGTAAAAGAGCTGTTGTTAAAATTTCAGATGAACAAGCAAAGAGAATGTTAATGCTCAAGTCAACTTCAAATGATTATGCTCACACTTTCCTTTAGGTTCTGCGTCTGACAATGTTCACAATCCTGTTTTATCTTCTTCATTGTCAACATCTATTTCTTCACAAGTGTCACCTGTGAATCAACCATCTGTTCCTTCTTCACCTGTGAATCAACCATCTGTTTCTTCATCAACTTCAATTTGTGATTCACATAAGTCTTCTCGCAATTGTTCTATTCCTGTGAGATTCAAAGATTATTATATGTCTTAACAATGTTGTTCATTTAAAATGTTTTATTTTATTTTATAGGAAGAGAGATGATGTAATATGCTTTGTTTACATTCATGCTATTGTAGTCTTCTTTCCATGTTTATAAATGTGTCACTTGGAACCTGGTCTTGCTCCGAGGTTCCTCGTGTTTGTATCGTTGTAGAGAGTGTATCTTCAAACATGATTATGTTTGAAGATGCATCTCTCGTGGTGTGGTTCTCCTGTTGGTTCAGCAGCAGTCGTTGACTCACTCAGCGGTTGAACCTTCAGGAGAATGGCAGCACTCCCGTGATATGCTGTTTTTGGAAAATAAATCCTTTTTATTTGGAAATGCAACTTTCAAGATTTATTCATCTTTTCAATATACAAATGTAAAACCCTACTCTACAAGAAGTCGACAACTTTTACTTCGCATCCTGGCTCCCGAAAAGGCAAAGAAAGCAGTGTTATTTTTTTTAACCGTAGAACTGACAGCTAAGAAAAATCTCAGTCAGTGCACTGTACCAAAAACTTTGTTAGAACTGATATTATCAAACGTTTCCTATGTTTTGGGATAGTTCTGGTGCACTTTAGTAAAGACTCTATGAAACTATATTATCTCGCCCCTACAGTGAGATTCTGCATACCCTCTCAAATGCTCTACACTCCGAATATTGAGGCAATGGCTTTTATTCCAAAGGACTTGATGTTTCTTGACATGTTTTATTACTAGAGTGTCACTGTTCACTAATTTATGATGCCTTCATTCTTACTTCCATAGTTGTAATAGTACCAGTACACAGACAACCTGGCGCCACAGTTAGGTTGTGTCATTAAGAGCTGATGTGAGCCACAAGACCCCAACTACAGGTGTGGTATTATCCATTCATCTCTCCTTCTATCTCTTCCCCAACCCCCTTTCCCCAGGAAGGTGAACTTCCAACGTTCGTCATCAGTGTGTGTGTTGAGGGTTGATCACGGGGGATAGGGTGGGCAGTCTTAGCTCCCGTAGAGAATGGTGAGGGGACTCTGACGGGAAATTACAAATAAATGTCTCTACCTATTAACCTTTGATAAAGTGGTAATAAGTAGGAAACAACAATTACACCTACTGCTATCAATATCTAACACCCTAACTCAGAATGCAGAATGTAGAACACAGACAACCTGTGCTTAAAACCTCATGGCTGCTTTGGTAAACACAGCTATTAGCCAATCACATGCTGCTTTCTCATCAGTGTCTAGCACACTACACTCCAAACTTATCACAAAATATATAACTAAGTATTTGAAAAATTATAACTTTAACGCTACTTACACTATGTACACAGACTACTAAAAATGAACAATTTCACTTCATAATTTATATTGCTGCTACATTACTTTTACATGCGTTCACACACTTTTACGATATATCTGTTTCATTACTACTCTACTCTCTATGCCACTGCCACTCCACTCTACACTATTACACTCTACACCACTTTACTCTCTTTCACTCCACTATATGCCACAACAATCTACGCTAATCCACTGTAAATCACTCCAGTCTACACCACTCCAATGAATGCTGTTACGCCCTATGGCACTCTATTCTGACACTCCAGTGTACACTACACCACTGTACACCCCTCCACTGAGCGCCACTCTACTGTACGCTATTTCACTGAACGCAACTCCACTCCATGACACTACACTCTATGCTGTTCTGCTCTATGTCACTCCACTGTATGCCACTTCAGTGTACACCACTGCACGGTACGCTATTCCACTGTTTGCCAGTCCACTTTACACCACTCCACTACATCCCACTCCACTCCACTCCACTCTACGACAATCCACTGTACACTGTTACACTATACACCACTCCACTCCACTGTATACCACTACTCTTTATGCTACTACACTCTATGCTATTCCACTGTATGACACTACACTCTATGCCACTACACTCTACGGTATTCCACTATATGCCACTCCACGCTTTGTCACTACACTGTATGGAAGTAAACTCAACATTAATCCACTGTATGCCTCTCCACTGTAAGCTATTCCACTGTATGCCAGTCCACTCTACCCCACTCCGCTCTATGCCACAGCACTGTACACCACTCCACTGTATGCTGATCAACTGTATGCTGCTCCAACTGTATGACATTCCAGTGTACGCTACTACACTGTATGCCAATCCACTTTCCACTCTTCCACTGTATGAAACTCCACTGTACGACACTCCCCTCTATAACCCGCTCTATGCCACTCTACTGTCCGAAACTCAACTCTACCCCTTTCCACTCTACACTACTCCACTGTATGCCACTCAACCTGCCACTCCACTCTATGCAACTCCAGTCTACGCCCCTCCACTGTATGCTAATCCACTCTACACCAGCCTATGCTATTCCACTGTATGCTACTCTACTCTTGCTGCGCCAGTCTAAGCTATTCGACTCTACGCCACTGCACCTACACCACTCCACTATGTGCTATTCCACTCTATGCCACTTCACTCTACACCACTCCAGTGTACGCTATTCCACTCTACACCACTTCACTATATGGCACTCCACTATACACTATTCCACTCAACGCCACTCCACTCAACACCACGCCACTCTATGCTATTCTACTGAATGCCCCTGCACTGCATCTCACTCCAATGTACAACTCTCCTCTCTACGTGACTACACTGTATGCTATTACACTCTACCACACTCCATTCTACACCACTCCACTACTTTCCACTCTACTCTATGCTATACTACTGTACGCCACTCTTCGCCATTCCACTCTACAACACTCCACTGTATGTTATTTCACTCTACACCACTCCACCGTACAGAACTACAATCTATGCAATTCTATTGTACACCACTCCACTATAAGCCATTTCACTATATGCTATTCCACTATACACAACTGCAAGCTACTTCACTCAGCTCTGCGCTATTCAACTCTATGCCACTCAACTGTATGATGTTACCCTGCCTGCTACTCCACTGTACCCCTCCATTCTACACTACTCCACTGTACGCTATTTCAATATACAACACTGCAGTCTATGCCATTCAAGTGTTCATCCCCCTCACTGCATGCCACTCCACTGTACGCTATTTCAGTGTACTCTACTCTAAGGTACACTATTCCACTGTATGCCACTCCACTCTACGCCACTCCCCTACATGCCACTCAACTGTATGCTATTCCAGTGTACGCTATTCCACTGTATACCACTCCACTCTACCGCACTCCAGTCTACACCACTTCTCTCTATGCTACTCCACTCTATGCCATTCCACTTTATGCTATTCCACTGTATGCCGCTCGACTCTACAACACTCTACCGTACTCTAATTCACTCTACATCACTCCGCTCCACTCCACTCAATGCCATTCTACTGTAGGCCAGTACACTGTGTCTCATTCCACTGTACGCCGCCCCACTATACACCACTCATCTCTACAGCAATCCACTCTACACTATTCTCCTGTACGCCACTCCACTCTATGCCATTGCATTCAACACCACTCCGCTGTGTGCCACTCCAATGTACAACACTGTACTTTATGTCATTTCACAGTATGTAACTCCACTCTACTGCACTCCACTCTATGCTGTTCCAATCTCTGCCATTTCACTATATGCCACTCCACTGTACGCTATTACACTGTACACCACCCCACTATATGCCACTCCACTGTCTGCTACTCCATTCTACGCCACTCCACTCTACCCAACTACTCTTCATGTCAGCAACAGCATACTCCACTCAACAACAGTGTACGCCCTGCACACTGCCTCACTCCACTCCACTGTATAGCACTGTTGTTTACAATAATGTACCTCTATCAATACCAGTGTATAGCACTCTAATTTCACTCTATAGCCCTATATGACACTGTACTTCAGTCTACAACACTACAACTCCCTCTGCACTGCTCCACCCCAGTTAATATACTGCACTCTATGAGACGCTACTCCACTGTACTCCACTACTGCACTTTATGCCACTCCACTATATGCTACTCTATGCCACTCAACTGTACAACAGTCTATCCCACTTCACTTTACCATACTGCACTGCACTCTACTCCACTCCACTGTAGAACACTTTTATCCACAATGTGACACTCTACTCCACTCTACAACACTTTCAGACACTCTACACCACACCACTCTACTCTACTGTACCACACACCACTCGACTCTACAACACTTTAATCCACCGTGCACTAAGCCATTACACTCTAATTGACTTGATGCCACTCTACTGTAGGACTTTAGTACAGTACAGCTACTCCACTTCATTGGACTCCACTACACTCTACTCCACTGCATGACACTTTCCCCCACTCCATGGCACTGTACAACACTCTACTCCACACCACCCCACTGTACCACTCGATTCCACTTCATACAAAACCACTCTACAAGACTCTAATACACTTTTTGCCACTATTTTACACTATACTCCACTCTATTCCCCTACACTACACTGTGCAACCCTCTACTCAACTCTATGCCCCTACACCCCAGTGTAGAACACTGTACTCCACTCTACAGCACTTTCCAACTCTCTACAATATACCACTCCAGGATACTATACAAGACTCCACTCAAATTTATAACACTTTAATTGACCCTAGACTATGCTTGCCAACTCTAGTACACTACACACCACTATACTATACAACACTTCACTGCACTATATAACAATTTACTCCACTGTACACTACACCACTCCACTCTACTCTGCTCTACTATACTCTGCTCCACTCTGCAATACACCACTCCACTCCACTGTACCACACTCCACTTTAAAACACTCCACTGTATGCCACGCCACTCTACACCACATGTTAGTATTGTTAGGAAAACTTTATTTATTCTTTCCACCAAACCAAACTGAAAATACACAAACCTTACAAATTGTAAAGCTATAGTTATATGTTCAATATATGCATTATGAACCGCCTTCTAATTATTATAACTCGTGCTCCTCCATACACAGTGTATTCAACTCAGTAGCCACACTACATTAACTATAACATGCGCCTTCTCCATGCACTGCTTATACCGTTTTATATTATTTCACTTATACCATCTAAAATAATAGTATTTACAATGATAGTTCTGGCATCGCCAATCACATTGTTTGTGAAAATACAGTGTATAGTAGAGTAGCGACAATATGTGAAATGATGGGGAAAGTGCATTTTCCCCATTTATAGGACTGTTGAGTTAATTTCCCTTTTGATATGTTGAGACTTTGATTTGCTTATCCTTTGACCCAATGTGCATCTATGCGTGTCGGCTTAAGCGGCAGGTGTTTTCTGGGAATGGCAATATAATTCCCAAAATAGATTGTTGTGAATAACCTCCCTGGGCTATATGTCAGGTAATCAAGGGTATTCCAAATGGGTGATTTCTTAAGACAGACATTGACCCTGAGAAGTCTCTTATAGTTATATTGTTTGTTTTCTTTTTATTTAGGAGTTACTGTGTCAGGGCTAGCAAGACTTATAAAGGTTGGAAGTACCAAATCAATGTCATATACTACAAAAGAACAAGGCAAGAAGGAAAGATACTAGGCACACTGAAGGTAAAACAGAAATCCAAGATGGCCGCTGAGTGCGCCAAGAAAAGATTGCAAATGGACGCACTAGTGTTTAGAGGCAATCGAGGAGAACCAGGTGTCGAGTGCGCGCTGCTGCGCACTTCACCTGGGTTTTGAGGAGAAACAGTTGCAGCAGTATCTCGTCACGAACTTAGTTAGGGAAAAGCATCGCGAATTTGGCAGAATTCAAATTTCACGGACAGCGGAGGGCTCAAGTAGCGCTGTCACCAAGTAAGAACTTTCCAATTTGTTATTTTCTGGAAATAAAGACTTGGAGCATGCGCAGTACTGAAAAACTGTATAGCGGCAATAAATAGACATGCGCAAGGAGTAGCGTGCAAGTGTTGAGGCATACTCTAGCTATCTCGAGTGCAGAGCTAGGAGTAAGTCTGAGTCAGAACAAGTCAAGAAATAATAGCGAGTGAGGTATATCAAGGTTGTACATTACCTAAAGACAACGAAAATAATTCTCATACAAATAATAAAAAAAGCGGAGTGAGTTAACTCTAGCATAACAGGTCAGCAAGAGAAGGAAAATGAGAAAGAGGTTTACAGATGAAACCAGAGAGAGAGAAAGAGCGAAATTGTAAATAGTTACTTACCATTCAGAACCCAGTTAAGGGCAGCAACAGTGCAGATAACAGGTGTGAAGGGAGCCTGTAAAACAAGAAAACAAGAATTTGAGATTAAGGCATACTAGAGATTAATAAATCATATATTTAGATTTCAGCACTGAAGGCAACTATGCATTAGAAGAGGAGCAAAGGTCACAACGGCATTGGGTATGTGAACATAAGGTGCACTAGTGAATAGTAATAAGTGTGTTGTGAAATATATGCTAATAGTGAATTCATTTGCAGCTAACTACAAGCCAAGTCCTTAAGAAGGTAGAAAAACACACGAAGACTGAAGCTGAAGAAAGAGTCAGACGAGGTGTGACGTAGTGTGGCAGTCTCTTCTCTGTCCCATCCCCTTTCCCCACCTCAGGTCTTGTTGGCATTCAAGCAAATTAGTTTGTTGCTGGAAGGCTTGGAGGGGGAACTTGCAACATTTTGCTCCTGTGCGTTGGAAGAAGAGCATCAACTCTGACTAGCCTTGACATACTGAAACCTGTGTTGTGTTTCACGTAATCTGGTCAGAATGAGGTTACGTTTTAAGTAATCTGGGTAATAGAGACAGGTGTTTTCCTAAAGGACCTTGTGCTAGAAATATCATACAGTTTACACAATCTCTTTTATTTTAATAGATACATGTATACACATTTCCACAAGTGTTTTGCGAGGGAACCTTTGTGAAGCGTCTAACCTGCTGGAGAACAGGTTTAATGGAGGACTTACACTTAAACTCTCTATCCATTTACTCTTTCCCCAGAGAACTAGAGCATTTTGAATCTTAGTCAGGATTCGGGCCGTGACAGTGTTATGGTGACCTTGGGAACTCGCTTTTGGGATCACATCTCACTCCTACAAGATCACACAACTTAAAGAAAGGAACAGGCTAGTGCTCAAGTGTTACATATCCTTCCTTTCAGTTTAATAGAGGCTGCATACCTTTCTTTAGACACAGCTCGTCTAAAGTAAGGGGTGCAGCCTCCATTATCGTGAAAGTGTGGCATGGGATGCTTGTAAACAAAAAAAATGTGAATGAATGGGAAAAAAATGCAGCTGCGTTTAGCGCCACATATAAACCAAAGCGTGGCCGCCACTGTTGCCTGCCGTGCTATAGAAATAATTATGATTCAGAAAAGGGGGTGGTGATGAACAGAGTGCCTGAATTAAGCAGACCACTCTTACCCAGTCCAAAGATCAGGGCTTGATCCATCACCGTTTTTTAGCTCACTGCACCATCCCAGCTCAGAACTTGGCTATATGCAAATTAGTCTGTTCCTGTCCCAGTGCATGATGGGAACAGGGCAAACCAAACTACCAAGCCAATTCTTATACTGGGAAGGAAACAAGCTTCCGGGGACCGGTTTCTGCCATTTCAGGCGTCGTCGGCCCGGCTTGCTTGAATCCTGATGGTACAATGAGCAAGGGACTCACATCTAAGTATACCCTTCCACGCTTATGGTGGACAAAATGATTCAGAAAAGGGGGTGGTGATGAACAGAGTGCCTGAATTAAGCAGACCACTCTTACCCAGTCCAAAGATCAGGGCTTGATCCATCACCGTTTTTTAGCTCACTGCACCATCCCAGCTCAGAACTTGGCTATATGCAAATTAGTCTGTTCCTGTCCCAGTGCATGATGGGAACAGGGCAAACCAAACTACCAAGCCAATTCTTATACTGGGAAGGAAACAAGCTTCCGGGGACCGATTTCTGCCATTTCAGGCGTCGTCGGCCCGGCTTGCTTGAATCCTGATGGTGCAATGAGCAAGGGACTCACATCTGAGTATACCCTTCCACGCTTATGGTGGACAAAATGATTCAGATAAGGGGGTGGTGATGAACAGAGTGCCTGAATTAAGCAGACCACTCTTACCCAGTCCAAAGATCAGGGCTTGATCCATCACCGTTTTTTAGCTCACTGCACCATCCCAGCTCAGAACTTGGCTATATGCAAATTAGTCTGTTCCTGTCCCAGTGCATGATGGGAATAGGGCAAACCAAACTACCAAGCCAATTCTTATACTGGGAAGGAAACAAGCTTCCGGGGACCGGTTTCTGCCATTTCAGGCGTCGTCGGCCCGGCTTGCTTGAATCCTGATGGTGCAATGAGCAAGGGACTCACATCTGAGTATACCCTTCCACGCTTATGGTGGACAAAATGATTCAGAAAAGGGGGTGGTGATGAACAGAGTGCCTGAATTAAGCAGACCACTCTTACCCAGTCCAAAGATCAGGGCTTGATCCATCACCGTTTTTTAGCTCACTGCACCATCCCAGCTCAGAACTTGGCTATATGCAAATTAGTCTGTTCCTGTCCCAGTGCATGATGGGAACAGGGCAAACCAAACTACCAAGCCAATTCTTATACTGGGAAGGAAACAAGCTTCCGGGGACCGGTTTCTGTCATTTCAGGCGTCGTCGGCCCGGCTTGATTGAATCCTGATGGTGCAATGAGCAAGGGACTCACATCTGAGTATACCCTTCCACGCTTATGGTGGACAAAATGATTCAGAAAAGGGGGGGTGGTGATGAACAGAGTGCCTGAATTAAGCAGACCACTCTTACCCAGTCCAAAGATCAGGGCTTGATCCATCACCGTTTTTTAGCTCACTGCACCATCCCAGCTCAGAACTTGGCTATATGCAAATTAGTCTGTTCCTGTCCCAGTGCATGATGGGAACAGGGCAAACCAAACTACCAAGCCAATTCTTATACTGGGAAGGAAACAAGCTTCCGGGGACCGGTTTCTGCCATTTCAGGCGTCGTCGGCCCGGCTTGCTTGAATCCTGATGGTGCAATGAGCAAGGGACTCCCATCTGAGTATACCCTTCCACGCTTATGGTGGACAAAATGATTCAGAAAAGGGGGGGTGGTGATGAACAGAGTGCCTGAATTAAGCAGACCACTCTTACCCAGTCCAAAGATCAGGGCTTGATCCATCACCGTTTTTTAGCTCACTGCACCATCCCAGCACAGAACTTGGCTATATGCAAATTAGTCTGTTCCTGTCCCAGTGCATGATGGGAACAGGGCAAACCAAACTACCAAGCCAATTCTTATACTGGGAAGGAAACAAGCTTCCGGGGACCGGTTTCTGCAGTTTCAGGCGTCGTCGGCCCGGCTTGCTTGAATCCTGATGGTGCAATGAGCAAGGGACTCACATCTGAGTATACCCTTCCACGCTTATGGTGGACAAAATGATTCAGAAAAGGGGGTGGTGATGAACAGAGTGCCTGAATTAAGCAGACCACTCTTACCCAGTCCAAAGATCAGGGCTTGATCCATCACCGTTTTTTAGCTCACTGCACCATCCCAGCTCAGAACTTGGCTATATGCAAATTAGTCTGTTCCTGTCCCAGTGCATGATGGGAACAGGGCAAACCAAACTACCAAGCCAATTCTTATACTGGGAAGGAAACAAGCTTCCGGGGACCGGTTTCTGCCATTTCAGGCGTCGTCGGCCCGGCTTGCTTGAATCCTGATGGTGCAATTGTAGTGTAGCTCCTATTTTCCCAATAGGCTCTGCGCATTGGAATAATACCTACAGCAGTAAAGGCCTAGACCAGACGTTAACTAGGTCTACTACTGTCGATACTAGACTTAATTTTTGGGTTTGCCAGCGTAGCTCAGAGTTCGCTAGAAACTTTCTCGAATGTTCAGGAAAGAATTAACTCCCCTGATTAGACAAGAAGGGATTTAGTTTCTGACAACCATAGAACATGACAACTTTGCTCTCCCCTAATCAAGAGTCAATCTCGAGAGTCGTGTGAGCACAAGGCAATTATTTTACTCAGTCAGTACGTGCATTCTTAGTCTCATCAGATTGTAGAGAAAAGGAAGAGACGGGCGTGTTCAATAAAAAGGTGTTATTTATTGATCAGTCTCTTTTCTCGTACAAGAGAAATGGATCGATATTATTGCAATACTTATAGTTAAGTAAAGTGCATACATTAAAAGCAATAGTATAAAATAATACTGTAAAAACATTGATATGGTTTCTGAGCCATATGATGTTTAAAATGATTAAAATATATTTACATACACATATACATTTGACTAAACGTACTCAACTGGTGTTTCTAAATACGCCTACCCCGTGTACCTGACCTAAGTCTAATGCGTGGGCGGGAATAGAAAGTTACAGTTTAAGTTAAGTTTGTTTTTGCCAAGTGAATAACTAAAGAATTCTCTGTGAGGGGTTATTCAGTTCCGTACCTGGAAGTTAGGATGAATGAGGAATGGTATCTCTTTCTCTGCTCTCGATATTCCAGGCTGCCTGCGAGGGCTGCCCAGAAACGCCGGTGCTGGGTCTCTCGGCTTGAGATAGCAGCGCGTCTCTCAGCGCGTCAGGAAGGCGGGGCTGCGCCAGCGGGGTCTGCTTCTGCTCTCGGCTTCGGCAAGTATGGCTGCTCTGTCTTGTCACCACGCGTGTGTTTGCATAGGGCAAGATCGGCAATATTTATACCTTAAAGGTGCCGAGATTGACGTAAGGATGGACATAGATACGTCAATAAAGATGTCATACGACTTGCTCGTTAGCACATTCTTTACTAAAGTTCTCTGTGAAATCAAAACAATGGCCGCACGGATTTTCCAGGTTGTCATAGGTTTGATTTGTTATGAGAACGTCGTATGCCTTATCAGGGGCTGGAGGAATGTCGCTTGTCTAATTAGATCTCAAGCGTTATGACCTAATCAGATAACACGTTCCTGTGCCGTAGTGTGACTGCGTCAGATAACGGTATCTGCATCATGGGGGCTGTTCTTGCCTCATGGGCTGACTGTTAGTTAACTTGATAGTTAGTTTAACCAGAATAGGGTCAGGAATAGGGGGATCGATTCAGAACCTATAGGAATACATGACACCCACTCCACGCTAACTATGGTCATATTTACTAATCTATGCATAGTATAACATAGTACAACATACTATAGAGTATAGTGTATACCTTACCACCCCAAAATACATAAATGCATTTTGAAATTTTCAAATATACTGAAAAATTGCAGTCATATATATTGTATGCACTTAAGCTATGAATTAAACGCTAAAGTAAACACGCATTTGTAGACATTATTGCTTATTTGGTATATGAGAAATACACATGAAATGGCTCTTAATATGGCTATACATAAAGGAAGTTCGAGACCATCTCATCACATAATAAAATATTTGTGAACATCCCAGCGGGCAACTAAAGTTTATAAAGTATCTAAAAATAGAAATCTTAGTTCTCTAGGAATAGTTTCTTACTTTAAGCAGAAGATAAGTGTCCCGAAAAATTTGTGAAAAATAATTTGGGGCTGCTAAAAAATTGTTGTCCGTGAACTGGTGGGAAGAATTGTTCATGTGACTTTATTTTTAAAGTTGAAGGCCGAATTCAGGGAACGCCGTGTGCGAGTTTACTCAAAAGTCTCTATTTCTGTTCTGGAGAGAACATCATATCATTCAGGCTTTCGAAAAAACTGTCAACAGCTTCATGGGAAAGTTCCACTAAGTCGGAAATAGGGGTAACCATGCATTCGTGCGCATGATTGTCTGCATTGACATTCTGATTCGCATTGCTGACAGAAGGTCGTACCTGTTCGATGCTGCTTTCATCTTGAACTTCACTACTCTTCAATCGCAGTGGTGAAGATTCCAGGAATGCCGTCATCAGGATTGGCAGCCTTTGAGGGCAGCACAAAGCGTGAACCTTGGTAGGAACCAACAGTGTATCTGCATCCACTGGCGCATCCGATTGTAGCGTCAGACAGGTGTCTAACACGCATTCTTCTCCGCATAGCAGACACCTTAGTACAGGTAAAACACATCTTTGCCACATTGGTCGAAATGATAGAAACCAAGTCATGTTCAGGTCTCTAAGCCGGGAGAGTCCCAGGATTTTTGATATCCGGTCCCGGTATCCAATGGCTAGGATCGTATCTTCCATTGTCGCGAGAGTTTGATCTGTGACATGGGTTGCCATAACGAAAAATAAGGACTAAGAATAGGATTCCTGCAATTAGTCCCAGGATCAGGGGAAGTCCGCCAAAAATCGAATGGACGAAATCTGGAAAAATACCCAGTATGGCTTTGAATGGTGTTAATGCCATCGAAAATACTGTCTTAAATACCCCTGAGATCCCATTGGTATCAGAAATATTTAAGATTTCGCTCAGGATTTCCGCGAAATGTACGGGGGAATTAGTTGATAATAATGTATGTATCTCTGCAGTCGTCCTTGCGACTTGTAGATCATACGTTTCTTTTGATGACGTGAGCCTTGTAGGCGTCTGAAGAAGCACTGTTTTCATTCTGCTTAAAGTATCTATTCGAATAGAAGTAATTTTCAAATTGGGCCATGCCCTTGCCTCCCTGTCTGGAAAGGAGCTGGGGAACAAAGAACGTCCACAGCACTTGACCTTCGCCGTCGTAGTGACTAGATAAGGAGTCCCGGGCCTAAGACTACAACATCTGCGGTCTACAATAAGAATGTAACTCCCATTATAGAGTCTTTGAAAGAATGGTTCTATTTCAGTTGCAGGTGCGCCTTGCTGGTGACATGAAAGGTTGTATGAATTCCCTTCACAGGCTCCGTGCAAACTAATACCGTTACACAGAAGCGTGCCGCTTAGTGACATAGCACAATTGTTGCCACTAAGAAACACTTTCTGTCCTTTATTACTGACACATGCATGTGAATAGGGCAGGTTCCAAGTTGTTTTAAGGTACCCCTTTCCCAATTTCTCGTACATGCCAGCCTGTATATATTTTTGGCAGTATTGAAACCTGAAGGTTGAGATTGGAATATTTATGATTCCGTGTATTATCCATTCACTGACAGGTCGTTCTGACATTGTCATTGGTAATCTTTCTAGTTTTTCAATGCTCAAGATTGTATAATCAGCACTCTTTTGCGCCATACCGATTTGTCTATCAGTAAGGTTAAAGATTTGGAATAGTGACGTTGTGTTGATTAAACGCCAAGGCACATAGCCTGAACGCAGATTTTGTAACGTCCAGCCAAGCTGTACAATAGAACGCAATTGTGACTGACCATGTTGTAATAACAGTAAGTCTTGCGATAATATATCGATTGCTGAAGACACAATGCTGTCCAATGAAAAAATTCTGGAGGACAGAGTCATTAACCCATTGTCCACTACAGAAAGTGATTTTTCCAAATTTATACGGTCAATTTCCCGTATTCTTTCTGCTGTCTCAATTTGAGTAACCTTCCAGGCCTCATTGTATGCTGCATATACAGAGGCTGCTATGAAACGCTTTTGACGCTGTTTGCGTGGTCCCATTATGAAATCACGCAAGTCAGCACCATCAGTAAGTAAAGTTAGGTGTTGCTTAATTTCAGGCAGTGTGGAAGTTTGTAGCCATTGAAGGCATAATTTGCCTACACTGTAGGTTGTTATTATCCCTGGGTGATGTCTTTGGGGATATCTAGGGTCTGGCCTGGTCATTTTGAAACCCTGTGTTTTATTCAGGAATCTATCTTGACAGTTATTTGTATCTGTGGGCCAGATCAACCATTGTTTCCAATCAGGATGTGTTCTGTTTTGGTTTAATATATGGTTTACGTCTATTTCTTCATCTGTATCAGAGTTATTGCTAAACATTGTTGGCTTTGGAATAGACGGTTTAATTAAATCTTTGATTTTTGCTAAGCCAAGACAGGTGGTTTGTTGAACAGTGTCATTTAAAAATATCATTTGTTCTGGGATCATGCAGGCTCTAAACAAAGCTTCTAAACCCTGTACTTGCCATTCTTTTGTACCCCAAACACTTTTCAAATCAACATTTTTGTCCCAATAATCAAATCCAAATGTATTCATTTTTTCAAAGAATGAATCTGAATATATCAATTTTGTGTTGGTTATCATGGTTTTCATCCCTGTCTTGTTTGACAATTTAAAATAAAATGTTTCAGCATTACTTATGTTAAAACCTGAAAAATATGAATATTTGTCATATACGGTTCTAGAGCTTCCTTTTGGAGGTGTAGCACAATGTTCCCATTGATTATAATTTAAAAAATTTCTAGGTTGTGCAGATTTATGTAAAAAATGGTTACCATAATGGTTATAGCAATACATACTATCATAATTTGTAGAACCTTGCAAATAATCATGTTTTGTAAATTTAGCAGACATTACTAAGTCAGACATCATGTTGTTAATGCTTTCGAAGTCCCAATCATCAGCAAATGAGTTTGGTTTTGCAAAGTCACTCAAGGAGATCTTGATTTGGTGTGGATATTTCAGGATCTCGACCGGACCATAAATTTCATAGTCAGTGTTGTCCCAGGCTACCCCACCAGGTATCGGATTGGCTGTGAAGTTGGCTGAAGAAAGTTCTGAAGAAAGTTCTCTTTTCTCGACGTGTGAAGATGTGTGTGGTTTGAGGATCAAGTTGATGTTCTGACTTGCTGTGTCCATTTTAGCATATTTTCCCTCAATGAAGCGTCCCAAAGTAAATACCATGATGAGCCAAAGTATGAGGATAAATGCACCAAAACCCACCCAAAATTCAATCCATGGAGAAACCAGATATGTTTCTTTCAGTTGTTTCAAAAGTTCCTTCGCTTTGTCTTTAAAGGATTTTGATGATGGCTGTGTCTTTGATTCACTGAAGCCGTCAGAGGAATCATCGAAGTTGATGAAGTAACCGGATGCAGTTCTGTCAATTGTTCCAATTGGTTCAGGATTTTTGTTTTCTGTATTTTCACTTGGTACTTCAGTATAGATTGGTGTGTCTCTGCTAAATGTCTTTATTTGGGTTTTCAGAGGTCTGAGTTCTATTGCATTGTTGCATAGTCCTTCTTGTTCTTCTTTAGGCGTTTCGAATGTGATGAGCCTTTTTGTTAGGACCTCTGTGCTGGTAGCAAACCTTGGTGTTCTGCTACTTATTGGGAGTCCACTTGGCCTACTGTTTGTTATCGGCCACATGTTGTGGTTTTACCAGGTCGATGGATACAACTCGGTTCTCCTTTTTACCAGCAAGTGGCGGTAGTACAACTGATCTTGTCCCGTTGACAGACAAGACAGGAACTGCTTTTCTGTAGGAAGGCCCAAATTCCTTCTTTACCGCGATCTTCTCCCTGACTAGATCCCCGACTTTTGGAATCCAGACAGGTCTTGCTGGGACAGGTGGTGATTCTTCAGTGGTCGTTGGCTGTTGTTTCAACTGTATGTTGCTCAGGTCTTTTCTTGTTTTGTTTAAGTCCTGCAAAATAGCCAAACGGTCTTTGACATCAAAGGTTTTTTCTTTCACCACTGAAGTCTGACTATCAAGGTCAGAGATAATCATTCTAGTTCCAAATAATAATTCGTACGGACTGAATCCCTTCAGAGAATTTCTTGGCAAGTTATTTAGACTACGTTGGACACTTATTAGATGTTTGACCCACCCAGCTCCCGAACCTAATATCCTTTCCATTATAGATTGCTTTCTGCCTTGGTTTTTTCTTTACACCATCCCGTACCCTCAGGAAGGAAGTGAGAAGATTCCCGCTGGACTGTGCTCATTTGGCCATGTTTCCCCCCAGGCTGGTATGCCTGAGTGAAAACAATGGTCAAACGTAACATGCTCTTAGCGTATATGCCATTTAGACTCGCAAATCTTGTATAATAGTCCGGACGTCAGCCGAGTGCTGGTGATCTACATTATAAGTGGAAACTAGCCTGTATATGTTAATCGCAAGCCATTCTTTTTGCTGGTAATATTATCTGCCTTGATACGACGAGGTATTAAACTGTTTCTCTCCCCACTGCGATCTCTGTTGCAGTTTGGGCAGTTTTTTACAAACATGGTGTAGTGCAGGCTCATGCCTGGCCACCAGTACCGTGATTGTAATTCTTCCAGAGAATCTTTCAGTTTGAGGTGTCCAAGACCCTCACCCATGTGTGCGTCTGCGATTAACAAGCTTCTCCTGTCCATGTTTGGAATCACTCTATCCCCCACTCCAGGGATTCGAGCAAAAGGGACGGAGTTCGCATCGATTATGTATGTATAATTGAGTGGATAGTTGATCAGTAACGCTGAGCAGTCGCCTTTTGATGACGTTTTCACCGCCAGCATTGTTTCACCGTCAATGTATTTTAATGTACGCTTTTTTCAATCTACGGGAGCCGGTTTAGTGGCTGCCGCTGCGGTTGCTTCAGCCAATGAATTCCCTACAACGTGAACGCCATCACGCTGATGACTCAGTGAGTGTGTCACGTGAGTCTTTGGTAGTTCTTTTTTCAAAAGAGCTACTTGTTCCCAGAGCAGTTTCTGCTTTATTGGTGCATCTGTGTCATCTTTGTAACCGTTCTGAATACATGTCTGCAAATCCTTGTTATATGCTTTGACGCAGTAATATGAATCTGACACTATAAGTGTCGGGAATTCGCGATCCGCATTATCCAGCGCCATTTTTAATGCTATTATTTCAGTTTGTAGTTCTGAATTAGTTTCTACTGAGTGTGATTTTGTTAATAGAGGTCTTAGTTTACCTCCCCGCCACACTTCTTTTGTAATCTCACATGTGGGGTTGTATGCATGTTCTCCCCAAACGGAGGGTTGAGCATGTCCGTCTGTATAGATTACACAGGCGTAATGTCGTAGAGGCAGAATGTCGATTGGCAGAGGATACGTTTTTTCATACTTTAGATTTTTTACTTCTTCTAGTTCTGGATCAAAGTAGTAGTATACTTTGTCCGTTGTGATTGAATTCACCCATTGTATCCATTCCGGATTCAATGTTGTTGTTGGTAAATTACACGGTGTTGTTAATGCCTCAAAGGCTGATTCTGCTGTTCTGACTGTGATATGTCTACCGTCAGCTATGTCTTTTTCTCTAGCTATTGCGGTTTGAACTGCACGAATGATTTTTTCTGTATTACTGAATTTCTGTTCAGCTTCTGTGTACAAGTGTGATTTGAATGCAATTGGTACCTTTTCTCCTTCATTAGAAGTCAGGTATGTGAATCCGCATCTCCCTGGGATGACTCGAATCACAAGATTGCGTGTGTTATCACGTGTTTCTAATTTTGTTTTAATTAGCATGTCTGTTTGTAAGGATCTCAACATTTCTGTGTGTGTTTGAGTCCAATTGGATCTTTTAAAGTCTGGTTTAATTAGATCATAAAGGGGTTTGTACCTTTCTGCGTAATTTGCAATGTATGTTCTTCCGAAATTTAGGAAACCTAGAATTGACTGTAGGTTTTTTAGTGTTTTAGGAGCTTGGATTACGGCACATTTCTCTAGGAAATTGTCAGCCAGGCTTTTGCCTTCACTTGATAACTCATATCCTAAGAATAGGACCATCAGATGGGCAATTCTGGACTTTTTAAAGTTGAATTTGTAACCCTCTGCAGCGAACCCAAGTATTATGGTGTTCCCCCTTTTCAAGTGAGTCTCCAAGTCATCATCTGTTATGTAAATGTCATCGACATAAGATAATGCTTCATCATCATATAGTTGTAGTAATTCTGTTACTCTCGCTGAGAATACCCCCGGGCTGTTCTTGTACCCCTGGGCTAACCGACAGAATTGTTTTTGAGTGCCATTTACTGAGAATGCAGTTAAATATCTGCTCTCTGGTGCTATGTTTTGACAAAAGAATCCATTGGAGATGTCCAAGGTTGTTTTGTATTTTTTGCACACTATGTTATTCATTAGTGCAGCACTGTGTGAGTTTTGCACTGCAAAAGTTTTGCAACATGTGTTAAGGTGTCGGTAATCCAAAACTAGACGATATGAATTGTCTGGTTTGGAGACCGGAAACAAAGGGTTGTTCATTTGTGAGGTGCAAGTTTCAATCACCCCCTGGTATTCTAGCTGATCTAGTATTTCATTTACTTGTTTTTTAGTTTCTTGCTTAATTGGGTACTGCCTTTGTGCAGTAGGTTGTGATTTTAACTGGATTTTGTGAGGAGGAGAATCCTCATCCCATCCTACATGATTTTTATATAAAGCAGGTGCTAGAGCCACTGCCCACTTTCTAGCAAGTGTATATTTTTTATGAATCGGGATATGATTCGAGAAGGCAGGCATAATTACTTCTTCGCCATGAGGGCACTCCCTGACAAACTCTGGTGGCCAGTCTTTTTCAGCTAGAAGGATATCATAGCCCTTGGAGAGATTATCCCAAAATATTCCCCTTATTTTCCTAGTCTTATCTCCCTCTATACGTAATGTTATCTCGTATATCTTGTGGGGCTTGCTAACTCTGGTGTCTGCAGTTTCCACTTGAAGGTATTCATTCGTGTCCACTGTCTCCAGATGATTCATAAGGACTTTGCGAGCTATGCTCACCTCTGCTGCGCTGTCTAGCATTGTCTGAGCCCATTCTCCGTTTTTCAGTTGTGTCCTCAGTATTCTCGGCATTTTTAACTACCTTGATACTGGCTACCTTCTTTTTTGGAAATTGTAATTTCTTTTTTAGCTGAGCAGGTTCCTTGTCTTTGGACTTGGCGTGCTCTTCTGATCGTCCTCTTCTTTCCGATTTCTGCGAGGAAGTCTGAAAAGATTGAGAGGGACGTGTATCAATGTCTTGATATCTATCAGGTTTTTTAATATTATCCCTATTTCTAAGGTTATATCTATTCCCAGAGGGGTCACTCTGCGGTGACCTCTGTCTTTGGTTTGGAGATTTCTCTCTTCGCCTGGGAGACCTCCCTCGGGACTGGAATTTCTTTTCTTTAGGATTGGATTGTTTGTTTCCATCCCAGTTCTTTTTTGGTGAATTATTATTAAAAAATATTTTTTCTGGACTTGTAGTCAGTTGCGGTTTTACTGGTATTCCACCTAGACTATCTCTGCCTAGTTCTTCATAGGATTTTTCTATGATTCTGGCAATTTCAGCTGGTTGGTCTGCTATATCTGTCTCTTTTAACCTCTGGCGGATCGCCACGTTTGCTGCCTCACCTTTTATGTTGGCTAATAATATAGCCGAGACCTGCTTGAAGTCTTTTAGTAATTTCATACCAAGAGTTAAAGCAGGTTCTGGACCGTATTCATCTTGAATTTGTTTTAGCACATCTGGTATTACCGAAATGGATGGAACACCGTGCGTTTTTGTGTAGATGGAAGCAAAGACTGTACCCCAAGTGTCACAGTCCTCAATGTGTGGTGCGATTCCCATTGGGAGACATATAGTCAGAATCCTGTGTTTTTCTAATGGGGTGGTGTCAGGAAACACCGCCTCTATTTGGGTGATTTTCTGTGCCAACCAGAATGGTATCTGTTCCCGTTTAGCTGGAACTTTACCTAGGCAGGATTGGATGTTCTGTGGTGTAATTTTATTTGTGTTCCCCTGGTGAGGGGTCAGCTGTGGAAGTTTAATCGCTGGCTGAATTGTTGAAGTCCGCATTACATACTGGACTAATTGTCTATGAATTTTTAGTAATTGTTTTAGCTGTATTAACAGCTCAGCTGCAGGCATCCTATCGATGTCTGGATGTGGTGTGTATCCGGCTAAGACCGGCCACGTTGCTCCTGGTCTACCTAAAGGACCGAGCCTTGTAATGTGATTGTTATGTATTAGGGCGCCATCAAATAAGAGCAAATGCTCTTGGAATTTGAGTGGTACTTCCACCTCCTCGAAAGGAGTGTACGTTTCAGGAGGTTCCTCTACTTTGTAATAGTGGAAGTACTTTGTTACAGCATTTGCTGCTGGAAAATGTATCCATGAATAGTATACCTCTGTCTGCCGATATTCGTGTGCCTCGATTACGAATATGACTGTGCCACCTCTAGGTGTCAGTCCATTTTCTATAAGTTTTAAGGTTATAGATCTCCTTTTAATGACCGGAATGAGTGTTATATTCGGGTCTGCTGCTTGCATGGTAGCATCAGCATCTGCGAGTTCAGTTGCTAATCTAACTGCCTCTCTTTCATCATCACTCTCTGCCATTTTACAGACAGGATGGTATTATGTTTGTTTGCAGATCAGGTTTCTTTATGGAAACAGAGATTAGATGCACAATATTTTGGGACTGTTTTTATCCTTCAACGTTGACTATACCAAGAACCATACATAGGAGTTCCCTCCTGCGAGGTTTTGGAGGATATTACCTTTCACCCACTCCAGACGTCTTTGGAGTATAATGGGAAAAGGGGTCTGAGTGAGAAAGCACGACTGAGTTACTCTAAATGTCTTACGTTAGTTTTATCGCCCTTTCCAAACACGTTGGGCGCCATGTAGTGTAGCTCCTATTTTCCCAATAGGCTCTGCGCATTGGAATAATACCTACAGCAGTAAAGGCCTAGACCAGACGTTAACTAGGTCTACTACTGTCGATACTAGACTTAATTTTTGGGTTTGCCAGCGTAGCTCAGAGTTCGCTAGAAACTTTCTCGAATGTTCAGGAAAGAATTAACTCCCCTGATTAGACAAGAAGGGATTTAGTTTCTGACAACCATAGAACATGACAACTTTGCTCTCCCCTAATCAAGAGTCAATCTCGAGAGTCGTGTGAGCACAAGGCAATTATTTTACTCAGTCAGTACGTGCATTCTTAGTCTCATCAGATTGTAGAGAAAAGGAAGAGACGGGCGTGTTCAATAAAAAGGTGTTATTTATTGATCAGTCTCTTTTCTCGTACAAGAGAAATGGATCGATATTATTGCAATACTTATAGTTAAGTAAAGTGCATACATTAAAAGCAATAGTATAAAATAATACTGTAAAAACATTGATATGGTTTCTGAGCCATATGATGTTTAAAATGATTAAAATATATTTACATACACATATACATTTGACTAAACGTACTCAACTGGTGTTTCTAAATACGCCTACCCCGTGTACCTGACCTAAGTCTAATGCGTGGGCGGGAATAGAAAGTTACAGTTTAAGTTAAGTTTGTTTTTGCCAAGTGAATAACTAAAGAATTCTCTGTGAGGGGTTATTCAGTTCCGTACCTGGAAGTTAGGATGAATGAGGAATGGTATCTCTTTCTCTGCTCTCGATATTCCAGGCTGCCTGCGAGGGCTGCCCAGAAACGCCGGTGCTGGGTCTCTCGGCTTGAGATAGCAGCGCGTCTCTCAGCGCGTCAGGAAGGCGGGGCTGCGCCAGCGGGGTCTGCTTCTGCTCTCGGCTTCGGCAAGTATGGCTGCTCCGTCTTGTCACCACGCGTGTGTTTGCATAGGGCAAGATCGGCAATATTTATACCTTAAAGGTGCCGAGATTGACGTAAGGATGGACATAGATACGTCAATAAAGATGTCATACGACTTGCTCGTTAGCACATTCTTTACTAAAGTTCTCTGTGAAATCAAAACAATGGCCGCACGGATTTTCCAGGTTGTCATAGGTTTGATTTGTTATGAGAACGTCGTATGCCTTATCAGGGGCTGGGGGAATGTCGCTTGTCTAATTAGATCTCAAGCGTTATGACCTAATCAGATAACACGTTCCTGTGCCGTAGTGTGACTGCGTCAGATAACGGTATCTGCATCATGGGGGCTGTTCTTGCCTCATGGGCTGACTGTTAGTTAACTTGATAGTTAGTTTAACCAGAATAGGGTCAGGAATAGGGGGATCGATTCAGAAGCTATAGGAATACATGACACAATGAGCAAGGGACTCACATCTGAGTATACCCTTCCACGCTTATGGTGGACAAAATGATGCAGAAAAGGGGGTGGTGATGAACAGAGTGCCTGAATTAAGCAGACCACTCTTACCCAGTCCAAAGATCAGGGCTTGATCCATCACCGTTTTTTAGCTCACTGCACCATCCCAGCTCAGAACTTGGCTATATGCAAATTAGTCTGTTCCTGTCCCAGTGCATGATGGGAACAGGGCAAACCAAACTACCAAGCCAATTCTTATACTGGGAAGGAAAGAAGCTTCCGGGGACCGGTTTCTGTCATTTCAGGCGTCGTCGGCCCGGCTTGCTTGAATCCTGATGGTGCAATGAGCAAGGGACTCACATCTGAGTATACCCTTCCACGCTTATGGTGGACAAAATGATTCAGAAAAGGGGGTGGTGATGAACAGAGTGCCTGAATTAAGCAGACCACTCTTACCCAGTCCAAAGATCAGGGCTTGATCCATCACCGTTTTTTAGCTCACTGCACCATCCCAGCTCAGAACTTGGCTATATGCAAATTAGTCTGTTCCTGTCCCAGTGCATGATGGGAACAGGGCAAACCAAACTACCAAGCTAATTCTTATACTGGGAAGGAAACAAGCTTCCGGGCACCGGTTTCTGCCATTTCAGGCGTCGTCGGCCCGGCTTGCTTGAATCCTGATGGTGCAATGAGCAAGGGACTCACATCTGAGTATACCCTTCCACGCTTATGGTGGACAAAATGATTCAGAAAAGGGGGTGGTGATGAACAGAGTGCCTGAATTAAGCAGACCACTCTTACCCAGTCCAAAGATCAGGGCTTGATCCATCACCGTTTTTTAGCTCACTGCACCATCCCAGCTCAGAACTTGGCTATATGCAAATTAGTCTGTTCCTGTCCCAGTGCATGATGGGAACAGGGCAAACCAAACTACCAAGCCAATTCTTATACTGGGAAGGAAACAAGCTTCTGGGGACCGGTTTCTGCCATTTCAGGCGTCGTCGGCCCAGCTTGCTTGAATCCTGATGGTGCAATGAGCAAGGGACTCACATCTGAGTATACCCTTCCACGCTTATGGTGGACAAAATGATTCAGAAAAGGGGGTGGTGATGAACAGAGTGCCTGAATTAAGCAGACCACTCTTACCCAGTCCAAAGATCAGGGCTTGATCCATCACTGTTTTTTAGCTCACTGCACCATCCCAGCTCAGAACTTGGCTATATGCAAATTAGTCTGTTCCTGTCCCAGTGCATGATGGGAACAGGGCAAACCAAATTACCAAGCCAATTCTTATACTGGGAAGGAAACAAGCTTCCGGGGACCGGTTTCTGCCATTTCAGGCGTCGTCGGCCCGGCTTGCTTGAATCCTGATGGTGCAATGAGCAAGGGACTCACATCTGAGTATACCCTTCCACGCTTATGGTGGACAAAATGATTCAGAAAAGGGGGTGGTGATGAACAGAGTGCCTGAATTAAGCAGACCACTCTTACCCAGTCCAAAGATCAGGGCTTGATCCATCACCGTTTTTTAGCTCACTGCACCATCCCAGCTCAGAACTTGGCTATATGCAAATTAGTCTATTCCTGTCCCAGTGCCTGATGGGAACAGGGCAAACCAAACTACCAAGCCAATTCTTATACTGGGAAGG
The DNA here is from genome assembly GCF_964261635.1 of Lissotriton helveticus. Taxonomy (NCBI): domain Eukaryota; kingdom Metazoa; phylum Chordata; class Amphibia; order Caudata; family Salamandridae; genus Lissotriton; species Lissotriton helveticus. The sequence continues at coordinate 1,267,336,596 of NC_136061.1, read as the reverse complement.
AAACAAGCTTCCGGGGACCGGTTTCTGCCATTTCAGGCGTCGTCGGCCCGGCTTGCTTGAATCCTGATGGTGCAATGAGCAAGGGACTCACATCTGAGTATACCCTTCCACGCTTATGGTGGACAAAATGATTCAGAAAAGGGGGTGGTGATGAACAGAGTGCCTGAATTAAGCAGACCACTCTTACCCAGTCCAAAGATCAGGGCTTGATCCATCACCGTTTTTTAGCTCACTGCACCATCCCAGCTCAGAACTTGGCTATATGCAAATTAGTCTGTTCCTGTCCCAGTGCATGATGGGAACAGGGCAAACCAAACTACCAAGCCAATTCTTATACTGGGAAGGAAACAAGCTTCCGGGGACCGGTTTCTGCCATTTCAGGCGTCGTCGGCCCGGCTTGCTTGAATCCTGATGGTGCAATGTGCAAGGGACTCACATCTGAGTATACCCTTCCACGCTTATGGTGGACAAAATGATTCAGAAAAGGGGGTGGTGATGAACAGAGTGCCTGAATTAAGCAGACCACTCTTACCCAGTCCAAAGATCAGGGCTTGATCCATCACCATTTTTTAGCTCACTGCACCATCCCAGCTCAGAACTTGGCTATATGCAAATTAGTCTGTTCCTGTCCCAGTGCATGATGGAAACAGGGCAAACCAAACTACTGATACTGGGAAGGAAACAAGCTTCCGGGGACCGGTTTCTGCCATTTCAGGCATCGTCGGCCCGGCTTGCTTGAATCCTGATGGTGCAATGAGCAAGGGACTCACATCTGAGTATACCCTTCCACGCTTATGGTGGACAAAATGATTCAGAAAAGGGGGTGGTGATGAACAGAGTGCCTGAATTAAGCAGACCACTCTTACCCAGTCCAAAGATCAGGGCTTGATCCATCACCGTTTTTTAGCTCACTGCACCATCCCAGCTCAGAACTTGGCTATATGCAAAATAGTCTGTTCCTGTCCCAGTGCATGATGGGAACAGGGCAAACCAAACTACCAAGCCAATTCTTATACTGGGAAGGAAACAAGCTTCCGGGGACCGGTTTCTGCCATTTCAGGCGTCGTCGGCCCGGCTTGCTTGAATCCTGATGGTGCAATGAGCAAGGGACTCACATCTGAGTATACCCTTCCACGCTTATGGTGGACAAAATGATTCAGAAAAGGGGGTGGTGATGAACAGAGTGCCTGAATTAAGCAGACCACTCTTACCCAGTCCAAAGATCAGGGCTTGATCCATCACAGTTTTTTAGCTCACTGCACCATCCCAGCTCAGAACTTGGCTATATGCAAATTAGTCTGTTCCTGTCCCAGTGCATGATGGGAACAGGGCAAACCAAACTACCGAGCCAATTCATATACTGGGAAGGAAACAAGCTTCCGGGGACCGGTTTCTGCCATTTCAGGCGTCGTCGGCCCGGCTTGCTTGAATCCTGATGGTGCAATGAGCAAGGGACTCACATCTGAGTATACCCTTCCACGCTTATGGTGGACAAAATGATTCAGAAAAGGGGGTGGTGATGAACAGAGTGCCTGAATTAAGCAGACCACTCTTACCCAGTCCAAAGATCAGGGCTTGATCCATCACCGTTTTTTAGCTCACTGCACCATCCCAGCTCAAAACTTGGCTATATGCAAATTAGTCTGTTCCTGTCCCAGTGCATGATGGGAACAGGGCAAACCAAACTACCAAGCCAATTCTTATACTGGGAAGGAAACAAGCTTCCGGGGACCGGTTTCTGCCATTTCAGGCGTCGTCGGCCCGGCTTGCTTGAATCCTGATGGTGCAATGAGCAAGGGACTCACATCTGAGTATACCCTTCCACGCTTATGGTGGACAAAATGATTCAGAAAAGGGGGTGGTGATGAACAGAGTGCCTGAATTAAGCAGACCACTCTTGCCCAGTCCAAAGATCAGGGCTTGATCCATCACCGTTTTTTAGCTCACTGCACCATCCCAGCTCAGAACTTGGCTATATGCAAATTAGTCTGTTCCTGTCCCAGTGCATGATGGGAACAGGGCAAACCAAACTACCAAGCCAATTCTTATACTGGGAAGGAAACAAGCTTCCGGGGACCGGTTTCTGCCATTTCAGGCGTCGTCGACCCGGCTTGCTTGAATCCTGATGGTGCAATGAGCAAGGGACTCACATCTGAGTATACCCTTCCACGCTTATGGTGGACAAAATGATTCAGAAAAGGGGGTGGTGATGAACAGAGTGCCTGAATTAAGCAGACCACTCTTACCCAGTCCAAAGATCAGGGCTTGATCCATCACCGTTTTTTAGCTCACTGCACCATCCCAGCTCAGAACTTGGCTATATGCAAATTAGTCTGTTCCTGTCCTAGTGCATGATGGGAACAGGGCAAACCAAACTACCAAGCCAATTCTTATACTGGGAAGGAAACAAGCTTCCGGGGACCGGTTTCTGCCATTTCAGGCGTCGTCGGCCCGGCTTGCTTGAATCCTGATGGTGCAATGAGCAAGGGACTCACATCTGAGTATACCCTTCCACGCTTATGGTGGACAAAATGATTCAGAAATAAGCGGTAGGAGAGAGCGTGTCTTGCCTGCAACAGAAGGCAGGTGAAAACCATTTAACGAAATAGTGCTCAGAGGCTGTAATTAAAGTCTATTAAGTAACAACACACGTACGAGGGCTAGTCCTCATGGGAGGTTACAAGATGAGACAAGGTGGTAGTATGGAGGGACTACTAAGTCTATTGACCAATGAAAAGCCACAGTTTACAAAGGAGATTGACACAAGCCAATGAAAAATATGGGCAGGGAGTGGGCGAAGCTTTAAGTGCATAAGTGAATACAGCATGCCTCGCAGAGCATGCGCTACCCAGGCGCATCCTAAAAACGACAGAAAGGCATCTAGAGATGGAAAATGCAAGGTAAAATAAAATGTTGGTTGTAAAAAGGGACTGCATTGCTGACATGGATTGCCTTAATAGATTTTAAGGCCATTGTTAAGGAATCAATCAATCAATCAATCAATCAGACATTTGTAGAGCGCATTACTCACCCGTGAGGGTCTCAAGGTGCTGAAGGTGGGGGAGGTGCTGCTACTGCTCGAACAGCTAGGTCTTGTGAAGTCTCCTGAAGGTCAGCAGGTCCTGGGTTTGTCGCAGGTGGATAGGGAGGGCCTTCCATGTCTTGCCGGCGAGGTGGGAGAACAATCTTCCGCCGCAGGTTGTTCGATGGATGCGTGGAACGGCGGCAAAAGCGAGGTCAGCGGAGCGAAGCTGGCGGTTCGGGTGTATAAGGTGAGTCGTTTGTTGAGGTATGTTAGTCTGGCATTGTGGAGTGCTTTCTGAGAGTGGGTGAGGAGCTTGAAGGTGATCCTCTTGTTGACGGGGAGCCAGTACAGGTCTCTCAGGTGGGCAGTGATGTGGCTGTGGAGGGGGATGTCGAGGATGAGGTGTGCGGAGGCATTCTGTATTCGTTGAAGACTTTTCTGTATTTTGGCTGTGGTTCCTGCATAGAGGGCATTGCCGTAGTGCAGACTGCTGCTGACGAGGGCCTGGGTGACCGTTCTTCTGGTTCTGGTGGGGATCCATCTATAGATCTTGCGAAGCATGTGGAGGGTGTTGAACCAGGAGGAGGAGACGTCGTTGACTTGCTGGGTCATTGAAAGTGAGGAGTTCAGGATGAACCCCAGGTTGTGTGCGTGGTCGATGAGTGGCGGGGCAGCTCCCAGCGTGGCCGGCCACCAGGAGTCGTCCCAGGATGAGGGGGTGGAGCCACGGATGAACGGAATGGAAGGAGGCGGACTCTCTGTGTTCTGCCGGTGAGGAAGGAGGTGATCCAGTCCAGGGCTTTGTCGCAGATCCCTACGTCGTGGAGGCGTGTGTGTAGGGTGCAGTGGCGTAGCTAGGGGGGGGGGCGATGGGGCCGGTCCACCCCAGGCGGCACCAATTTGAGGGCGGCGGCCGCGCAGCACTGGCCCGTTGCGGCTGCCTTTATAATGTATTTGGGGACACTGACTGACACTGTCCCCAAATAAATTATAAAGGCCGCCACTACGGCCAGTGCCGCGCGGCCGCCAAGTGAAGTGCAAGCGCTGCCCAGTACCTGCTTGTAAAAGACAAAAAATGCTGCCTGCAGCGCACGCACCATGACAGTATATCACCATTGTCTGCCAGTGAATGGACAGGAAACGTGCTGCTCGTGCAGCATGCCTGAGTCTGATTGGCCAGTGTGTGCGCACTTCATGCACCATCTGAGGCCGCAAAAAAGTGTACCTTCATGTTTGGGTGCCAGGGCCGTCAATCTGATAGCGGGCGAAAGCGCTACCAATGACGGCCCTGCAAACATTATCGTCCAGAGCCCGCCCATGGCAGACTGGAAAGCTGTGCTGTCATTTAGCGCACGCACGCACGTGGTGGTGTGCATGCCTTCAGAGACTGACTCGACAGGCCAACGCAAGTTCGCGAACCGAACCAACTCCCAGTCTCGGGCCATGTGGGAGTGACTTGCTGCACTTGTCACTCTGACTGAGTTGGTTGGGCCTCGGGCACTGGGCAGGCCGTGAGAGTAAGACATTGACTCCTTCCTTTCAGGAAGGCGATCAAAACGCACCTGTTCCAGCCTAGGCTCTAATTCGCTGTATGCTCCTGCCACTGTTTCTGCTTCCTTTCTCTTTTCTTGACAGTCTGTTTTTTTTTCTGTTGGTCATAGCGCCGGGACGCCCCTTTGCTGGGGCAGCTGTGCGCTTTAGAAATTTAAATAACATAACATAACATAACTCTCAACTCTCCTTGTGGTGGTGCGTGCTGATCCTTGGGAGATTGAAGCAACTACAAGTAAGATTTCTATGTATTTTGTACACTGTTTTTGAATGCACTTCTGTAAAGAAAAAGTTGCGTGTCACGCTGGGGGTGATGTTAGGGAAAGGAGGACACAGCACCGAAGAGAAGCGCTTTCTCTGTTATGTGTAGAGGGAGTGGGTTGCAGGCTCTGGCCTTGGCCTTGGACACAAGGACAAACTGGCTCAGTAATGGGCAGTGTTTTAAATGGGCCTGCACCTCAAAATACTCTTCTCTTCAGTAATGGAACCTTTGTTTCGCAATTTTGTAGCAGTACAGTCAGAGGTGTTAAAAGTACTACAATGTTCCTTGTATATTGAGCAGTTTTCGGGCAATACACAGTGTCAAGTAAACTCTGGTGATTAATTTACCTGCTGGAGAGAGATGGGCGTTTCATCTAGTGGCAGGTTTCATTTGTGTGAGGTAGCGCAGGTGGTTAATATCATAGCTGCCAAGTATTCACATTGCTAATGTGACATTTTCATTGATGCAGTGACTTATGAAAGACATTCCACAGCGAAATGTTATGTTTTTTTCCTAGACTTTCGATCCTGATGTTGCTAAGAAAGGTTTGTTTGGGTAGAAATAAATTCTTATTAAAGTAGACCCTAACCACTGTGTTATGTTCTGAATCCTGAGTTAGTCATTCTCCAGACCAAGCACTCTAAAAAAGTGTCTATCAGTGTGGATGGCGTGAATCATACAACTTTTGGTCTCCTTTGCCTTATGTAACATTTTGTATGCACTAATTCACAAACAAATGATTCATTGTGTCTGTATGTGTGACTTTGAAAATGTGGAAAGTTTTGCTTTAGGACCAGTGATTAATGGAGTCATTTTTAAATGCGGACTGTAACATCTGCATTTGTAAAGCAAGCATTCATGCCTTTGGGCATTCTGGCTGTTAGATAAGATGTTTGTTGCTGATGAGGTATGTTTCACACATGATTCCCTATTAGGCACACAATGTATACCGCCTTTAATTCTAATCTGCTTTTGAGGCACCATGTTTGTTAAAGAGACTATGCATGGTGGGGCAGCACATCCAAAGAAGGTGGGACTGTGTCTAACAAAGGGAAGGGTGTTGAAAAAGCACTGGAGACAGTTAAATATAATACATTTCCAATGAATGCATGATGATGCGTAAAGCACAATAATGTATGAGATTCCATACATAGTAGATGGTACCTCTGTTGTGAGAGAACTCATGTAGAGGTGTGCACCATATGCTGTACACACATGCACAATACTCCCCCATGATGGCTCATTTAACTTCTTTGTCTCAGGGCAATAATAGTAAGGGATGTCTCTCAGCCTTGTCAATTGAATTATCCCATACTAGATGGTCCATCTACCTTTAACACCTCCCCAACAGACAGCCCAGAGGGACGTCCGGGGTACCGACGGAGAGAGCGGTGCTCCATGTACCTGAGCTGAAGCCAGGTGAGGTGGGGCTATTCCTTCCTGCTAATAAGTCAGGAAGATGGTAACAGATCACGTTTAAGGTGATATTATTTCTTTTTATCTTTAGCAGTAGCATTAATGGTCCTGAAGAAGCAGCAGGAGACCACCTGGCTCTGTTTGTCTGCAGAAACATGTCGACCTAAGATACTTTCTAGTAGTTATTTGTTACACTACTACTTGCACTGTTTTTATTGACTTTGGGATTGAAGGGGTACAGAATAAATGTTTTTTTCCCCTGTCACTACCCAATCTTAACATAATCTTTCTTTATTGTTCACTGATTCACTTTCACCCTTTTCTTTTGCACTGCTGCTCAGTCATCCACAGACACTCTTACCTTCACTCACGATACGTTTGGTATAGATTAGGCTTATAACATCTGCCAATCTATTGTGGATACTCGACCTTCTAAACGTGAGGGTCCCCAGATGATGAAGGGCGGTCTCGTTGGTTGACTGATGGGAACTCGTACATTTGGAAGTTCCACAGGCAAGATCTCACTTTCTGCCTTTATATATGTCAAGGTTCACACATAGATACATACTTTAGTTAGTTGTGTTGACTTACTGCTATTTGTTGTTGGTGTAACCATCTACCTTTACACCTTATGTAGATGCATACTCCCAATCTGTTTAAACCTTATTTCTTCAAAGGTAGCAGCAGGCAGGAGTGTCTCAGAACTTAGCCAGTAGCGTTATTCCATACACACTAAATGGTACCCTTGCTTTGAGAGATCTCATGTAGAACATGCACCATAAATAGCATGCACACACAGTACTCCCTAGTGCTGATCCCATTCTGTTTTTCCTATCTCTCTCCAAGTACAGTAGCAGGCAGGGTGTCTCTGAGCTTATCCAGTAGTATTCTTCCATATATACTTAATGTTAGAGATCTCATGTAAAACATGCACCATAAGCAGTATGCAACTCTATACTCTTCAGAGCTGCCTCCATTTTATTTCTGTGTGAACAGAACAAGGAGAACTCTATATGCCCACGAGAAGCAGGTAAATTGTATTATATTCCAACAATATTCCTGTGGGACTTATTTATATTCTACTTCAATCTTATTTTAAAACAAATGTGTGTTGACTTAATTATGTTAGAAGAAATGTACAGGACACCATATTTGAATATAATTTAATTTGATGTCTAGGACCAATATAACTCATAAATCGAAAAATAGAAAACACTCTTATGTAATGAAAGATGTAATGAAGATTAACTGTATACATCTGCGTCGGTAATGCAGTGTTCCATACTGTAAACAGGAGCTGCGTTGCTGGTATAGATTACCTTAAGGTTTTATTTTATGGCCATTATTGAGATAGGTGTATATATTTATGTTCACATTTGAGCATTATTGAGAAATTGATCCATTCTTTTGCCTTGAAATTTAAGTTGCTGGATATAGAGCCATTAGTGATCTATTGCAAAGTCAGTTTTAGGAGCTGCTATGCTTAAAGCCATGAGTGGCTGATAGGTTTAAAGGAGTTGCACAGCCTAATGAGATTTCACTGATCAATTTTGATATGAGAGACCGACAGTGCGAATGATTCAGGGGAATGGAACTGACTGAGGCAAGAGGAGTGATGACAGTGTCATCCGACTTAAGGGAGCGTTAGTGTTGAGATGTTGGGGGAGGTTTTTTTTCAAGGTTTGGGGAAAGAAGTCTTTTTCTTGTCTGCTCCAGCTGATTTCATTTGGACCTCACTTAAACCCATCTGCTTCTTGCCAAGATTGGGGCCTTTAGTCTAGCCTTTGTTGAAACACAACGGCAATGACGTAGGTTCTGTTTAACTTTTAGTGTCACAGTAGATGTTCATGGTGAAAGACCGAAGTGGAGGGCATGCAGTACTAAGAATAAGTGACTCTCCTATTTGGCCTTTGTACATTTTAACAGGAGCAGTAAAGGACATGTGGTACTCGGTTTATTTCATAGTAATGTACCAAGGGTACATTTTCCTCCACCTGCGAGCGTGGTTGGGTGAGAGGGGCAGCCATAGGGTTACGAGAATAAAGTTCACCTTTTTCTGAGGTAGGAAAGGATGACTCAGCATTGGGCACAGAGCACTTTGTAACTGACATCTGTGAGGTAGACGAGGAAAGTCATGTATTATGGAACAAGAACTCATTCACAGAGTGATGCCGAGTCACGGAGAGAGGTGGATTCTAAAGAGGGTTTGCAGACACTTAAACCAAGGATGAGGGCAGCCCCGGTGGGTGCCGCAGGACCCAGGTAAGGTCGTGAGAGGCAGGGGAGTTCTTGTAAATCTAACCAGATCAGCACCCCCTAAAACCAGTTTGCTACAATCACAGCTTATGCCTAGAGGAGTAGGTGTTCGTGCCACAGAAGCTGGGCATGTGATAGTGTAGGTGGCTTGAATATGACCAGAGGACAGTGGTCCTACACCAGCTGTGATGTCATGAATCAGATGTCATGACTGGGACAGGTAAGGAACAGATGTCCTGCACATGCTGTGATGTCATAAGTGAGATGTCATGGACTGGGCAGATAGGGGACAGGGGACAAGGGTCCTGCACAAGCTGTGATGGTATGAGTGAGATGTCACAAACAGGGTAGGTAGAACTGATGTAAGTTTTAGGTTTCCTTCTGCTTTTCCTACAGCGGCGTAGCTAGGTGGGGGGCGGTCAGCCCCAGGCGGCACTATTTTGGGGACGGGAGCTTTCTAGCCCTGGACCTGGTGCATGTATCTTGCATGATCGAGATAACTATTAGTGGCGATACTACGTGCCTCTCAACCTCTTTCAGGTGCTTGCCTTCCTTTTTCCCCAGCACCCCCCAGGGGGCGGCAATCTGAAGGATAGCCCCGGGCGCCACAGGCTCTAGCTACGCCTCTGGTCGGGTGTGGTGGCAGATGGTGTCGAAGGTGGCTGAGAGGTCAAGGAGGATGAGGGCCCCGGTTTTGCCATTGTCCAGCAGGGTCCTGATGTCGTCAATGGCGGCGATGAGGGCGGTTTCGGTGCTGTGGTTGCTGCGGAATGTTAAAGTAAATTTTGAGTTTTAGTATCAGTGCGGGTTGTAGGTTTATAGGGGAATAGGGTGGGAAGTAATTCATTATAATTAGTTCATTATTTTGTTTTTATTAATTGTATTCATGATTAATTATTGTTAATGAATTATTAAATGGTAATTATTTTTTCATTAATTAGTTAATTATATTAATTCTAATTAATTTATTAATATTTTTTATTTAGTGTTATTGTTAATTTATTGTTGATTAATAAGTAATTTTATTAAGTGATTAATTGATAATTAAATTAATTATGTGATTTTTTATGTGTAGTGGGTGGAATAGGGTGGGAAGTAATTATTTAAATTAATTCTGAGATTGTTTTTATTTATTGGTATTTATTATTAATTAATTGCTAATTAATTATTGATTTGTAATCAATTTTTATAAATAAGTTAATTATATTAATTATAATTAATTTATTAATACTATGTATTTATTGTTATTATTAATTAATGTATTGTTAATTAATAATTCGTTGGTGATGAATTATTAATTGGTAATTAATATTTATTAATTAGTTAATTCCTAATTATATGCATTATGATTATTTTATTATTAATTGTTATTAATTGATTAATTGGTAGTTAAATTAATTGCGTTTTTTGTATGTGTGGTGTGTTTTAAAGAGGGAATAGTGTGTGATGTAATTTAATGTTATTTAGGTAAATATGAATTGTAATGTATTGGTATTTAATAATAATTTTTGTGTACATTTATTAATATGTATTTTTGTTATAAAAAATTATTTAATTAATAAGTATGTTAATTTAACCCTTACACTATTCAGCGCTTTCCCTACTGTTGCACTCACTGGAGTGGGAATAGTATTTTTTACCCCTACGCTATCCAGCGCTTTCCCTACTGTTTCACTCTCTGGAGTGGGAATAGTAATTTTTTCCCCTACACTATCCAACGCTTTCCCTACTGTTGCACTCACTGGAGTGGGACTAGCAATTTGTACCCCTACTCTAGTCAGCGCTTTCCCTACTGTTGCACTCTATGGAGTGGGAATAGTAATTTCTACCCCTGCGCTATCCAACGCTTTCCCTACTGTTGCACTCACAGGAGTGAGAATAGTAATTTTTACCCCTACGCTATCCCGCGATTTCCCTTCTGTTGCACTCTATGGAGTAGGAATAGTAATTTGTATCCCTACGCTATCCTGCACTTTCCCTACTGTTGCACTCACTGGAGTGGGAATAGTAATTTTTACCCCTACGCTATCCTGTGCTTTCCCTACTGTTGCACTCACTGGAGTGGGAATAGTAATTTTTACCCCTACGCTATCCAGCGCTTTCCCTACTTTTGCACTCTATGGAGTGGGAATAGTAATGTTTACCCCTACGCTATCCAACGCTTTCCCTACTGTTGCACTCACAGGAATGGGAATAGTAATTTTTACCCCTACGCATAAAATATGTTTTAATATTTATATCTATAATTTCTTTTAATTATGGTATTATTGACTTATTTTTACATTATTATTAAAATATTTTTAAAAACGATATTTTTAACATCGATATTTTTGACAACGATATTTTCCCCCCGATATTTTTGAACTTACCTTTATGTAGTTAGGACTTCGATATTTTTGACTTCGATATTTCTGTGTCGATTTTTTTGTAGGTCGATTTTCTGTCTGTCGATATTGTGTCAGACATTCGTTGAAGACGTGGTGAGAGCAGGGGTCGGATGGTGAGCCACAGTGGATGGTCTTCATGATTTTGATGATGTTGTCGTCATTGACGTGGTCCCCAGGAAAGCCGGAGGTCGGTGTGGCTGGAGGGCGGTAAGTGAGGGGTGTTGGCAACTGTTGGGGGGTTCTGGGTGTTGAAGCTGTCGTGGATGTCTGTGATCTTGTGGTGGGAGAAGGTGGCTAGGTAGTCGCAGAGGTCTTGCGACAGTGGGATGTCGTTGGAGCTGGGGTTGGCGAGTTCCTTCACGATGTTGAAGAACTCTTTGCTGTTGTGTGCGTTGATGTTGATGCGTTCTTTGAAGGAGGTCCTTTTGGCGGTTCAAAGGAGTTGGTGGTGCCTGCGACTGGCGTTCTTGAGGGCTGCGTGATTGTCCGGTGTCTGTTTGTGGTGCCACTTCTCTAGTCTACAGCAGGTCTGCTTGGAAGCCTGGAGGTCGGTGGTGAACCAGATGACCCTTCTGTCGTTGCGCCTGTTTGAGGGTTTCTTGATCGGGGCGAGAGTGTATGAAGTTGCGGGCGGGCGTGTTGGTGTCAGTGGGGACGCTCGGTGGGTCTTGGGTGAGGTTGGTGATTAGCTGGTCTTCGGTCACCTTGTTCCAGCTGCGGTGGGGAATTTGTTGGGGGTGGTTGTGCGGGGTGAGTTTCTCGAAGGAGAAGTGGACGCATCGGTAGTCGGTCCAGTATAGTTCGGTGGTGTGGCTAACGGTCATGTGGTTGCTTGCGGAGAAAATGGGGTCAAGAGTGTGTCCGGCGTATTGGGTGGGCGTCGTAGCGAGCTGTTTGAGTCTGAGGTTGTCGAGGATGTCGAGCAGGGTGGTGGAGTTGCTGTCGTTGGCGTTCTCAAGGTGGAAGTTCAGGTCTCCGAGGAGGATGTAGTCTGTGGATGCTAGGGCGTGTGTGCTGACGATGTCGGTAATGGCGTCAGTGAACCGTGCCCGGGGTCCGGGGGGGTCTGTAGGCGAAGGTTCCTCTGAGGGTGGTGTTGGGATCAGTGTGGATCTGGAAGTGCAGGTGTTCGGCAGCGCTGAGGATGTCTTCGGTGCTGGTCAATATTCTGAGTGTATTCCTGTGGACAATGGCGATTCCTCCTCCCGGTCTATTGGTGTGGTCCCTGTGGGTGATCTTGTAGCCCTACGGAATGGCTATGACTTAGGGGCCTATTCTGATGTCGTACGGACCTGAGTCCGTCCGACATCGGTCAGGAGCCGAAACCGACCGACCTGCTGTGGTCGGTTACGGCCCTGCAAGTACGATGTGACAAACCCTGTTCGGTCGCACTCGTATACTTCACATTGTGAGCATGCATTCTGAGCGGAATGCATGCCTCCAATGTGAAATGCAGGGGTGCAGTTCATCTCTACACCCTGTGGCCGGCACCCCAAGGTGCGTGCCACCGGGAGCAGGGATCAACAGAGGGGCACCATAGGTGCCCCCAGGCCGCCATTCGGCAGCCTCACACCCATGGGGGCCCTGCAGGGGGCCCCCAGAGACAGTTTCCGACTGCCTTTTTGTGCCGGACACACCGGCATGAAAAGGCAGTGAAAAACTGCCATCGTACTCCCTCAGCCGTAAGGAGGCGACCGGGGGAGTACTGAAGGATTTCCAGATGGCAGACGGCTCTTCGAGCCCATCGTAAGCCATCAGGAAATCCAAGTCAGATTCCATTCTGACCGAGCCCATCGGAATGGCTCGGTCGGAAAGGAATCCGGCCGACACGTTCCGATTCGGTCGGATGGGCTCCGAACATCCGGAATCAGAATTGGCCCCAATGCCGGGCGCTGAGGAGGGGTTCATCCAGGTCTTCGTCAGGAAGGCGACGTCCGGGTAGGATGAGTTGAGTAGGTCCCAGATTTCGATGGAGTGCTTGTGTACGAAGTGGGTGTTGGGTAATATGCATCTGAGATGGTTGCGGCCTGCCCTGGTGTGGGAGGGAGGGCATGCAGGTGTTCGCTGGCTGTTGAAGCTGCAGCTTCAGCAGGAGAAGGGTCCATTGGTGAGCTTCGGGGTGGCCTGGAAGCAGGTGGATGATCGGCCAGTGTTGAGTACGTGGAGGATCTTGTAGTCGTAGCGGTGTTGGGTGTCGTGGTGCCCATGGAGGCCAGGGGGTCTGGCGCTGGGTGAGTTCCTTCATGATGTTGAAGAGCTCTTTGCTGTAGTGGCCGTTGTTGTTGATGCGTTCTTTAAAGGAGGTCCTCTGAGGGTGGTGTTGGGATAGGTGCGCCCGATGTGCAATCGGGAGACGAAGCCAAGCAACAACCCACAGCAAAGGTTTTAGGGCTACAAATAGAAAAAACACAATTGCCCAATAGAACAGCAGTAGGAGTTTAGAGAACAGAATCCAACAAAACAGAAGACAGAAGCAGAACAATAGTCCAGATCAATCAGTGTGTTAGCCTGTAAAGTTTGGGCCATGAATATAGTTCCTCATAGAAACCCGTTTGAAACTCAGTTTTTAATCACTGGTGGGTGTGTGACCTGCCACACTTAATCAATCCATCAATCCATCAATCAATCAATCAATCAATCAGTCATGGATTAGTAAGGTGCACTACACATCTGTGAGATTCTCGGCGCTGGAGGGAGGGAGGTTTCGGCAGTTCCGACTCATCTGAAGAGCCAGGTCTTGACGCTCTTCCTGAATGCTTGCAGTGTGGGGGTTTGTCTGATGCTAAGTCCGTTCCAGGTCTGGGCCGCGATGTAGGAGTGGGCTCTTACTCCTGTTCTGGCTCTGCGGATGCAAAAGATTTCGGCCAGGGCAAAGTCGGCTGAGCGAAGGTTTCTCTTTAGGGGGTAGAAGGAGATTCTTTCGTTGAGGTATTGGGGTCCAGTGTTGTGGAGGGATTTGAAGGCATGTGTGAGCAGCTTGAAAGTCACTCTCTTTTTGACAGGGAGCCAGTGGAGGTCTCGTAGGTGCTGCGTGATGTGGTCTTGTCGTGGGATGCTGAGGACAAGTCTGGCTGTTGCGTTCTGTATGGTCTGGAGTTTGAGGAGAGGAGATTTGTTGATTCCGGCGTAGAGGACGTTCCCGTCGTCCAGTCTGCTGGTTATGAGTGCATGGGTGAAGTCTTTCTGGATTCGGGGGGGATCCATTTGAAGGTCTTGGGTAGGGTGTTGAAGATATTGCATTGATCTGTCGGTTCATGGTGAGGGAGGAGTCGAGTATGATGCCAAGGTTGCGGGCGTGGTCTGAGTTTGTGGGAGGGTTACTCAGGGCACCAGGTGTTGTCCCACGCGAAGGGGATAGATCCGAGGACGAGGACTTCCGTTTTCACCGAGATGAGCTTCAGGCAGCTGCTGCTCATCCAGGATGGTATGTCCTTCATTTCTTCCTGGAAACTGTGTCTGGTGATGCTGGGTTCTTTGGTGAGGGAGAGGATGAGCTGGGTGTTGTTGGTGTAGGATGCGATGCTGGGTCTGTGTTTTCTGACGATCGTAGTGAGAGGGGCCATGTAGATGTTGAAAAGCGTGGGGCTGAGTGAGGATCCTTGGGGTACTCAGCATCTGATCTCTGTGGGTTTGGAAAGTAATGGCGGGAGTCTGATTTTTGAGTTTGGCCGGCGGGGAAGGAATGGATCCAGTCTAGGGCAGTTCCTTGTATGCCCGCGTCGTGGAGTCTGGCGGACGGTGTTGAAGGCTGCTGAGAGGTCTAGTAGAATGAAGGCTGCCATGTGGCCTTGGTCGAGGAGAGTGTGGATGTCATCAGTGGTGGTAGGGAGGGCGGTCTCAGGGCTGTGATTGCTGCGGTATCCGGATTGGGAAGTGTGGAGGATCGAGTTGGATTCCATGTTGTTCGTGGGCTGGTTGTTTATGATTTTCTTGGTGACTTTGGCAGCAAAATGGACTTAAGGCTCTGAATGTGACCTCTGACGTGATCTGACATTTCATCTCGGGTAGAAAGTGAGAAACCACAAGTGTGTCTTCATTTTGGGCCAAAATGGTGGTTGAAATTCTCAAAAGCCCCTCCCAGTTTCAGCGAGACGTACCCCAAAGATAATTTTCCTATAAGACACTACCTTTAGCCCCATTACTCAATAATATAAATATGACATTTCTAAGTGAATATCTCTCATAGACCTTCGCTTTTATTGATTTTAGGTGATATCATCTCTAAAATACGTTATGCCTTATTCTATATCATCCCCTAAAGACGTTAGGCCCAGGA
This sequence comes from Lissotriton helveticus, assembly GCF_964261635.1. Lineage (NCBI taxonomy): Eukaryota > Metazoa > Chordata > Amphibia > Caudata > Salamandridae > Lissotriton > Lissotriton helveticus. The sequence goes on along the minus strand of NC_136061.1, from coordinate 1,267,321,423 downwards.
GCGGCCCTTGCAGGTAAGAGTGGGGGGGGGTAGGGGGGAGTCGACAGATGACGAGGGGAAAAAACACTTACCTTGCGCTTGCCTCAAGCACAAGTTAAGAGGTTTTCTTTTTTCAATTTAATTTTTCCACGTCGTCGACTGTTGACTCCCCCCCTCCTGGCCCCATCACTATTACCTGCACAGGCCGCTCCTGGTTAGGCCTCACCTTCTCCTGTAACGCACCTGGAAAACTATGGCATCTTTGTTTCACTCTGATTTCCTACCACCTGCCATCTAAACTAGTAGGCAATGAACAATGCCACCTGTAGACAGATGGGTCCTCCCAACATGATGGAGAGTGAAAAACTCCAATTTAATCTTAGAGTTGGTTCTATTTCTCTGAACTTTTTTTGGCAAGGGAGATGTTTGTTTCTGAAGCCGCTGAAAGAGAAAATGAAACTGATTGCTAGAGTAATGCCAAACTAAGATGTCAGGCTGGCCATCAGTTGACATAACTGAACACAGGCACCTGAAGGAGGTGTTGCATACATTCCTTTTCTTTACTGCCAACGTCTAAACCTGACCAATCATACTCGGTGCCAATGGATGCATGGGCCAGCCCAACCCTCATTTTCAGCTTTGAAACACAAGGTCATCTGAAAAAGATGAAAGTCATCAAGATAAATCTCTGTGGTGTTCAAACTCTCTAGCATGACCAAGCCCAGATTCCTGCCTAGAGCCTCCAGTGGTGCAGGTGTCACGCCGCTGAAGGGCAAGATGTGAGGGGCGGTATGAGTCCTCAAAAGATGTTAGGTCTGGATTGAGTGCAAAGCTGTCACCGACTCTATTTGATCCCTTTGGTGCCTGCCACATGTTGAGCTTTCTTCCTACGGCACTTGAAAGGGAAGACCTTGTGTACTTCAACAGAAAAATAGTGCATGTATTACACTTTATGCCTTGTTGGAGAGCGAAAGATGTATACAGTAAGCCTAAACAGAATATAATGACAAGCCAGTGACACTTTATATTAAATGTCCTGGGTCTGATCAGAAAATTATGGAAAGATATTACAAAGGCAGAATACCTAATGTATTTATTGTGAAATTCATAGGTTAAAGTAAATAGGCCTTTAGTTTTAACTGTGGCAAAGCCTGTATAGAGGTACTAAGGTTAGATGGAGTTTTACAGTGTGTGCAAACCTGTATGTAAGGAATATGTAAAATGGAATCCTTGTTACAAGGTTTCAGGAGGAGTTGCATATGGTTTTGCGAACTGAAAGTGTGTACAGAATGTGTAATGCCTGGCAGTTGTCTTGTGGGAAGGCTTATGCTCAGTACAGGAGACCTGAGTTGGTACTTTTTTGTTTCAAATCTATTTTATTTTCATCCAGAAACACAATTAACAAGTCCGACTGTACACAGCGTTAAGCCTACAACCCTATGCAGGGCCGGCCGCGTCAGAAAAGGCGTCATCCACTGAGGGCAAGTTGGAACACAGCGTTTAGCCTACAACCCTCAAGGGGCCGGCCGCGTGAGAGGATATTTAGAGGCTAAGCTATAGGGCCGAACCTATATGAAGACCCCATGGGAGCCACAGCTGCATCGGACAGGTAACATGCCTTGAGAAATACAGGCAGATCTAAACAGAGATGTGAACCAATAGGATAGGAAAAGAGAAAAGAGACAGTAGGACAGACCAGAAGACAGAAGAGGGATGTGTACAGGTAGGGGAAAGATGTATATCATCACATACGCTAGCAGGGATCCGATCCAGGGGGGTACCACAAGCCAGCAGGTAGGTTCTTAATGCGCTTATGGGAGCAATCTGCCAGGGTCAGACAGGACAATCGCATCTTCAAAGAGGCGCAGCGCCCTGAGCCTGGTGGGCATATAGCGCGCACGCTCAACCTTGCATAGATATGTAACCAGAGGCTGCCAAACAGCCTTAAAGCTGGAATCGCTTGCCTGCTGCCGCGCTGTGAAGAGCTCCATTGCTATAACATGTCATAAACGCAGAAACCAGGAGGCAATTGGGGGAGCCTCAGTCCGTTTCCAATATAAGGCTATAAGCTACTTAACAGCCCCCAGCATGTGGAGCGCCAGGATCCAGTCACTCCGAGTGAGTGCTTTCAGACCGGCGGGCTTAATGCCCTATAGAATCATGTTCGTGGCCTCAGGCAGAGGGAATCCCAACACCCCCCTTATGTGGTTGAGGACTTCCTTCCAGAATATGCGCAGCTCTTAGCACGCCCACCACACATGTATGAAGTCCCCAGATGCAGTCATACACCTCCAGCACAAGGGAGAGGTCGCAGGAAACATCCCATGCAGCCGCTGCCGGGTATAATACCATTGGGTCATTAGTTTATATGCATTCTCTCGCTGTGGAATACTGTGATAGATTTTGGGGATGTCTTGCCACAGCCGGCTCCACTGTGTCCGATGCAGATGTCGATTGCCACTGCCTCTGATACGGATGAGTGGGCACTACCGGAGGGTGCTGCAGGATCTGATATATCCGGGAGATCAGTCCCTTGGATTCATCAAAGGAGCGAACCAGCCTTTCGAAGGGGGTGAAGGCGGGGTGGCTGCCTGTCGAATCTCAGACCCAGAGACCCAATGACTCACCTGCGCGTACTGCAGGCTTGCCTCCGGAGGCACACGGAACTCCTCCCTACATTGTGCAAAGATCTTAAGCACTCCCCCCTCATATAAGTCCCATACCGCCCTACGTCCCCCCTTCGCCCATTCAGCAAAGGCGCGAGTACGGTGGGCCGGTAGGAATAGCGGACTTCCTTCCAGAGGGGTGTGAGGAGAAGGAAACGTTGTGAGGCCTCTGCGTTCCGCCACCTTGTCCCATACATCCAGCATCATTTTGGTGGGTATCGCCTTATACGCACTCCTCGAGCGCGCCGTTCGGTGCAGCCATGTAAGGTCCCATATGGTGCTCCCCGTCACCACCCGATCCATATGCAACCACACCTTCTCACTTTCCGTTGTTGTCCATTCCACCACAAAACGGAGGTGCGAGGCCCAGTAGTAATCCACTAGGTTGGGACAGGCCAGCCCCCCCTATCACGTGGTGACATAAGAAGCTTCTGCGAGAAATGTGGTCAGCGCCCGCCCCAGAAGAAGGCCGTTAGGTCACGTTGGAGACCATGTATAAGACGCAAGGGAATAGGCGTGGGGAGACATTGAAATTGATATAAAATTTTAGGGAGGATCGACATCTTAATGGCGTTGAGCCTACTCAACCAGGAGATCGCCAGGGGTTTCCAACGTCGTAAATCCTCCAGGACTGCCTTCCGACACTCCCGCCAGTTTATTTGTGTCCACGTGTCCAGAGAGGGAGTCAGCTGAAGGCCAAGGTAGCAAATGGAATTGGAGGCCCATTGATACGGCGCAAGCTCCTTAAGCACAGGAATCTCCTCCTTTGGGATCGTGAGATTCAGGGCCCAAGATTTGTTGTGATTAATTTTAAGGCCAGAGGCCCGCTCAAAGAGACTCAATAGGGAGTGGAGAGCTGGAAGGGACTCCCGAGGTCGCGTCAAGGTGAGGAGAAGATCATCAGCAAAAAGTGCTACCTTATTTTCGCGTCCTCCAAGCCGGATACCATGAATGTCCGGCGCCTGCCGTATCAGTTCCGCTAGGGGTTCAACTACCAGGGCAATCAACAAGAGTGAAAGAGGACACCCCTGCCGAGTACCCCTATAAATGGAAAAGGGCACAGTGAGACGTCCATTCACCCTAATCCTGGCCTGTGGGGCGAGATACGGCGCCATGACCCTGGCGATCATGTTCGGGCCAAGCCCTATCTTATGTAAAACCGCTCGCAGGAAAACCCAATCTACCCGGTCAAACGCCTTCTCCGCATCGAGCGACAGGAGGCAGGCCGGTATACTCCAGTGGTGCGCCTTCCCCACCAGGTGTGCGATTCTACGCATGTTATCAGCCCCCTGCCGATTGCGGATGAAGCCTACCTTATCCGGGTCCACCAGCCCCGGCATGTGGGGCTCCAGACGCTTTGCCAGAAACTTAGTATAGATTTTGAGGTCAGTGTTTAGCAGCGCTATGGGGCGGTAGGATGTACAGTGGGATAGGTCCTTTCCCGGTTTGGGGATAAGCGTTATCTCTGCCATACCCATATCAGACGACGGCCCATCCGCCTCCATGAATGACTTGTACAGCCGCAATAAATGCGGTCTGAGCTGCGTTTGAAACATGCGGTAGAACGATAGAGGTAGGCCATCCGGGCGTCTTCCCGAGAGGGAGGTCCCTCATGGCCTCCGTTATCTCTTCCTCGGTGATAGAGAACTCCAGGGTCTTTGCATGGTGAGGGTGTAACGGCGACCACGGAAGGCGACTCAAGACATCCACCACCAGGTCCGAGGACGGTGGTTCCGCCTTGTACAGTGCAGTGTAATAAGCCCGGAACGCCTCGCACTTATCCTTCTCCGAGGTAACCCTCGCCCCGTCCGACAGCTGAATGTTCGCAATATGGTTCTTGGCTGTCCGCACCCTTAGACGCCGCGCCAATAACCCACCCACCTTGTCTCCACCCTCAAAGTACTGCTGTTTCAGCGCCAACAATGTCTTTTCAGCCCTGTTCGTGCGCAGGATTCTCAGCTGACCCCATAGATTATCAAGCCGCCGCTGTGATGCCAGGGAGCAGCTATCTTGGTCCCGTTTTTCAGCTGCTTTGATTTCTTCTGTAAGACTAGTTTCAAGGATCCGAGCCTCACGCGCCCACGCAATCGCCAGGGAGGTAATGTGACCGCGAATCGTAGCCTTGAAGGTATCCCACACCACCGGGAAGGGTGTCTCCGGGAGGTTGTTGTGAGCGAAGTAAGAGTCAATGGCAGTCCGCAGACTGTCAACGTCATCCGGATCCCGAAGAATATTCGGCGGCAGGCGGCACCGCGCTTCACGGGTGGGGCAAGCGGCCGGGTCCTGCAGGAGCAGCTCAACATGCGCGTGATCCGAGAGCAAGATGTCAGACATAGATGCCCCCATCATGTCCCGTATCAGAGTGTGGGAGACAAATAGATAATCTATGCGGGAATATGAGCGATGTACAGGGGAGTAATATGAGTAGTCCCGCAGCTCCAGAGAATGGTACCTCCACACGTACAGCAAACCCAGGTCTGTGACCAGATTGCGCAGAGCTAGCGACATAGTCCCCACCCCACTAAAGGAAGATTCACTACAGTCTTTATTAGGGTCCCATACTAGATTAAAATCTCCCCCCAGTATAACCGAGGAGTCGCCCTGCGGCACATGGTCCCTTAAAAGAGTCAGGAGGTATCTGCCCTGCATCTGGTTGGGCGCGTATACATTACACAATGTAAATGTGCGTTGCCCAGCCTCCACTGAGGCCCTAAGGAAGCGCCCATCCCCACTCCTGAAGGGCTTAGCCTACCCCCGCCTAATGCCACTTCTACACAGTATTGCCACACCTTCCGTCTTGGTATCCGCTGCAGCCCAGAATTGAAGGGGATATCTAGGGTGTGCCATGCGACGCTCATCAGTTTGCAAGAGGTGAGTCTCCTGGAGAAATATGATGTCAGGGCTGTGCCGGAGCAGGTAGTGCCATATCTGTCTCCGTTTATTGGGGGAGTGTAAGCCCTTGACATTAAGCGTCAAGATTTTCAATGGGCAGGGTAAATCCCCAGTCATGGTGGATCGCAGACCAGCTCGCGCAGCAGCCCCCCAGCGCGCCCCGACGGAAACATGCAGATGATAAGAGCCCCCTCCTTCCCCCCATGCACAGCACATCGCAGCCGCATAGGCCCCCACCCGACACATCCACAGGACAGAATAGGACAGAAAGAAGAGGCCAGAGAGAGACAAGGGAGTAGGAGCAGAAAAGAAGGATCCAAAAGCGGCCAACAGGGCCATACAATCCTGTTCCAGGTTCGGGACATCCTATACCCTAGGGCCAGATAATCCCTGAGATGTTACTCCCACCAGGACAGCCAGAAAGAGTGGTAGCACCCTGCAGCCAACTAAACCATTACAGGAGCCCCCCCCCCCCAACAATGCAAGCGAGTGGCCCATAGGATGGCTGGGGAAGAGCTCTCATACCCCCCTGAGAGAAAGGGGAGACTATTTCTAACCCCCATGATGGACCTAATGCATCCACAAAGAAGTCAATCACAGAGTCTTCGGTTGTTGCGTAGGGCCAGCCGCATCTCCCTCCAGGGATCTGATATGCTCTATGATGTCCTGCTTCGCCTGTGACGCTGCCTGTTCATCCATGGGCGGGGACCTGCCTGAGTTGGTATTTTGACAAGCAATAAAAAAAAAACAGCAGGCCTGATTTATTTATTGTGAAAAGCATATGTTAACACAAATAGGCCTGTAAGGATAAAGTGAAACTACACTGTGTTTAAAGTAAACCAAGGTATTTTATTACATAGAATAATAGACATTGCCATAGAAGGCTAGGGATCTTGGTCTTGGTTTACTCGCTGACAAATGCTTGGGGTAACAGATTTGCAACTTGATAATTCTTATTGTGCTCTTTTAGGAGGCGTTGCGCATTGTTTTGCCATCTGTCACTTTGTACTTGTTTGTAATTTTATGACTGTATGTCTGGTGGTTGCCATATAGGTCACCTATTGCTCAATACAGCATGCCTGATGGTAAACGCCATAGGCCTGATTGGTTCATTGAGAATAGTTAAGTCAGGGGCCATAGGTCTGATCTGTTGGTTACAAAAAGTTATGACAAAGGCAGTAGGTAATGCTTATTTATTGTGAAAAGAATTTGTTAATCCATTAGGCTGTAATAATGGACTGTTACCATTCTATGTTGCAGGCTGAAGGCAGGCATTTTGTTACATGAGTTTTACGAGATTACTGTACTAGGCAAGGGTTGTGGTGGTGGTCACCCCCTGACAAACTCCGTGGGTACAATATTTTCATTGCCATAATCGTGTTTATTTTGATAGGGATTGTATAGACAGTCAGACTGGGGTAGAAAAGCATCCTTGTCACCAACATTGTAGTGACCTCCATTAGTGAATCACTAAAAGTGGTCCTCATTTGAAAATCAGAGCAGTTTTAAGCTTGTAAAGACGCACTGTATATGTGTTTTGAAAGGTATGTGAGACTGCATGCATTAGTGCTTCTCAGTGGTGGCCAGCACGGCTCGCAGGTGGCAGGGCAAGGGCGGGCACGGGTCGACAATTAGAAAAAAAAAACACTTGCCTTGCCGCTGGGTCCCACGTCTCTGCTGCTACTCACCTGCATCCAAATCCAGGAACAGGAAGCACAGGCCAGGCTCCCCTGATCAAGCACAACGCTGCAATGCAGCATTGTGATTGGTCTGAGCGCCGTGACACAGCGCTAAGCTGGGGCTGGAGGGGTGGCCATATTCTCCAAGCAGGCTGTAATTTTGCCTGCCTCGAGAACAAGGAAACTGTGCATAACTGTTTTGCGTGGCCCGAGAGGGCCGGCCAAACAGTCATTGCGCACTTAGGAGGGTTTTTCCACTCCTCCCCTGCTCCGCAGTCCCGCCCCACCCCGAAACGCAAAGCTGCTGCAGCAGGACAAAATAAAATAATAACATTATGTTATTGTCATTTTATTTTTTCCTTTCTTTTACTGCGGCAGAGTAGTGTGGCGACGCTCCTCCGCCATAGCGGAGGAGACGCCACTAGTGCTTCTTGCAGGCAGTGCTGTGGTAGCATCAGGGAAATCAACAGTAAAACAGGCAAAGAACTGGCCCACACACTGACTTGCCAGACCAAACATTCTGGCACTGCCAGACTGCCTTATATGCCAGTCCAACCCAGGTTGTCTATTGGTTTGCCAAATGTAGTTTCATACAGATTTGTAATTTTATATCTGCATAATGATTGCCAGCTTATGTGCACATCAGTTCGCCTCTGTTGGTTGTCGTGTTAAGCCAGTGGTAAAGGCTAGAAGACGTATTGGTTCGATGGGAAAGGTTACGCCAGATCTATAAGTGTGATTTATTATGAAAAAATATGACAAAGCTAGTAGCCCTAAATTACCTCTTGGAAAATTTCATGCAAATCCATCCATGGGTCAAATGTGTAATGTTCTCTCTTCCCCCACAGGATACACTGAGGCAGGTAGGTGTTTATCACTTATTTATTTCAATTACAAATTGTTCATTACTGAGCTAAGGGCGCCGAGCGTCTAACTGCGCCGAGCTCCGGTCGCCAACTGCCGCTTTAGCCTTCGCGCCTTTCCTTTCCGCTCTCCTGCGCATGCGCCGCCTCTCCGCTCTAGCCTAGCGCGGGCCGCGTCATCGCGTATGCGCGTGTAGACTAGAGCGCATACCACATATCTCCCCCCTTTAATGAAACAAGGATAAGGCGGTCCCCTCCACAAAGGTTAAGTGTCCTTCAACTGTGAAAGTGTCTTGGTGGGGCACCCATAGGGGCAGAAACTAGCTAGTGTCCTTCCACCTCAAAGTCTCTATAACGAGAGGGCATGATAACTGCCCTTCCGCTGCGGGTGTGTCTTACCGGCATGTTCTCTCCCACTTCTGCCTCTCCTCGGGACACCCCAGCTTCTCTCGCATCTGCTCTCATTTCTGCATTCGCCTGTACATCACCACCGTCGGAGATCCTGGCTCCCCGGACTTCCACTTCGCTGTCCTCCCTTGCACTTACTACGGGGTTGTCTGTGCCGTGCTCCGAGAGGGCTCTGGCCTCCTGGTGATTCATGCAACTCTCTTCCTCCTCGATCTTGGGCCAGACTAATATTTTGTTGACTCTGGCCATGCGGTCTTGCGACCAGACCTTCCCGTCACTGAGGAGAGCTGCCCTACCACGTACCTCCTTAACTTGTAGTGGCTGGCTAAATTTACTTTCGCCTTTCTTTTGCAGAGTGGGGAGTTTGATCCTAACCCACTCCCCTTTTTCCAAGCCCGTGTCCTTTGTGCTGCGTCGCTTGTCATAGTGGGCTGCATAGACCTTCTGGGCCTTCTCCAGATTGTGTTGCACCACCGCTGGGGACCACTTGCTGGTGATGGTCTTCTCCCTCCATACTACATTGTCCCGGGTGAAGGGATAGCGTCCCCTAAGTACTTGAAACGGACTATACCCCACCACCGAGGGCGTTATCCGGTAGGCCCACAGCATGTTCATCACTTCCAACTCCCAGTCTTTTCCTTGTGATATGGCTGCCTGAATGGAGCCCATGAGCACCCTGTTAAACCTCTCAACCTGGCCGTTGCAAGCTGGATGGTACACAGCCGTGTGCTTCACTTCGATCCCATTTCTCTTCATGTATCTCCTCCACTTGTCCGACACAAATTGCGGTCCATTGTCACTGAGAATGGATTTGGGTATTCCCTCTCTGAGGAACACCGAGGTCAGGAACTTGAGGATCGTCTCCGTGTCCATCGACTCTTGTATGTCCACCTCCGGCCATTTGGAGTACTTGTCAATTATCACACATATGTACTTATTCACGCCTCTGCTGTCCAACACAGGCCCCAGAATGTCAATGGCCACCTCTTCCCACGGTCCTTGCGGCGTGTCGAACTTCCCCAGAGCAGGTCTGAGTGGGCGAAGCACCTTATCTGCTCCTTGGCACTGTTCACACTCCCTCACTTGTCTCTCAATGTGGGTATCCATTCCTGGCCACCAATACATCTGCTTGACCAGCGCTTTGGTTTTTACAATGCCCAAATGCCCCTCATGGAGCAATTTCAGCAGCCTGGGTATAAGTGTCACTGGGGGCACCACTTTCTCTCCCCTGTACAAGAATATCCCTGAGTCACTTAGGGATAATTCTTCTCTTATTTCATAGAATCGTCGCACACCCTCCTTGAGCTTCTTCTTGTCCGGCCACCCCACGGTAAGGTGTTTCTTTACTTCCATCTTTTCCTCATCGAGCTCGTAAGCCGCCTGCCATTCCTGTGCACTGATTGACATTTCGTGATCCTCCATGCTGGCAACCATCTCCTCTGTGTCCGGGGTCTCACCCGGCGCCTCCTCCATTGCGGCTGCCCGGCTGAGGTAATCGGCTACCTTGTTCTGCGTTCCTGGAAGATATTCAACATCATATGTATAGTCGAGCAACTTCAAGGTCATCTTCGCTATTCTCGGGGTGGCGGTGTCATGGCCCGATGATGTCAACACTTTGATGAGTGGCTTGTGATCCGTTTGAAGTCTGAATCTCGTGCCCCATATGAACTGGCGAAACTTACTCAACGCCCACGTGACCGCCAGCATCTCCTTTTCAATTACACTGTACCGTTGTTCCGTCGGGGACAGCGCCCGGGATGCAAAACTGATCGTTTCCCTGGCACCATCTTCCCTGTCTTGCGCCAAGACGGCCCCCAAGCCCTTGTCGCTTGCGTCTGTTGTCACTACAGTTTTGCCAGTGGGGACATATCCTTGCAAGGGGATGGCATGGCTGATACAGTCTTTAATGGACTCGAATTCAGATTGGGCTTCTGCGTCCCATTCGAATTTTGCATTGTTTCTGATTAGTTGTCTCATCCTGTATGTTCTAGTGGCAAAGTGTCTGACAAACCGGCTGTAATACTCGGCCATACCGAGGAATGACCTCACTTCCTCTTTGGTAGTTGGGGCCTTGGCGTCCTTTATTGCTTTCACATTTTGCTCCTTCGGTGATATGCCGTGCGACCCTATCTCGTGCCCCAGGTAGGTCACAGAGCGGGACCCTATTCTGCACTTGCTCCATTCCGCCGTCAATCCTTTGCCTTGCAGCACTCCCAGAACTCGATGTAGTTTCTTATCGTGCTCACTCCTGTCGGAGCCCATCACTAGGATGTCATCTTGGAAGTATTGCACTCCTGAGATGTCCTTAAACAACCTGTGCATAAGCTTTTGGAACACAGCCGCAGCGGATGCTAGGCCAAACGGCATTCTCCTGAATTGGTAGCATCCAAAGGGCGTTATGAAGGCTGTGTACTTCCTACTCGACGGGTGCAGTTCTATCTGGTAATACGCAGACGTCAGGTCTATGGTGGAGAAGTGGGTGATGCCTTTTGTCTTAGCCAGCATCTCATCTATTCTAGGGAGCGGGAACCTCTCCACTATGAGGTTTTTGTTGAGCTCCCTTAGGTCCACGCAGAGTCTGACCTTGCCATTGGGCTTCTTGACCACTACCAGAGGCGATAGCCATTCCGCACTGTCCACCGGTTCGATGATGTCTTGCTCTTCTAGCTTCAGTAGTTCTTGGCGCACCGCCTCACTCGTGGACATTGGTATGTTCCGGACCTTATGCACCACTGGTACTGCTCCCTCCTTGAGGACCATCTTGTGCACAAATTTGTCCAGTTTGCCAACCGTGCCCCCGAAGACCTTGGGGTATGCTGCCTTCCAGTCTTCCTCCTTCGAGAGGGGCCATTCGTCTGTTAGCAAAATCTGTTCCTTCCCCCCAGGATTGAGTATGATACCAAGGTCACCTGCATCTCTCCATCCCAGTACTGACGGGCCTTTTTCTGCTACATACAGGGTGCACATGGCTGACCGTCCTCTGAACTCGAACTCCAGGTCCCTGCACCCCACCAGGGGGATGGCATTCTCGGTATACGAGATGGGTCTGATGTCCGGTGGCATTAGGTCAGGTCCTATGGCTGGCGCGAAGTCCTCTTCCCATATCGACCTTTGTACAATTGTCCAGGGGGACCCTGAATCCACGGCCACGTGTACTTTGACACCCCCGATGAGCATGTCGGTGCGGGGCTTATCTCTTCGCTTCCCTGACACGTCCAGCACTTGATCCTCTATGCACAGGACCAGATCATCTTCGTCCAAGTCGTCTTCCTCACTTACGTCGGCCGTGGCTGCCTCAATGCACTTAACAGTGGACTTCGTCCCTTTCTTCCGGCAGACCTTTTCAAAGTGGCCAGTCAACCCACAGAACGAGCACCTGGCGCGGAACGCGGGACACCGCCTGTCCTGGGCCGCGTGTGCTGCACTGCCGCATCTGTAGCATGCAAATTTTGCTCCCGGGCCGGAGCGAGCCGGCTGTTTCCCCGACCCTCTTATCTCCTTCCTCTGGTCTCCGTAATTGCTTTTTGGTTTGCTTGATTGTGGTGCCTCATCAATCTTGTTGATCATCTGTCTCGGCCCACTTTCCCGTTTTGCCGCATCTGCGCCTCTCTTTGACATTTCCGCCTTTTTGACCATCGCCACCACTTCTTTCAGGGTTGTCTCGTTCATTGCCCATAGCTTGTCTTGAACCGACCTACTGGTGGTGTGCATTACAATTTGATCCTTGATGTATTCATCCTGCAGGTTCCCATACCTGCACGTGATCGCTAGCCTGCGAAGGGCTGCCACATAATCATCAATGGACTCTCCCGCCTCCTGTTTCCGCTGTTGGAAGTTATAGCGGTCTATCGAGACGCAAACCGCTGGGCGGTAATGACTGTCCAGGTCGTCTAGTGCATTCACAAAGACATCCGTCTCCGTTGCATCCCTCTCCTTGGGCACCAGGTTCTTAAACACCCTCACCCCTTCCGGGCCTAAGTTGTGGAGCAATAGTCTCTTTTTCCTTTCCGGCGTGTATTCACCTTCACTCTCATCTCCCAGGGCCTCAATGTAATTTAGGAAATAATCTTTCCAGTCTTCCCATTTTAGTTGGGGTTCACCTGGTCTAGGTAGAAACGGGACTGGTGCCATCAGGGCTGACGCTTGATTCGCCATTTTTCCTTCGCCTCTAGGTTCGCCTTCCTGGGCCCTCCTTTGGGTGGGTTCCCCAGACGCTCCTGCGCTTTCTGCCGTGTCACTTTGGCCCCTTGGGCTCCCTGGGGTATTGTCCCTCGCACTGTGCGCCGTCTGTGCGCTCTCCCCCCCTTCTTCTGGCTTGGGGGAGTCTCCCTTGGTTGCCAGGTTGCTGCCTGGGGGCTGCTGGAGTCTTGGGTCACACTAACCTGGATTGTAAGGTCAGTGTTCGGTTTCTTGCCGTGCTGCTGCACTGCTGCCACGCCCTTTGCTCTTCCTTGCCAGTGATTCGCTTTGCTGACTCGTGTGGGTGGCTGTGGGGGTGTTTGCTGTCGTCCACTGCACCAGGTGGTGCCCGGGTCCCAGCCTCGTCGCCACTGTAATGTTCTCTCTTCCCCCACAGGATACACTGAGGCAGGTAGGTGTTTATCACTTATTTATTTCAATTACAAATTGTTCATTACTGAGCTAAGGGCGCCGAGCGTCTAACTGCGCCGAGCTCCGGTCGCCAACTGCCGCTTTAGCCTTCGCGCCTTTCCTTTCCGCTCTCCTGCGCATGCGCCGCCTCTCCGCTCTAGCCTAGCGCGGGCCGCGTCATCGCGTATGCGCGTGTAGACTAGAGCGCATACCACAAAATGTTTTTCAATAGAAAGTGTGGACGAACAGATGCATGAGTGCAAGGATTAATGCGAGAGCACATGTAGAATGACTTTTTCTGTCACTAAACCCATCAGTGACTGAAGAGGATCTTTCATTTATAAGTCAGACTTATTGGCATCTATTTCTATTTCTTTTCTTTGTGCTTTTCTGCCCCTCTGCCTAATTCACTCACTCCTGCTTCTATATAAGATCCTCATCCCACTCCTTGCCAAGTATTCCTGCTTCTCTCCAAGCCTTTCTTGATTTGTCTCGCTCCCAACTGTCGCATGAAATGTTGGTTCATTCCCAATCATACTTCTTATCACCGTCTATTATTGTTTCCTCGTTTTCTTCCTTGTTTCCACCTCCCTCTGAACTATTTACCTCACCTCTTTGCTTGTGTCTCTGCTTGCTTTCATCTCTCTCATCGTGTCCATGTCTGTACATTCTTTCACTTCTGATCCTCTTTAATCATGTCCTTCTCCCACCCAACTGTCCTTCTTCTTTCCTCTTACGTCAATCCATTTGACTACTCTTTATCTGTCGTTGACGTAATCTCATGTAATTTAAGTCATTTTGTGTTACGTTTGTTATTTGAAATTCCCGAAATCACATTATTACACCGTGTCACGTAACTAAATATCGTTTGTGGTAAAAATTTAGTGCACATGCACAGGAATGACACAAATTACCAGAATGATAATGACACTTATGTTTGTTTGTGCTATTTTGTTTAGTACAAAATGTGGCCAGTTGCTGCTGGCACAGGTAAGAGCGGTGAGGCAGGGTGGGGTGTGGGTGGGGAAGTCAACATATGACGGGATAAGTTAAATTAAATTGAAAAAAATAAAACCACTTACCTTGCGCTTGCGCCATTTCCGGGTCGGTGATGTCGCGAGCGCAAGGTAGGGGTTTTATTTAAAAAAAATATATATTTAACTTATCACATCATATGTTGACTTCCCCAACACCCAACCCACCTTGTTCAACCACCTAACCACTCTTACCTGTGCCGGCCGCCACTGAATGTGGCTTTCTATCCAAAATGGATGTGACAACGAATTTCATACTAAAATATATATTGCAAAATGCTTGTTTTGCATTTCACAGAATTACATGCGATTTCAGGTAATTTTTCAGGAAATTTTGTATAATTATGGAAGAGCAAATTATGCAAATTTTGCAGAACCCTACACTTGTCCTTATCATTCCCTAGCTCCACCTTTACTCCCGCCTCTCACCCTCTCCTTTGTTCATCTTCAGATGCCAGAAAGTGTGTGAACTGAGCCTAGTACCATCATGGCAACAGGCCCCCAACCCTCTTAACATGCATCCCGCAAATAAATACACTCCACACAAGTGTTAACTTGGAAAAAACTGCTGCAGGTTTATTACATATACACATACATTTACATACATTTACATACAACGATATGTAATCATTGTGGGTTAGCTTACGGGCGATCCAAGGGCAGGTAGCATTCTCGCCACCTGCCCACCTGATGAGCCAAGCAGCACCGTGGCGAACCACCTATGTACTACTCCTTGTGGTAATCCCTTCCAGGATCACATGACCATTGGTCCCTTATACTCACGCCTGTTGCGGGGCGGAGCGTAGCTAGGCAAGCCCCCGGTTGCTCAGGCCCGCAACCGTCCGAAGGACTAACGGGGAGCCGACACAGGTTCCAGGCACCTCCCATGAGGCCCCTGGGGTTAGGCTCTGGCACCCTATGTGCCGCGCTGAGGTACCCTTCTGTACCCATATGCTTCCAGATCGCCCTGTAACTCCGCCTGCAACGAAAAAGTGAAACAATAAAAAGTGCTCGCCGTATCCCATTATGCCGACACGCTGGGTGAGCGGTAGGGTGGGAGATAGCTTGTCCACTCCCGAGGCATAAACAGCGCGTCCGGTGCATCAAAGAGGCAGGGAAAATGGCGAGGGGGGCTTAAGTACCCCTCGCCCTGCCTGGTGCACCAGACGTGACGTCGCGCCCACGACCCCCAACGAGAAGAGACTTCTCATCTCGCCATCTCCCCTTGGGGACAAGAAGGGGGGGAAGGAGGGGGGCGGGGGAGGCCAAATGGCAATAGAGGGTCACCCTCTTGAGTGGCCCCCTACGGTGGCCTCGGGCAGCCACATAGTACCATCATGGCAACAGGCCCCCACCCCTCTTAACATGCATCCCACAAATAAATACACTCCACACAAGTGTTAACTTGGGAAAGACTGCTGCAGGTTTATTACATACAACGTTATGTCATCATTGTGGGTTAGCTTACAGGCGATCCAAGGGCAGGTAGCATTCTCCCTACCTGCCCGCCTGATGAGCCAAGCAACACCGTGGCGAACCACCTATGTACTGCCCCTTCAGGTAACCCCTTCCAGGATCACATGACCATTGGTCCCTATACCCTTGCGTAGCTAGGCAAGCCCCCGGTTGCTCAGGCCCGCAACCTTCCGAAGGACTAATGGGGCGCCGACACAGGTTCCAGGCACCTCCCGTGAGGCTGGCATCCCTATGTGCCACATAAAAGAAAGTCCAAAACAACAGAACCTTTTCTCTACACAGTCCCAAACAGAGGTTGCTTATATATTGATTTCTTGGAATGCATGGCCTGGTTTGCACTGTCATGTTTGGAAAGTTCCAACAGAGAGAGAGAGGGTTCGTATTATATATATATATATATATATATATTACCTACTGGCGGTCGCCAGTAGGTATATATAGTTAGGATTTTTTCTCTATGGGATTTTTGAAAATTCTATGTCAAATAACTTTGGCGTTTGTGGACGGAATTGGCTGAAATTTTCAGGAAAATGGCACATTTTGTTTCTGAGCAGCCCCTGAAAATTGGGGGGGGGGGTTCGTCCAGGGGGGGTCGAGAAAAAAGGGGGGTCCCAAAACGTGTTTTTAACATTGAGTTTTCCATAGGGCGGTTGGCCTCACTTTTAGCCCGAACGGCTGAATGGATTTGCACGAAACTTGGCAAAATTGTAGGGACTGGTAGCCCGATGTGCCTTTTGTAGGTCTCAATATATGTGCTACAGTGGATTTTGAGAAATTAACGTTTAAAAAAAGATATATATCTGTAACAGCGGACCGGGCAGCGCTCCAGTACGCGTACTTTTCGCGCAACGGAGCTTTGTGAAGCGAAGCTGATTGGTTCTCCGGCGTCTGTAAACATTCCAAACAGTCCGTAGCGGCCGCCATCTTGTCTCTCGGTAGGATCGAGAGACAAGAGGAGGCCAAAGCGAAGGGGCAAATGACCATAAGGGGGCATAGTAGATCCTCGCTGACCCCCTAGGTTTGATGTGGAGGTTTTAAAAGGGCCCCGCGGGGCAAAAAATAAAATAATAATAATAATCGAACGGCTGAATGGATTTGCACGAAACTTGGTAAAATATTAGGGACTGGTAGCCCGATGTGCCTTTGCTAGGTCTCAATATGTGTGCTCCAGTGGATTTTGAGAAATTAACGTTCAAAAAAAGATATATATCTGTAACAGCGCTCAGCTTCGCGTACTTTTCGCGTTACAGAGCTTTGCGAAGCTGATTGGTTCTCCGGCGTCTGTCAACATTCCAAACAGTCCGTAGCGGCCGCCATCTTGTCTCTCAGTAGGATTGAGAGACAAGAGGAGGCCAAAGCGAAGGGGGAAATGACCATAAGGGGGCATAGTAGATCCTTCCTGACCTCTTAGGTTTGATGTACCATTTTGCCAAGTTTGGTGTAATTCCGTTCAGCCATTCAGGCTGTAGACGTATGTAAATGTCCTATGGAAAATTGCATGGGGAAAACACATTTGAAAGTGTTGAAATTTAGAACCAATTAAAATGTTACTTTGGTTTTGTATTTGTGTGTGATGAAAGTTAATTGGTTATGTATATATGTCAAATGAGAGGAAACCACAGCCATTTTGTGATACTACTGTCTGAGGTACATTTGTGAGGAATTTTTGGTGGTGAATTTCTGGTGTTTGATTTACACAGTACTAACACTTCTCCTACTTTTAAAAAGGTGAGTTGTTAATTTGTAAGGGGAACTATGTTGTACACTTGAAGATAATTTGAAAAATGTTTTCTGTTATTTATTTGCAGTCCTTCTGTTATACTAAATACTTGATAAAGTTAGTTTTATATTATGTATTACTAAAAACGATAAATGAAAGTGATTATTTTTTTCTGCAATTTACAGCAAGCAATTTCAAAATAAAATGGCTCACAATGAAGAGACCGTGGCAATTTCTTTTGAATTGTCCACTACATTGATTGAAATTGAGAGCACCAATAATGAAATATTGTCACAAGGAGGAGATGACTTGTATGATTCCATTAGATTGATTGAAATGGACAGCACCAATAATGAAATATTGTCACAAGGAGATGACTTGAATGATTCCACTACATTGATTGAAATTGAGAGCACCAATAATGAAATATTGTCACAAGGAGGAGATGGCTTGTATGATTCCATTAGATTGATTGAAATGGACAGCACCAATAATGAAATATTGTCACAAGGAGGAGATGACTTGAATGATTCCACTACATTGATTGAAATTGAGAGCACCAATAATGAAATATTGTCACGAGGAGATGACTTGAATGATTCCACTACATTGATTGAAATTGACATCACCAATAATGAAATATTGTCACAAGGAGGAGATGACTTGAATGATTTTTTTGATGAATCTGTTGATGGCGAATTTATCGAATGTTTGGAGACCATAGAGTTACAAGAATCATCATTGCAGACTTTTCATGAGGAAATTGCTGATGAGGACATGTTACTAGTTCTTTCAAATTTAGAAAATTCTGAAGAATAAATTTATATTTAGAAATCAAAAATTGTTTGAGACATTATTCATTTTTATTTTTAATTTATGAGGTTGTAGCGAAGTGATTGTAGTATAAAATGAGACTTATAGTATAGAGTGCAACATTTTTATGTTACATGGTAAGTTTACTCATATTTACTTCCCTTCTGCCACTATATTATCTCCAATGTGTATTTGACATCTCTTCTTCATCTCCGGCCTCCTTTCTCTCACTGTGTGTCTCCGATGCATCTTATCGCTGCTATTTTGTGTAATTACAGAAGAGAGTAAAATAAAATAGTTCGGAACGTGAAAAGGGGGCAAAGTAGAGTACCCCTCACCCCCTAGGCCTTTTTAGGCGGTCCCAAAAGGATCAGTTTCTGCTTTCCTGAGAGATTATGGTATGAGTTCCATATACCACAATAATTTGCATTACAACATGCAAGATATCTATCTCCTATTACCAACTTTGAGATATTCGCGCTAAGCGCGAATATCTCCAAAAAGTAACACCTGCCCTGAGCAGTTCCTAGCCATGTTATCCAATGGGAGGTGGATAACATGGCTAAGAGCATTAGCTCGGTAATGCATGAATATCGCTGACTTTTTAGCGATATTCATGCATTGCGGCCGTTTATTATCGCATTTGCGATAAACCTTGATAATAGCAAGGTTTATCTTCGATAATTTCTGACGATGCTTAGCGGTAAAAAATTCGTTGCTAAGCATCGTTAGGGATAAATATCGCTTAACTTTGGTAATATGCACCAACGTCTGTTAACGTTCGATTCGAAGGAAATGAGGAAGTGTTGAAAAACATTGTCTGCGCCATCTTGCCTTTTTTGAAATGCCACACTTTTGTCGTGCACGGCAGCCATTTTAGATGCCTTGACCAGACCCACTCTCTGCACGCTGTCGATTCGTAGCATGGCTCCCCACCCTCGCAAGCATCTTCCCCAGGCACTGGTCACCCCCGCTCTCTGTCTTATGCATCGGCAATAAACCTCCCCCCATCTGCGCTGCTCTTCCCTGAAAATCACACTCTGTGCCCGCCCGACACCTCCCTTTCGCCCTATTCACTACCGCACCCTCTGACACTCCTCCTCCTCTGTGTCCGATTGTCCAGGCTATCACCTAGCCCTGCAGATGTAGTTTATGGCCCCAGCTGTAAAGAATCACCCCTCTTCAAAGGAGTTATAGTAGATCAAGGCCCACACCCGATGAGATCCGTCACACCACACGTGTTCCTACTATCTGAAAACCATCCTGTATTGTGATTGGGGAGGGGACCGAGCCTGAAGCGGAAGATTCCAGGAATGACTCTTTGTACATCAAAGTTTTTACAATTATGTGTCACATTAAAAATATATAGCACTCCAACAAAGTAGTAGGAATATAAAACTTTAATTACATATAAATATATACAACAAAACAAAAACAGTAAAAACATTTAAACAACGACGAGACCGTGGCAATTTCTTTTGAATTCCTGATGAGGACATGTTACTAGTTCTTTCAAATTATGAAAATTCAGAAGATGTTGCCTGGGGGTGGGTCGTCAGTAGCAGTCTGTTGTGCGAATAGTTCCAAGGCAGCAGAACGCGCTGAAATCTAGATGGCACGAAAGTGATGTCTAGTAAGTTGCCGCCCAGCAAATAACGGCGTGGGGCGCCGCGGGGGTGAGTGAGTCCAGTAGGCACCACAGCTATTCTTACCGGCATTGCAGAATTACTGCTGGGGACAATGCCTGTGCTGTAGCAGGGTCACAGCAGAAACAAAAAGGATTCTGTTGAAGATGTTGTTGGTTTTCAATTTGAATACAGTTCTGGTGTCAACTGCTATGCTAATGTAGTGGTTAATGTTTTGTTTTCTCTAGAAAATGTAAAAGAGGGGGAGGCAGTCCAAAGTTCCGTTAAAAGGGCAAAGGAAAGGATCGGTGGTTTGAACTATCAGTCAAAAAGGGGAGGGGGTGCAACAATTTTTCCTACCGGGTCACACTGTGCTTTCACCGGAACTGAGGTCTGCAGGATTCTAGTAA
The DNA here is from genome assembly GCF_964261635.1 of Lissotriton helveticus. Taxonomy (NCBI): domain Eukaryota; kingdom Metazoa; phylum Chordata; class Amphibia; order Caudata; family Salamandridae; genus Lissotriton; species Lissotriton helveticus. The sequence continues at coordinate 1,267,301,268 of NC_136061.1, read as the reverse complement.
TTCAAAGTGAGGCTGGCGCCAGCATGGGAGCGCCGACGTCCCGCGGATACAGTTTCGTCACTCCACGGGCGATCATGGCAGTCATTCCCCATCGGGGGTCGGAGACTCCCGCGGCTCCTCTAGAATCTTCAAGGTCGTGGAGGACTACGGTGGTGGAGTCAACCAGTGACCGGGCCATTTCTTTATGCTGGGCCCGCTCTTGCCAGGTCGACCGCCATTTTGAGAGTTCGGTAGCTACTGGCGATCGTGGGGTCAAATGAGCGGACGGGCTCCACCCTGCCGGGCGAGACGTTGCAGCATGGCCACAGTAGAAGAACCCTTTTCCGGGCGCCTGGAGCGCTGAGGGTGCAGCTGGGAAGCCTCCACCTGGGGAGGCGGGAGAGGCCTGTTCGCACCGTCTCTCCCTCCCAGTGCACCCCACGGCGTCTCGCTTGAGATTTGTTATGGCCGGACCAGGCGATGAGGACGAGGGGGGGGGGGTCGGAGGCATGTGCAAGACATCCCCCCCCAGTGTTGTCGCAGCCATTATTCAAGAAAGAAGAAGTGTCCCGTCCGTCTTCGGGCCGGGCTTCCGGTAGATGTCGGCCGGACGCCCCTGGCTCTGGCCCCATGAACGGGTTTCTTGGTTTATCGGCTGCAGCCGGATCCCATCGGCCTCGGCCCCCCGACCGTTGGTGGCCGGACCGGAAGAGCATGTGGCGGGACTACCTGAAACTGTCAAGGGCCACCGCGGCCGGACTGGGAGAGAGAGGGGAGGGTCGAGGAGACATTCCCCCCCCCTGCAACTGTTCAGCGTTGTAAAGGCAATCCCCTGGCCGGGTCCCGCTGGCCTCGGCCTCTCCTCCGGCTACACCCTACGTTAGGATCTCCTGGCCGAGGCGTGGCAGCAGGACCCGCCTTATATGGGCTGCTCCCGGCTGGGCGTAGCCGCAACCCTGCCCCACCTTGGAAGTTTCCAGAGTGGGGGCGGATGTTCTACTGACTTGCATTTTCCCTAGTCTATCGATTTTTTTGGCGTGGCAGGCGGTGGGACAGCGAGGGGTGATTTGGTTTCTCTTACTGTTTTTCTGGTCTCTCACCACTGGCATATTTTAACGTTTTCTTGTTTCTAGGACATTAATAGGTTTTATCATTACGTTATGTTATCGTTTCTTTGTTCGTTGTTTAATAAAAGTTCATGTTCATCAGTGGCCTACTGATTTTCGTTTTCCTATTCTTTTCTTTCCAGGTTGTTTCATGCTAAAGTTTCTGTTAACAGGATACAGTGATCACTTCGTTATTATTGCATATGTCCTTTTCACTAGGGGTGCTCTCTGGTCGGGCCAGATGACGTATCTCTAGTAAATGGTCCGGGTGAAACAGGTGCATCAATCAGTGGGGAGTAGATAGGCATGACAGATTACAACGGGGGAGAAAGGTCCGCATTACGTACCCTTTCACTATTTGCAAAGATTTTCCTACGTATATTTGCAAACAGGGAATACCTCCAAAAAGAACCAATTCCCAAACAGTCAATGTTTGGGGAAACAATCAATCAATGAGGAACGAAATAGGCACGACGTGTTAAAGGTTTGCGTTACCTACCCTTCACTATCTGCAAAGGGAGAGAGAATATTCCTATTCTTCCTCGTTTGCAGGCAGAGAAGATTCTTAAGAGAACCAACTTCGAACAATTCAATGGTCGATTCAAACAATCAACAAGGGGTACTGTGAACACAAATGAACGCCGCTTATGTACATACACATTGGTATTATCAACAGGTTGTTCCTAATGTTTCTATTTTAGGGAGGTCAAAAAGAGATCCCATTAGTGGCCTACTGATTTTGCTCGATTCCTTTTGTTTTTTTACACGATTTTTCGCTATCTGCAAAGACTAAACAGAGTATTGCGACTCTGTGCTTGTTTGTAAATAGAGAATGAACCAAAGAGAACAATCAATCAAATGGAGAGAGAAGCAGGCACGACGGATTACAACGGGGGCAAAGGCCTGCGTTAACTACCCTTCACTATCTGCAAAGAGAGAGTACTCCTAATAGAAATGAGGGGTGGGGGGCAGCATTCAAAGCAGATCAGTGTGCATAAACACGAAAATGTTTTTACTTACCACGTACTTGACATTCGACAGCTTATGATATTTGCTATTAAAAAACCATTGAAATTCACTGAAAAAACCATAGGTTATAGACCATATATAGTTAGGAATTAGCATTTACAAAACCTTGAAAATTCACTGAAAAAACCATAGGTTATAGACCATATATAGTTAGGAATTAGCATTTAAAAAACCTTATTTTACTCACACAAAACCATTGAAATTCCATATATAGTAAGTTGCACTAACTATATATCGCGCACCCGCAATCCACTGCTGATCATGTCACATATTACATCATTCATGACATGGTCAGTGACATCACTGATGACATCACTGATGACATCTCAAATGACATCACTGATGACATCACTGATGACGTCTCATTTGACATCATTCTTGTGCTAATACGATAAACCTCTTCAGACTCTAATATAACCTTAGATACACTCAGTGTATACAGACACTCACACACTGCCACTCATCCATGGAGTTACTCACACACCCAGTCAGTCATGCAAAGAAACAATCTCACCTCCATTTCTTCAACTATACAGTTATACACACCTTACTTATTGAAACATATACTAACACATATTTACTCTCTTATACAATCCCTGATACAAGTTCACAATGATCGATACAACCACTCACTCATTCAGTGGCTCTCATGCACAGTTATTTATATATGCCAACTCTCACATGTACTGTGTTTTACATATGTACTTACTATGACATGTAGCATTGAGATATCCATTCACTCATCAATACACTCATGCACCAGTCAACTGCCCATGTAGCTGTTTCCACATGCACTCTTGAACTCATACACCTAGTGAATAAACTGCTCACACATCTATGCACAGAGTCACACACCTTCCAGCCACCCCCACACAAACTCAATCTCCCATAGAAATACTTGGGCAACCAATTAATAACACATATAGCCTCTCGTATAGCTAATGATCAACACATGCAGCAGTTTACATCACAACAGACATAATGATGCACAAATTAAGACAGTTTAGTCACTAACCCATGCATTCAGTGAGACACATTTAATCACTCACTCATACAGTCAGTCACGCACCTACTAAATCCTTCATCCAGACACTTATACATCCACTCATTCTTCAATATCTAAGACATATTTTAACTTTACAGAAACATACAGTCACTGGATGTTGTCATCAGTGATGTCATCAGTGATGTCATTTGAGATGTCATCAGTGATGTCATCAGTGATGTCACTGACCATGTCATGAATGATGTAATATGTGACATGATCAGCAGTGGATTGCGGGTGCGCGATATATAGTTAGTGCAACTAACTATATATGGAATTTCAATGGTTTTGTGTGAGTAAAATAAGGTTTTTTAAATGCTAATTCCTAACTATATATGGTCTATAACCTATGGTTTTTTCAGTGAATTTTCAAGGTTTTGTAAATGCTAATTCCTAACTATATATGGTCTATAACCTATGTTTTTTTCAGTGAATATATATATATATATACACATATATATATATGTATATATATATTACCTGCTGGCGGTCGCCAGTAGGTAGTTATAGTTAGGACCTATTTTCCATAGGAAATCCGCAACATTCTATTACCAATAACTTTGGCGCCTGTTGAAGAATCTTCACGAAATTTCCAAAATTTGTGGGGCGCTCCAGTCCGCTCCTATCCTGAAAGTTTCGGGGTGATTCGTCAAGCAGGGGCCGAGAAAAAAGGAGGTCCCAAAACGTGTTTTCCCTATGCAATTTCCCATAGGAACCTTTAGTCGCAGCTACAGCCCGAACTGCTGAACGGAATTACACCAAATTTGGCAAAAAGGTAGCCCTTGGTTCAGAGTCGTGCCTTTTTGTTAAATGGTGTAAATCCGTTCAGTAGTTGCTGAGAAAATAAAAAATAAAATCATATATATATATCTATGGCCGCGTTGGATCCGCGCACCCTAAGCGCACCCTGCAGAGCACGAGCCGTATGCTAATTGGCTGTCAACACTCCAAATCAGGAAGTGTTGGCAGCCATCTTGTGTAGAACCGAGGCACAAGAAACCTAAGAAAAAAACGTGAAAAACACAGAAAGGGGGCACGGTACAAACACCTTGACCCCCTAGGCCTGCTTAGGGGGTCCCAAAGAAAAAAATCTGCAAAATCTACGCAGGGTGCACCGATCCTGCCGATAAAAAAAAATTAAGCATGTTAATATTCAGCCCCCGGGTGGGCCAAATCCCGGGGGCAATGTTAGATTTGGGTGGGGAGCCCAAAGGGGCCCCCCAGCCCCGGGGACAGCCACCACCCCGGGGCTTCATAAATAAATGTGCAGGGGGGGCTCACAGCCCCCCCAGCCCCGGGGACCGCCACCCCCGGGGCTTTGATAATAAATGTGTGGGGGGGCTCAAAGGCCCCCCCAGCCCCGGGGACCGCCACCCCCGGGGCTTTATGTGAATATATGCGGGGGGCTCACGGGCTTGTGTTTATTGTAAACACAAAAAAAACCTGTGTGGGGGGGTTTGAGCACCCCACACACGCCCAGGGGACCACCACCTCTCCGGGGCTCTAAACATTACAATTGGGGGGGTCCACCACCTCCCCGGGGCTTTGTGAATGGTGGGAGGGGGGCCGCGTGGCCCCCCTCCTGGAGCCCTGTTATGACCCTGGGGACCGCCACCCCCAGGGCCGGCTCTTGCAGTGTCCCGTGGTGCCCACCCCCGGGACACTGTAGTTTGCTATGGCGGGGCGGGAGCCTCGCGGCCCCCGCCCTGCCATAGCAAACTGCTCTCTCTTCCAAATACCAAAGCAAATTGCTTTTCCACAGGGGGAGCTGCATCTTAGCAGCTCCCGTGTGGAAAAGCAATGCCGGCTCCCGCAGGATGCGGGGAGCCGGCGGGACTGCGGGGGATTGAGGACCCCCCCCACGGTCCCCAACGGAGAGGGCCAGCCCCGGGGATGGGGTCCCCGGAGCTATTAGTGGCCAGGGAAGGGGGGCCACGCGGCCCCCCTACCCAAAACTTAATATATATATATAAATAAATAAATAAATAAACACAGGCCGGCCCCAGGGAATGGGGTCCCCGTGGCTGATTATGGCCTCGGGAGGGGGGCCATGCGGCCCCCTTCCCGAAGTTTACATTTTAAAAAATAAAGGCCCTGAGGGATGGGGTCCCCAGGGCCAAAAAGTGAGAAAAAGAAGGGGGGCTACACAGCCCCACTTCTTAAAAAAAAAAAAAAAAAAAGACTAGCATCGCGCCGGAGGTCATGCCCCCTTTTTGCAGCAGTCTGCAAATGCGCCCCCTGGCGCATTTGCAGATGTGGAACGAATTCCCCTAGAATACTGTGGGTCCCTGGGGGCAAACTAGCCCACCAGAAACCTCCAGTAAGCGCAAGGGGCTGCGTTGCAGAGAGGTGTTCTGAGGCCACGCCCTTTTTTACACCTCTGTGCAACGCAGCTCTTTGGGGTTTAATGGAGGTAGCTGGTGGGACCCTCAGTATTCATGGGGAGTTTATCCCCAAACTTAAAACGCACCACGGAGCGCATTTGCCCAGTGGTGAAGGGAGGGGGCGGGGCCTGAGTTGACATGTCTGCAAACACGCTCTGTGGCGCGTTTTAAGTTGAGGAATTAATACCTCTTCAATCCTGAGGGTCCCTGGGGGCCAACTAGCCCACCAGGTACCTCCAGTAAGCGCCACGGAGCTGCGTTGCAGAGTGTTGTAAAAAGGAGCGTGGCCTCTGAACAGACCTCTGCAATGCAGCTCTCTGGTGCATACTGGAGGTACCTGGTGGGCTAGTTGGCCCCCAGGGACCCTCAGGAACGTTGGGGAATTAAATATCTTTCGATACCTAGAATCCCAGAGGGCCAACTAGCCCAACAGGTATCTCCAGTATGCGCCAGGGAGTGTCATGTATTCCTACAGGTTCTGTATCGATCCCCCTATTCCTGACCCTGTTCTGGTTAATAATTAACTAGCAGCCATCCCACGGTACAAAAAAACGTTATCTGATTAAGCCACACCACGGCACAGGAACGCGTTATCTGATTAGGTCATAACGCTTGCCATCTAATTAGGCAAGCACTATTCCTCCAGCCCCTGATAAGGCATACGGAGTTCTCAAAACAAATCAAACCTATGACAACCTGGGAAAATCCCTGCGGCCATTGTTTTGATTTCACCGAGAACTTCAGCATAAGAATGTGCGAACGAGCCCGTTCATATGACATCCTTATTGACGTATCCATGTCCATCCTTACGTCAATCTCGGCACCTTACAGGTATAAATATTACCGACATTGCCTTAAGCAAACACACGCGGTGGTGACGAGATCGGAGCAGCGAGACTTGCCGAAGAGCCCAGCAGAGAGCGAAGCCCACTGGCGCTGCCCCGCCTTCCTGACGCGCTGAGAACGAGACGCTGCTTTTCTCCTGCCGAGAAATCCAGCCCCGGCGCTTCCAAGCAGCCCTCGCAGGCAGCTGGAATATCAAGACCAGAGACGAGAGATACCAGCCCTCAACCATTCTAGATCTCAGGTACAGAACTGAATAACCCCTTGCAGAGAATTCTTGAGTCAGTCACTTGGCAAAACAAACTTAACTTAAACTGCTACTTATCTACTCCCGCCCACGTATTAGGCTTAGGTCAGGTACACTGGGGTAGGCGTGGTTAGAAGCACCAGTTGAGTACGATTAGTCAAATGTATATATGTATGTATCTATTTTATCAGTTTTAAATATCATATGGCTTAGAAACCATATCAATGCTTCTGCAGTATTATTTTATACTTCTGCTTTTATTGTATGCACTTTACTTAACCATAAGTATTGCAATAATATCGATTCATTTTTCTTGTACGAGAAAAGAGACTGATCAATAAATAACATCTTTTATTGAACACACCCGTCTCTTTTTTTCTCTACAATCTGGTGAAACTAAGAATGCACTGAACTGACTGAGTAAAATAAGTTGTCTTTTGTTTTCACACGACTCTAGAGATACACTCTTGATTAGGGGAGAGCAAAGTTGTCATGTTCTATGGTTGTCAGAAACTAAATCCCTTCTTGTCTATCCAGGGAGGTTAAACTCCTCCTTGCCTATTCGAGAAAGTTTCTAGTGAACTCTGAGCTAGCTGGCAAACCCAAAACTTTAAGTCTAATATCGTCAGTAGAAGACCTAGTTAACCTCTGTCCTAGGTCTATACTATTGAAGGTATTATTCCAATGCGCAGAGCCTATTGGGATAATAGGAACTACACTACATGGCGCCCAACGTTTGGATAGGTGATAAAACTAACGCAAGACATTAGAGTAACTCAGTCGTGCTTTTTCACACAGAACCCCTTTTTTCCCATAATAATCCAAAGACGTCTGGAGTGGGTGAAAGGTCATATCCGCCAAACTTTGCAGGAGGAGACTCCTATGTATGGTTCTTGGTTTAGTCAACGTTGAAGGATACACTGTTCCAAAATATTGTGCATCTAATCTTTGTTTCCATAGAAACCTGATCTGCAAATAAATAAAATAATCTTCTTGACAATAGTATGTCAGAAACTGAAGAAGAAAGGGAGACAGCTAGAATAGCAGCTGAACTCCTAGTAGCAGACAATACTCTGCTGGAAAATGACCCAAATGCAATACTCATCCCGGTCAACATAAGGAAATCTATAACCTTAAAACTTATAGAAAATGGACTGACACTAAGAGGTGGTACAGTCATATTCGTAATTGAGGCACACGAATATCGGCAGACAGAGGTATTCTATTCATGGATAAACTTTCCAGCAGCAAACGCTGTAACAAAGGACTTCCACTATTACAAAATAGAGGAACCTCCTAATGAGTACACTCCTTTCGAGGAGGTGGAAATACCACTCAAATTCCAAGAGCACCTGCTCTTGTTTCATGGCGCCCTAAAACATAATAATCACATCACCAGGCTCGGTCCACTAGGTAGACCAGGAGCAACGTGGCCGGTCCTAGCCGGATATACACCACATCCAGACATTGAAGAAATGCCTGCAGCAGAGCTTTTAATACAGCTAAAACAACTAATCAAAATACATAGACAATTAGTCCAATATGTAATGCGGACTTCAACAGTCCAACCAGCAGTTAAAATTCCATAGCTGAACCCTCATCAGGGTAACACAAATAAAATTACACCACAGAACATACAGTCCTGTCTGGGTAAAGTACCCGCAAAACGGGAACAAATACCCTTCTGGCTAGCACAAAAAATCACTCAAATAGAGGCGGTGTTTCCAGACACCACCCCGGTAGAAAAACACAGGATTCTGACTATCTGTCTTCCAATGGGAATCGCACCACACGTGGAAGACTGTGACACTTGGGGTACAGTCTTTGCTTCCATATACACAAAAACACATGGTGTACCATCCATGTCAGTAATACCAGATGTGCTAAAACAAATTCAAGATGAATACGGTCCAGAACCCGCTTTAACTCTCGGTATGAAATTACTGAAGGACTTCAAGCAGGTCTCGGCTATATTATTAGCCAACATAAAGGGAGAAGCAGCAAACGTGGCGATCCGCCAAAGGTTAAAAGAGACAGATATAGCAGACCAACCAACTGAAATTGCCAGAATCATAGAGAAATCCTATGAAGAACTAGGAAGAGATAGTCTGGGTGGAATACCGGTAAAACCTCAACTGATTGAAAGTCCTGAAAAGATATTTATTAAAAATAATTTAAACACTCAAAAAAAGAGCTGGGATGGAAACAAACAATCCAATCCTAAAGAAAAAAGATTCCAGTCCAGAGGAAGGTCTCCTCGGCGGTGAGAAAGATCTCCGAACCAAGGACGCAGGTCTCCCCAAAGTGAGCCCTCTGGGAAAAAATACAACCTTAGAAATAGGGATAATATAAAGAAACCTGATAGATATCAAGATATTGATACACGTCCCTCTCAATCTTTTCAGACTTCCTCGCAGAAATCGGAAAGAAGAGGACGATCAGAACACAGGGAAGAGCACGTCAAGTCCAAAGACAAGGAACCTGCTCATCCAAATAAAAAGTTACAATTTCCAAAAAAGAAGGTAGCCAGTATTAAAGTAATCAAAGATGCCGAGAATACTGAGAACACAGCTGAAAAACGGAGAATGGGCTCAGACAATGCTAGACAGCGCAGCAGAAGTGAGCATAGCTCGCAAAGTCCTTATGAATCATCTGGAGACAGTGGACACGAATGAATACATTCAGGTGGAAACTGCAGACACCAGAGTTAGCAAACCTCATAAAATATATGAAATTACATTGCGTATAGAGGGGGATAAGACTAGAAAAATAAGGGGACTATTTTGGGATAATCTGTCCAAGGGCTATGACATCCTTCTAGCTGAACGAGACTGGCCACCAGAGTTTGTCAGGGAGTGTCCTCATGGCGAAGAAATAATTATGCCTGCCTTCTCAAATCACATTCCAATTCATAAAAAATATACACTTGCTAGAAAGTGGGCAGTAGCTCAAGCTCCTGCTTTATATAAAAATCATGTAGGATGGGATGAGGACTCTCCTCCCCACAAAATCCAGTTAAAATCACAACCTACTGCACAGAGGCAGTACCCAATTAAGCAAGAAGCTAAAAAACAGGTAAAAGAGATCCTAGATCAACTTGAATACCAGGGCGTGATTGAAACTTGCACCTCACAAATGAACAATCCTTTGTTTCCTGTCTCCAAACCAGACAACTCATATCGTCTAGTTTTGGATTACAGACACCTTAACTCATGTTGCAAAACCTTTGCAGTACAAAACTCGCATAGTGCTGCACTAATGAATAACATAGTGCGCAAAAAGTACAAAACAACATTAGACATCTCTAATGGGTTCTTTTGTCAAAATATAGCACCAGAGAGCAGATATTTGACTGCGTTCTCGGTAAATGGCTCGCAAAAAAGCTTCTGCCGTTTACCCCAGGGGCACAAGAACAGCCCAGGATTATTCTCAAAGAGAGTAACAGAATTACTACAAACATACGATGACGAGGCATTATCATATGTCGACGACATTTACCTAACAGATGATGACTTGGATACTCACTTGAAGAGAGTGAACACCATAATACTTGGGTTCGCAGCAGAGGGTTACAAATTCAACTTTAAAAAGTCAAGAATTGCCCATCTAACAGTCCTGTTTTTAGGATATGAATTATCAAGTGAAGGCAAAAGCCTGGCTGACAATTTCCGAGAGAAATGTGCGGTACTCCAAGCTCCTAGAACACTAAAAAACTTACAATCAATTCTAGGCTTCCTAAATTTCGGAAGAACATACATTGCAAATTACGCAGAAAGGATCAAACCCCTTTATGATCTAATAAAACCAGATTTTAAAAGAATCAATTGGACTCAAAAACACACAGAAATTTTGAGATCTTTACAAACAGACATGTTAATTAAAACAAAATTAGAAACACGTGACAACACACGCAATCTTGTGATTCGAGTCATCCCAGGAGGATGCGGATTCACATACCTGACCTCTAATGAGGGAGAAAAGGTACCAATTGCATACAATTCACATTTGTACACAGAAGCTGAAAAGAAGTTCAGTATTAAAGACAACATTGTTCATGCAGTTCAAACTGCTATAGCAAGAGAAAAAGACACCGCTGACGGTAGACGTATCACAGTCAGAACAGCGGAGTCAGCCTTTGAGGCATTAACAACCCCATGTAATTTACCAACAACAACGTTGAATCCAGAATGGATACAATGGGTGAATTCAATTACAACGGACAGAGTAAAATACTACTTTGATCCAGAATTAAAGGAATTAAAATATCTAGAATATGAAATGACATACCCTCTGCCAATCGACATTCTGCCTTTACGACAGTACGCCTGTGTAATACATACAGACGGACATGCTCAACCCTCAGTTTGGGGAGAGCTGGCTTACAAGGCCACATGCGAAATTGTAAAAGAAGTGTGGCGCGGAGGTAAATTAAGACCTCTACTTACAAAAACACACTCAGTGGAAAATAATTCAGAACAACAAACTGAAATAATAGCGTTAAAAATGGCGCTAGATAATGCCGATCGCGAATTCCCGACACTTATTGTGTGCGATTCGTATTACTGCGTCAAATCATACAATAACGATTTACAGAAATGGATTCAAAACGGTTACAAAGATGACACAGGTGCAACAATAAAGCAAAAAGTGCTCTGGGAACAAGTAGTTCTATTACAGAAAGAACTACCAAAAACTCACGTGATACACTCACTAAGTCATCAGCGTGATGGCGTTCACGTTGCAGGGAATTCATTGGCTGAGAAAGCCACAACGGCAGCAACTGAATCGGCTTCCGTAGTCAAGAAAAAGCATACAGTAAAACACATTGACGGTGAAACTTTGCTGGCGGTAAAAACGTCATCAAAAGGCGACTGCTCAGCACTACCGATCAATTATCCACTCAATTATACATACATAATCGATGCAAACTCAGTCCCTTTTGCTCGAATCCCAGGAGTGGGGGATAGAGTGATTCCAAACACGGACAGGAGAGGCTTGTTAATAGCAGACGCACATATGGGTGAGGGTCTCAGACACCTCAAACTAAAAGATTCTCTGGAAGAATTACAATCAGTGTACTGGTGGCCAGGTATGAGCCTGCATCATCACATCTTTGTAAAGAACTGCCCAGACTGCAATAGAGATCGCAGTGGCGAGAGAAACGGTATATTAGCATGGCGTTTCACTCCAGAATTGATCAACAATAAAAATTAATGCGTCCAATTAACATATAAAGCCTAGTTTCCACTTGTGATGTAGACCCCAGCACTCGGCTGACGTCTGGACTGTTATAAAAAGATTTGCGAGTCTATAATGGCATATACGCTAGAAGCATGCTACGTTTGGCTGAATGTTTTTTCTTCATGCCCTAAAGCGTATGAAAAACATGGCCAAATGAGCATAGCATAGCGGGACTCTTCTCACTTCCTACCTGAGGGAACGGGATGGTGTAAAGAAAAAACCAAAGGCATAAAGCAATCTATAACAGCAAAGGTATTAGGTTCGGGAGCTGGGTGGGTCAAACATCTAATAAGTGTCCAACGTAGTCTAAATAACCTGCCAAGAAATTCTCTGAGGGGATTCAGTCCGTACAAATTATTGTTTGGAACTAGAATGATGGTCTTAGATCTTGACAGTCAGACTTCAGTGGTTAAAGAAAAAAGCTTTGATATCAAAGATCGTTTGGCTATGTTTCAGGACTTAAACGAAACAAGGAAAGACCTGAGCAACATAAAGTTGAAACAACAGCCAACAACCACTGAAGAAAAACCACCTGTCCCAGCAAGACCTGTCTGGATTCCAAAAGTCGGGGATCTAGTCAGAGAAAAGATCGCGGTAAAGAAGGAATTTGGGCCTTCTTACAGAAAAGCAGTTCCTGTCTTGTCTATCAATCATGTGGCCGATAACAAACAGTAGGCCAAGTGGACTCCCGATAAGTAGTAGAACACCAAGATTTGCTACAAACACAGAGGTTCAATCTAAGAGGCTACTCACATTTGAAATGCCTACAGAACAACAACAAGGACTATGCAACAACACTATGGAACTTAAACCTCTAAAAACCCAAATAAAAACATTTAGCAGAGACACACCAATCTACAATGAAGTAACAAATGACTATGCTGCTGCAACAAAACACGCAAATAAAGCAAACAGCAATCCTGAAACAATAGGAACAATAGACAGAACGGCATCGGGTTACTTCATCAACTTCAATGATTCATCTGAAGATCTGAGTGAATCAAAGGTACAAACATCAACAAAAACCTTTAAAGACAAAGCTAAGGAACTTTTTCAACATCTGAAAGAAACCTATCTGATTTCTCCGTGGATTGAATTCTGGGTGGCCTTAGGTGCACTTATCCTCATACTTTGGCTCATCATGGTACTATGTTTGGGACACTTCATTGAGGGAAAATATGCTAAAATGGACACAGCAAGCCAGAAAATCAACTTGGTCCTCAAACCACACACGTCTTCACACGTCGAGAAAAGAGAACTTTCTTCAGTCAACTTCACAGCCAATCCTATACCCGGTGGGGTAGCATGGGACAATACTGATTATGAAATCTATGGTCCGGTTGAAATCCTGAAGTATCCACATCAAATCAAGATCTCATTGAGTGACTTTGTAAAACCAAGCTCAGTTGCTGATGATTGGGACGTTGAAAGCATTAATAATATGATGTCTGACCTAGTGATGTCTGCTAAATTTACAAAACATGATTATTTGCAGGGTTCGTCTAATTATGATAAAATGTTCTGCTATAATCACTATAGTAATCATTATCTGCATAAATCTGCACAACCTAGAAATGTTTTAAATTATAATCAATGGGAACACTGTGCAACCCCTCCAAAAGGTAGCTCAAGAACTTTTTATGACAAATATTCATATTTTTCAGGGTTCAACACAAGTAATGCAGAAACATTTTATTTCAAATTATCAAATAAGACAGGTACAAAGACCATGCTTACAAACACTAAATTGATATATTCAGACTCATTTTTTGAGCAAATGAGTACATTTGGTTTTGATTACTGGGACAAAAATGTTGAAGTAAAAAGTGTTTGGGGTACAAAGGAATGGCAAGTACAATGTTTAGAATCATTGTTTAGAGCCTGCATGATCCCAGAACAAATTATATTTTTGAATGACACTGTTCAACAAACTACCTGTCTTGGCCTAGCCAAAATCAAAGACTTAAACAAACCGTCTATTCCAAAGCCATCAATGAACGGTAATATATCTCTAGATGAGGAGATAGACGTAAACCATATATTAAGCCAAAACAGAACACATCCTGATTGGAAACAGTGGTTGATCTGGCCCACAGATACTAATAACTGTCAAGACAGATTCCTGAACAAAATCCAGGGGTTCAAATTGACAAGGCCAGACCCTAGATATTCCCAAAGACAACACCCAGGGATAATTACCACGTACAGTGTGGGCAAGCTCTGCCTTCAATGGCTACAAACATCCACACTGGCAGAAATTAAGCAACACCTGAATTTACTTACTGATGGTGCTGACTTGCGTGATTTCATTATGGGACCGCGCAAACAGCGTCAAAAACGCTTCATAGCAGCCTCTGTATATGCAGCTTATAACGAAGCCTGGAAAATAATTCAAATTGAAACGTCAGAGAAAATACGGGAAATTGACCGTATTAATTTGGAAAAATCACTTTCTGTAGTGGACAATGGGTTAATGACTCTGTCCTCCAGAATATACTCTTTGGACAGCATTGTGTCTTCAGCAATCGACATAATATCGCAAGACTTACTGTTGTTACAACACGGTCAGTCCCAATTGCGTTCTATTGTGCAACTTGGCTGGACGTTACAAAATCTGCGTTCAGGCTATGTGCCTTGGCGTTTAATCAACACAACGTCACTATTCAATATCTTTAACCTCACTGATAAACAAATCAGTATGGCACAGAAGGGTGCTGATTATACAATCCTGAGCATTGAGAAACTCGAGAGATTACCATTGACAATGTCAGAACGACCTGTCAGTGAATGGATAATACATGGAATAATTAATATTCCAATATCTACTTTCAGGTTTCAATACTGCCAAAAATATATACAGGCTGGCATGTACGAAAAATTGGGTAAAGGGTACATTAAGTCAACATGGAACTTGCCCTATTCACATGCTTGTGTCAGTAATAAAGGCCGGAAAGTGTTTCTTAGTGGCAATAATTGTGCCATGTCACTAAGCGGTACACTTCTGTGTAATGGTATTAGTTTACACGGAGCCTGTGAAGGGTCCTCGAATAACCTTTCATGTCACCAGCTAGGCACACCTGCGACACAAATAGAACCATTCTTTAGGAGACTATCAAACGGGAGTTACATTATAATTGTAGACCGCAGATGTTGTAGCTTGGTGCCCGGAATACCTTATCTCATAAGTACGACTGCGAAGGTCATGTGCTGTGAACGAGTATTGTTCCCCAGCGCAATGCCAGACAGGGAGGCAAGGTTATGGCCGAATTTGAAAATTGCTTCCATTCGAGTTGATACTTTAAGCAGAATGAAAACAGTGCTCCTTCAGACGCCGACCAGGCTCACGTCATCAAAAGAAACGTATGATCTCCAAGTTGCAAGGACAACGGCAGAGATTCATTCATTGTTATCAACTAATTCCCCCATACATTTCGCAGAAATCCTGAACGAAATCTTAAATATTTCTGATACCAGTGGAGTCTCAAATGTATTTAAGACAGTGTTTTCGGGGGCTTTAACACCATTTAAAACAACAACAAGGGGTGGTGATGGACAGAGTCTCTGAATTAAGCAGAGTACTCTCACCCAGTCAAGAGATCAGGGCTAGATCCAACACCGTTTTTTAGCTCATTGCACCATCCCAGTTTCAGAACCTGGCTGTATGCAAATTAGTCTGTCCCTGGCCCAGTGCATCATGGGAACAGGGCAGACCAGACTACAAAAGCCAATTCTTACACTGGGAAGGAAACAAGCTTCCGGGGACCGGTTTCTGCCATTTCAGGCATCTTCGGCCCGGCTTGCTTGAATCCTGATGGTGCAATGAGCAAGGGACTCACATCTGAGTATACCCTTCCACGCTTAGGGTGGACAAAATAATTTACAACAAGGGGTGGTGATGGACAGAGTCTCTGAATTAAGCAGAGTACTCTCACCCAGTCTGCTTAATTCAGACACTCTGTTCATCACCACCCCCTTTTCTGAATCTTAACACCATTTAAAGCCATTCTGGGTATTTTTCTGGACTTTGTCCATTCCATCTTTGGTGGACTTCCTCTCCTTTTGGGACTAGTGGCAGGAATCCTATTTTTGATTCTGTTATTTCGCTATGGCAAACCATGTCACAGACAAAACACCTGCGACAAGGGAAGAAACAATCCTAGCCATTGGATACCGGGACCGGATATCTAAAATATTGGGACTGTCCCGGCTTAGAGACCTGAACATGACTTGGTTTCTTTCATTTAGACCAATGTGGCAAAGCTGTGTTTTACCTGTATTAAGGTGCTTGCTGTGCGGAGAAGAATGCGTGTTGGACACCTGTCTGACGCTACAATCGGATGCGCCAATGGATGCAGAAACTTTGTTGGGTCCGGTCACGGCTCATGCATTGTGCTGTCCCCAGCGGCTACCAATCCTGATGACGGCATTCGTGGAGACTTCACCACTACGATTGAGGGGTAGTGAGGTTCAAGATGAAAGCAGCATCGATCAGGTACGACCTTCTGTCAGCTATGCTGATCGAAACATCAATGAAGGCAATCATGCTCATGAATGCATGGTAACATCTTTTTCCAAGTTAGTGGAACTTTCACAGGAAGCTGTTGACAGCTTTTTCGACAGTCTAAATAATATGATGTTCTCACCAGAGCAGAAATAATGACTTTTGAGCAAGCTAGCACACGGCGTTCCCATCACCCTGAATTTGGCCTTCAACTTTAATGATAAAGTAACATGAACAATTTTTCTCTCCAGCATGGACAGCAGATTTTTTCACAATCCCCAAAATATTTTTTTTTGCAATTTTTCGGGACATTTATCTTCTGCTTAAAGTAGAAACTATTCTTAGAGAACTGAATTTCTATTTTAGGAACTTTAGAGACATTAGCTGCCCTCTGACATGTTCATGGATATTCTATTTTGTGATGAAATGGTCTCGCATTTTTTTTTCTTCTGTATTAGGAGCCATTTCATGTGTTATTTTCACATTTTATTAATAATAATGTATGAATATGCGTGATTAATTTAGCATTTCTCTACTGCTTGAGTGCATATGGTGCATATGATTATTTTTTTCTCGTATATTACATACTTTCGAAATGCATATAAATGTATTTTGGGGTGGTACGGTATACACATACACTACTGTATATTTACTATGCCTAGATCTTGTAAATATGGACATAGTCTGCGTGGAGTGGGTGTCATGTATTCCTACAGGTTCTGTATCGATCCCCCTATTCCTGACCCTGTTCTGGTTAATAATTAACTAGCAGCCATCCCACGGTACAAAAAACCGTTATCTGATTAAGCCACACCACGGCACAGGAACGTGTTATCTGATTAGGTCATAACGCTTGCCATCTAATTAGGCAAGCACTATTCCTCCAGCCCCTGATAAGGCATACGGAGTTCTCAAAACAAATCAAACCTATGACAACCTGGGAAAATCCCTGCGGCCATTGTTTTGATTTCACCGAGAACTTCAGCATAAGAATGTGCGAACGAGCCCGTTCATATGACATCCTTATTGACGTATCCATGTCCATCCTTACGTCAATCTCGGCACCTTACAGGTATAAATATTACCGACATTGCCTTAAGCAAACACACGCGGTGGTGACGAGATCGGAGCAGCGAGACTTGCCGAAGAGCCCAGCAGAGAGCGAAGCCCACTGGCGCTGCCCCGCCTTCCTGACGCGCTGAGAACGAGACGCTGCTTTTCTCCTGCCGAGAAATCCAGCCCCGGCGCTTCCAAGCAGCCCTCGCAGGCAGCTGGAATATCAAGACCAGAGACGAGAGATACCAGCCCTCAACCATTCTAGATCTCAGGTACAGAACTGAATAACCCCTTGCAGAGAATTCTTGAGTCAGTCACTTGGCAAAACAAACTTAACTTAAACTGCTACTTATCTACTCCCGCCCACGTATTAGGCTTAGGTCAGGTACACTGGGGTAGGCGTGGTTAGAAGCACCAGTTGAGTACGATTAGTCAAATGTATATATGTATGTATCTATTTTATCAGTTTTAAATATCATATGGCTTAGAAACCATATCAATGCTTCTGCAGTATTATTTTATACTTCTGCTTTTATTGTATGCACTTTACTTAACCATAAGTATTGCATTAATATCGATTCATTTCTCTTGTACGAGAAAAGAGACTGATCAATAAATAACATCTTTTATTGAACACGCCCGTCTCTTCCTTTTCTCTACAATCTGGTGAAACTAAGAATGCACTGAACTGACTGAGTAAAATAAGTTGTCTTTTGTTTTCACACGACTCTAGAGATACACTCTTGATTAGGGGAGAGCAAAGTTGTCATGTTCTATGGTTGTCAGAAACTAAATCCCTTCTTGTCTATCCAGGGAGGTTAAACTCCTCCTTGCCTATTCGAGAAAGTTTCTAGTGAACTCTGAGCTAGCTGGCAAACCCAAAACTTTAAGTCTAATATCGTCAGTAGAAGACCTAGTTAACCTCTGTCCTAGGTCTATACTATTGAAGGTATTATTCCAATGCGCAGAGCCTATTGGGATAATAGGAACTACACTACAGGAGCTGCGTTGCAGACAGGTGTTCAGAGGCCGCGCCCCTTTTTACAGCTCTCTTCAGCGCAGCTATGTGGCGCTTACTGGAGGTACCTAGTGGGCTAGTTTGAGCCTACGGACATTTAGGATTCAAGGGGACTTAATCTCTGAACTTAGAATGGCCACAGGGTGCGTTTACACAGTGGTGAAGGGAGGGGACGGGGCATGAGGTGACGTTGCAAACACGCCCTGTGGCGCGTTTTAAGTTGGGGAAATAATTCCCCTTCAATCCTGAGGGACCCTGGGGGCCAACTAGCCCACCAGGTGCTTCCAGTAAATGCCACTACGCTGCGTTGTAGAGAGGTGGTTCAGGCCGTGCCCCTTTTTACACCTCTCTGCAATGGCGCTTACTGGAGGTACCTAGTGGGTAATTTGCCCCTAGGGACCCGCAGGATACAAGGGGACTTATTCTCCCAACTTAAAACGGCCACAGTGCGTGTTTACACAGTGGGGAAGGGGGGGACGGGCCTGAGATGACGTGTGCAAACGCGCCCTCTGGCACGTTTTAAGTTGGGGAAATAATTCCCCTTGAATCCTGAGGGCCCCTGGGGGCTAACTAGCACACCAGGTGCTTCCAATAAGCACCACTGTGCTGTGTTGCAGAGAGGTGGTCCAGTGGCGTGTTTTAAGTTGGGGAAATAATTCCCCTTCAAACCTGAGGGCCCCTGGGGGCCAACTAGCCCACCAGGTGCTAAAAGCCACTGCGCTGCGTTGCAGAGAGGTGGACTAGGCCGTGCCCCTTTTTACACCTCTATGCAATGCAGCTCTGTGGCGCTTACTGGAGGTACCTAGTGGGCTAGTTGGACCCTAGGGACCCTCAGGATTCAAGAGGACTTAATCTCCCAACTTAAAACGGCCACAGAGTGTGTTTGCACAGTGGTGAAGGGAGGGTACGGGGCCTGAGGTGGCGCATTTTAATAGGTAGTTTTAATCCCCCTGCCCTATTATATACTCGAGGATTACAGAGGAGGTCATGCTAATCACAGGGGGACCCCAATGCATAGTGTTCCTTAGTGTTTGTAGGTGTTTTCACTGTATTCTAAGTGTCTTTTAACATAGCACTTGCTCTAGGACTGGTTAGTCAGACTCCGTTACCACCAGTATCCATCTGAAAAAAAGTTGAGGTTACAGCAACAAGGCTTCTTTCTGCTCCTCTGTTTGTTCTTTCTGCATGTTTTCCTTCTTCCTGTACTTTTCTTCATCTTTGAGGACTTCTGTTGCTTCTTTCTGCATTTCTTTTTTTT
Source organism: Lissotriton helveticus (assembly GCF_964261635.1). Taxonomy (NCBI): domain Eukaryota; kingdom Metazoa; phylum Chordata; class Amphibia; order Caudata; family Salamandridae; genus Lissotriton; species Lissotriton helveticus. The sequence goes on along the minus strand of NC_136061.1, from coordinate 1,267,281,561 downwards.
CTTACTGTGCGTTTTCTCTTCTTTCTTCACATGTCCTATCTCTGTAGGCATATTTAGAAATGATCATTTAAAAAAACCTTTGAAATTCACTGAAAAAACCATAGGTTTCAGGCACGTTATAGTTAGGAATTAGCATTTAAAAAACCTTGGAAATTCACTGAAAATACCGTAGGTTTCAGGGGCGTTATAGTTAGCTGGGCATTTCACTCGTACAAAACCATTCAAATTCCCCCGTTATAGTTAGTTCAGCTAACTATAACTCGTGTGCCTGCAATGCAGTGCTGATTACGTCACATATTACACCACTCATGACATGGTCAGTGACATCACTCATGACATCACTGATGACATCTCAAATGAAATCACGGATGACATCATCCTTGTGATAGAGTGGCAGACCTCCTCTCACCCTAATATAACCTTTGATACATACACTCAAAAATAGAAACTAACATTTTCAAAACAATGGACACACCAATACCAGTTACAACACACCTATTCAGTAATTCCAAGATCTACACACACATCCACTCATTCAGCAACAGTCCTATACAGTCACTTATACATGTACTCACTCATCATATGTACTCATAAACCTATACATCCTGTTACACACCACCACTCATCTATAGAATTACTCACACACATAGTCACACATGCAAATAAAGTATGAAACATTCATTTACTTGCATATACAGTTTTTTTTTTGGTCTTCATTTGCCTTGCCCTCAACTTAGGAGATACCAACCACCTTGCGTGTCCTTCACTTAGAGACGGAGCAAATGAAATCTTACCCATCTCCTGTGCCAAGACACAAGTATAATATAATGGTGGCAGAGAGGTCCCAAGGGAAAGAGGGGCTTGCGCTGACTCCATCTAGGTATATATAACCTGTAGGACCAATATCGTAACGAGGCTAGAACCGGTCCAAGGAGTGTTAATGGCATAATCATAGGACCCGGGGAAAAAAAAAACCAAAAAAAACCCGGGATACTATCTCCACTTGGTCAGCAAGTCCCAAAAAGCCAAGTTACGTTTACTGCATGATCTAGTCGGGTCAACCTTCGATGTTTTGTATAGGGACGTGAGCCAGAAAGAGTGTGATGGGGCAGTTTTCTCTACCCAATGTAGACAAATTTGCCTTATGGCCAACAAAATAGCGTAGAAAAGGAGGGACCTAGCCTTGCCAGTGATACTTTCTTCCAAGCCGAAGATGATGAGTGGCAAAGTGATTGACAGTGATGCATTTAAGATGGAGTTTAGGGTAGACTTCACTTCCTCCCAAAACCGGCCGATGTCAGGGCATTCCATGAACATGTGAATGTCCGATGCTCCGATAAGGTTGCATTTATTATACTTTTTGTCAGGGAGAAATTTAGAAAGTCTCAACGGTGTGATATATGCACGATGAACTGTGAAGATATGGTTTCGTCTTAACCATGACGGTTTCACAATTTTGTAGAGGAGGGCGAAAGAGTTTAACCATACCTCCTCACACTGAAAGCCAGTCGCCTCCCCCCACAGCTCATCTGGGAGGGCAAACTCCCCATCAATTTCCTCCAACAGCTGCCAGTACCATAGGGGCTACCTCATTTCCTCCCCTAGATCGTTCCACTAACTGCCGTTCCAATTTGCTGGCCTTCCCAAGTTGTACACCTTTACGGCACTGGGTTCTCACCCAGCTGTCTAGTTGGAAGAACTTAAATCTGGAGAGCCCCGGGCCAATGTGGTCATATAACTCATCCCAGGCTATTACCGATCCTTCCATCAATACCTCCCCCCATCTTATAAACCCAGCGTCCTTTAATGGGAAGACAAACTGTCTCTTAAGCATAATGATAGACCCGGCGAGCCCCATATTGGAGCGAAATTAGAGTAGTAAGACAGCCCCAATCTTTTTCTGATGGTTAACCAGGCATTAGCCCATGACTGTAAAATGTTAAGTTTGATTTTTTTAAAGAATTTCTGGCTCCCAAACTTATACAAAACCCATCCACAGGTAGATTTGCCCCAGTTAACATGGCTCTATGAATCAACCCACTGGGAAGGTTAGATGGTGTTTTTAAAAGCATCCTAGAGTGAGACATCTGAAAAGCCCATGCATAGTATAATAAGTCAGGCAGGGCAAGACCTCCCTTTTCTCTCCTCCTCCTCAACTTTTTCCAAGCGAGTCTGGTAGATTTATAGTTCCAGATAAAAGAGTTGATTTCTCGCTGGCACTTGTCAATCATTTTAGCGTCAAACACCAGGGGAATGGCATTAAAAATAAACGTGAACTTAGGAAGGATACACATTTTTACCAGATTCACCCTACCCATTATAGAGAGTGGCAGGTGAGTCCAAGATTTCAGAAGCCTTTTACTCTCGTTAAATATTCTATCCAGGTTGGTTTGGCCAATACTACCCACTTCTTGAGTGACTCGTATCCCGAGGTAACGCATAGAGGTTGAAATATTTACACCCACCCGTATATCACGTATGTTCCATGCCATAATTTCAGTTTTACTTGAATTGATGTTATACCCCGAGATACGCCCAAACTCTTCTGCCCGCTGAATGACAACGGGAAATGACAGTACTGGGTCAGATGTGAAGACCAAGATGGCGTCAGCTTATAATGCTACCCGTCTTTCCCATTCCCCAAACTTGAAAGATGGAATATTAGCCTCTGCCCGCAAGACCTGGGCAAACGGTTCGATATATAGGTTAAAGAGTAGGGGGAAAGCGGGCAGCCCTGCCTCGTACCTCTGATAATATCAAAGGCTTCTGTCAAGACTCCGTTAATTAGCAGCCTAGCCGAGGGAGCTCCATACAACTGGACGATGGTTCTGCGGAAACCATCCCCAAAATGAAACTTTTTTAATACGTCATTCAGATAGGGCCAATTGACCCTATCAAAAGCCTTTGTTGCGTCCAAGGTGAGGGTGGCCAGTGGAAGGGAAAAGGCCGAGGCGATGTCTATAGCCCCTACCAAGTCATGTGTTAGGTCTGATAATTGTCGCCCTTTAATAAAACCTTACAAATACTAAAGAGGATATATTGGAACTGGGTACAGCAGGAAGAGCTATGTAACTGTAAATGGGGATCCCTCACTGAGAAATTTTTATCACATAAACCTGTGAGGAGTTTGGAACCATTCCTGGATTTTATAGAAAAACCCAGGGACAGATCTCTCTACTTAAAGCTGAGGGTTGGGACCCTCCCGGTGAACGCAACCACTGCCGGTTGGAAAAAGTCAGGCTCCCCCGTCTCTTCTTGCCCCGGATGCTTTGCCCCTAATGAGTCTGTGGCCCATTTTCTCTTTGCTTGTCCTGCCTATAAGACCGCTAGGAAAACTTGGATAAAACCAATCTGTAAGGAGTTGGGCCTCAGGTGCCATAAGATGGCTTTACGTGTCTTGACCACCGACACGTCATCCCTGATGGTAGTATGCGGGGTAGCAAAGTTTTTGGGTAGCGCTTGGCAGACTCGTTTAAGGCTGTTAAAAGCGACCCCCCCTTAAAAAATTCTGGCTGTGGACTGATAAAGGTTTTATACTTATATAAGATTTTCTATGAGATTTTCTACGTGTTTTATTGTATATACATATTTTTTATCTGTCTTTTAAATGGTCTATGTATGCTTGCATGTACAATGGATTGATGGAAGTCTAATTACGATTGTATAGGGAGTACAGACTTTTATGATAAAATGTTTTTATCGAATAAAGTACATTCAAATCAAATCAAATAAAACCTTTCTGATCTTGGTGGACTATGGTGCCAATTACACTGCCCAATCTTGCCGAGATGATGGTTGTGAAGATTTTATAGTCACTATTCAGCAACGATATCGGTCGATAAGACCCACATTCCGAGAGGGGTTTTCCTGGTTTCGGGATAAGGACAATTGTGACCTCACCCCATGATTTTGGCGGTGAGTCTCCTTCTCTTAGAATGCCATTGAAAAGAGCCGTTAATACTGGGATGATGGCATCCTCCAATGCTCTATAAATCTCTCCCGGAAGACCATCTGGGCCTGACGCCTTTCCTTTTTTAGGTCTCGCCTGTCGATGCGCATGCGCATCGAGCAAGCGAGACTATAGGGGCTCATCGACTCTTTATC